>NC_071264.1:14951007-15296840 GCF_023375685.1 Ictalurus furcatus
ATTCTTCTTTCCCATATCAATTTGGTTCTGTGTGAAGGTAAGTGTTTATTAATATTTCTGATTAATATTACTGATTTAGTACTCATGAAGTTATTAGTTGAAACAGTTAATGTGAGTATAATGTTACCAGATCGTGCGAGAGCATGAGCGTGCTGTGGTGTTTAGACTCGGACACCTGCTACAAAGAAAACCCAGAGGACCAGGTACATCTGTGCGCACATAAAGTCCCGATCTTTAGTCTTCACAGTATAATACGAGTATAATGGGAGCCTCAATGCGGTGTATTTTCTATCTTTCAGTTACCTGAGAAAGTGAATATAGTGTAACATTAAAATGCCTTTAAGGTACCTAATTGGACCTGACAGACCACCGTTGTTCTTTTGAGTGTACGTTAGATTTCTTCTTACAGCGTGAAAACTTTGCTTAATTTTTATTCCTTTATTTATTTGGTGATAGTAATTATTATTATTATTATTATTATTATTATTATTATTTATGTTTTATCTTGTTACAGGGCTGCTCTTTTACCTTCCATTTTTGGATATTTGTCATAAAGTGGACATTCGGTTAAAGATGCTGAAAGTCCCATCTCACTCGGTAACTTTTCTGACTTTCACATTACTATGCACTCCTCCTGTAACCAGTGTTTTTTTTGTTTTGTTTTGTTTTTTTGTTTCACTGTAATGCTTTGGCATGGACAGCAATAATTATCTGAACACATGCAATAGATCTCAGCCTACAAAAAATTTACAAAATTTTAAAACACTGTTTTCAAAGGACATTTTTTTTTCAAAACTATAACAATCAACTTGAACAATAATTCCTTAGTAGCTCATATTAAATGCTTATGTGCATATATTTCTTTTGGTTCACACCACCTGCTTTTGTGTTTAAATAGTTGCATAGTACCATGACACAGTGAAATCTTGATGTTTGACACAATCATCATATAAAAATTGCAAACCACTACATAAAACCACTTTTTTCATTTTAGAATTTTATTGAGCAGTGGTGCAGAGATTGTTATGCTTCTGGTAGTTTTTCCCATCTCCACACAGGACCTCTGCGGAGTGTAGTGGTATTTTTTGGATACAATATTTTGTTTTGAGTTTATTCTATATTTATGAACAAGTATCTCCTATTATAGTGTATAGGAGTGGAACTGTCTATTTCATTAGCTGAGGTCATAACAAAGGAACTCAATACTTGCTTAAGGGTATTATTATTATTATTATTATTATTATTATTATTATTATTAAATAAAATATACAAAACCGTGAAAACCTCATACATTTTTTTCACAGATTGATTAAAAAATCAATTTAAGATCTAATAAGGAGTTTGAATGCTTTGTGATTAGACTGTATTTGTAAACATGGGGAGAGAATTCATGAGACTCTACACTCAACTTTAATTCCTGAAGCTGTCTACTACAAAGTACTACAATGTTTTTTTCCCATCAAAGCTGCTACTGCAGTTCAGTGTCCATGCAGACCGGAAGCTCCTAATGCTGTTTTAAACATAATCACAAATATAATATTTTAGTACAGTATAATATCTTCCTCAGTGGTGACATCTTGAATTTGTGTCCGTTTTGTCGTCTATTCTGCAGGTGGTTACGAAAGACCTGGTGTGTACAGAGGCGAGTGCAGTGTGCTACTACCGCATTGAAAACGTGTCTGTGTGCTACTCGTCCCTGGCAGGAGTCCCGGCCGTGCTGCAGGCTCTGGTTCAGGTCTCAGTCCGGGAGGTTCTGGCCCATCACAACTTCGCCAGCATACTACAGAACAGGAGTGAAGTTGCCCACCAGATCCAGGTATACATTAACAATCTGTTAGAAACCTGTTAAATCCAATACCAATGTTTCATTTCATTAGTTACAGGAAGTTGCAATGTGTCCAAGAATAAGACCATACAGTATACAGTGCCCTCCACTAATATTGGCACCCTTGGTAACTATGAGCAAAGAAGGCTGTGAAAAATTGTCTTTATTGTTTAACCTTTTGATCTTTTGTTAAAAAAAATCACAAAATACTCTGCTCTCATGGATATCACACAATTGTAAACACAACACAGGTTTATAAAAAAACAACATTGTTAAATATAGATGTGCAACAATTATTGGCACCCTTTTAGTCAATACTTTGTGCTACCTCCCTTTGCCAAGATAACAGCTCTGAGTCTTCTCCTATAATGCCTGATGAGGTTGGAGAATACATGGCAAGGGATCTGAGACCATTCCTCCATATAGAATCTCTCCAGATCCTTCAAAGTTCGAGGTCCATGCTGGTGGACTCTCCTCTTCAGTTCACCCCACAGGTTTTCTATGGGTTTCAAGTCAGGAGATTGGGATGGCCATGGCAAGACCTTGATTTTGTGGTCAGTAAATCATTTTTGTGTTGATCATGGCCCATTTTAAGCTTTCAGCTTTCTGGCAGAGGCAGTCAGGTTTTCATTTAATATCTGTTGATATTTGATAGAGTCCATGATGCCATGTATCCTAACAAAATGTCCAGGTCCTCGGTCAGAAAAACAGCCCCAAAATATTAAAGAGTCACCACCATATTTAACCATTTAACCATATTTAACTGTGGGCATGAGGTACTTTTCCATATGGCTACCTCTCTGTGTGCACCAAAACCACCTCTGGTGTTTATTGCCAAAAAGCTCTATTTTGGTTTCATCTGACCATCGAATTCGATCCCTTTTGAAGTTCCAGTAGTGTCTGGAAAACTGAAGACACTCGAGATTGTTTTTGGATGAAAGTACATTTTTTGACCACTTGAACCATCCTCTTCAGAGTGCGCTGAGACAATATAGACACACGTCCAATTCCAGTTTTATTCATAACATTTTCAGTTGACTGGAACTTAATTATTGCCCTGATGGTGGAAATGGGCATTTTTTATTACCTTAATCTGATTAAAGTCATACTTGAAGTAAACACAAATCGAATTAAGACGTGGAGTATTCCTGTTTTAGTTTCATTATTGACATGCATTGTTATGAATGACTAAGGGAATTTGGCCTATGTGTTACCTCATATTTATACCCCTGTGAAACAGGAAGTCATGGTTGAACAATTTCCTGTTCCTAGTCACCCAGGTGTACTAAAGATTTTTTAAAATATCAATGGGAATATACTTCAAATATATTTTTCTCATATAAATTCATATGGGTGCTAATAATTGTTGCACACCTATATTTAAGAAAGATATTTTTATAAACCTGTGCTGTGTTTGCAATTGTTTGATATCCATGAGAGCAGAATATTTTTGTGAATTTTATTAACAAAAGATCAAAATGTTAAACAATAAAGGCAATTTTTCACAGCATTCTTTGCTCATATTTACCAAGGGTGCCAATATTACTGGATGACACTGTATATGTACTGTATGTATACTTATTTTTGAGTAGCTATGCATATGCCAATATGTCAAATTTGTTATAGAAATTGTCTTGTGATATTTTACTTTGACTCTCTCGAGGTTGCACTGGATTCCATCGCCTGCAGGTGGGGAATTAAAGTGGAGAGAGCTGAGCTGTAAGTTGTCAGATAAATGCCATACATCAATAATGTATAACCACTAAATCATAAAAAGGGCCATCGATACTCTTGCTGAGCCGAGTGCTGGGTGAGAAACATGTTCCCTTTGTTTTGATTGCAGAGAGGACCTCTGTCTCCCTCCTGAGCTTCAGCAAAACTTTGCTGTTGAGGCAGAAGCAAAGAGACAAGCCCAAATTAAAGTAAGAACGTTCAGTTGTATCTATAATTGGTTTTGTTCAAAATAAGCTTACCTTTACTGTAAGAGTACCAGAGTGCTTCAGTTCTGAGCCTGGGATTTAATTATTAGTGCTCATGAGATATAAAGTGGATTTAGGATCTTGTGTGTAGCCACAGTTCATTACCTTGTCATTTGTCTATGTGCATTAATTTATTGTAGAATTACTTTTAGCATGATATGCAAAAAAAAATCTTCATTCTTTAATGTCCCAAATTTAACACCCATCTCTTAACAAATTAGCAAAAAAAATTACTGTGAAATGTCCTTGTTCCCTCAGTGGGATGCATTAATGAAGCAGCCCATAATGTGTGTGTGTGTGGTGTTATATCAGGTGATTGCAGCAGAGGGTGAGAGGGCAGCATGTGAGGCTTTAAAAGCCTCTATTGCCTCGCTGTCAGATTCTCCTCTGGCCATCCAGCTGCGCCTTCTCCAGCTCCTCCACACACTGCGCTCTGACCAACCTACTGTGCTCCTCAACCTACCATCTGACTTCCTCAACCAACCACTTCAGCTAGCAGATACAAGCAGCTCTTCCAATCAAAACCAGCCAACAGGGGACATCTCAGAGGAAATGGCTAAAGACTCCTCAATGATGTAATGTAATCTCCATTAAGAGAGTCAGCATTAGTAGTAAAATGTTAGAATAATCCAATACAATAGTTCCTCTGTATACAGTGTTTACTGAAGGGGCCAGTTGATGAACATGAATTTTTATCATGTTATCAACAATAGATGAAATTTGAGTCCACTTCTAAATATATTATTAAATACACTGTATATTATCTGTATATTGTCTGTGCATTAAAAATAATTATCATAGAATTTAATTAAATAATAATTTAAATAAATCCATAGGGAAATCTGATTAATCTGTTTTAGCCCACATTCACACTCTGCCCATTCTAATGTAGGTTATAGTAGTGCATAGTTATAATCACTTCAGAGTGGACCATGGCCTTATTTTAATCTTTATTTGGCCACAATAATCGACTCAATCATGTGAAATAGGGTTTATAAACATATGTATTATCAGGACCCAAAATTGTACTGTAATTCAAAATCCAAACATCATATTGGTAGAAAACAATATTTTTATTATGTACCCAAATACTTCATATGCATTATATATTTATTCTGTAAAATTTCAGACTTTTTGATTGTCACTTTTTCTTTTTTTTTTCTTTTTTTTAAAGAAAACATTTCAGTGTTTTTTAATGTAGATAATTCGCTCATCCAAAGTGCACTGGTAAGTTCTGTGCTTTCTGTTGGTTTAGCGTTTCTTGCTTCTTTTAGTGGATTTGGGGCTGGGAGTGGGCTGCTGGCTCACCTCTTTCAGTTCAGGGCTAGCCTCCTTCTTAGCAACTGGTGAAACAGGCTTTCTCACTGAAAAAGTAATGCAAATTGCTATATTCAAACACTAACATACAAGGCATTACATGGCTTGGCTCCTCAGTACTTATCTAGTTTATTAATCCCTTATACCCCAAATCATAGACTGTGCTCCTCACAGTGTAATCTGTTAACTGTCCCACAAACACGCTTAAAATCTATGGGTGACAGGGCTTTTTCTGTCTATGCTCCTTCACTTTGGAACGCTCTTCCTCCTGAACTCAGGGAAGCTCAGGCCTTTGGCATTTTTAAAGCTCAACTTAAGACACACTTTTTTAAACTTGCATTTGACTGCTGATGTCTCCTTTTTTTATTATGATTATTATTATTATTAACGTTGTTGTTCTGATTAAGTTTTATGTTTTATTTTTCTGTGTACTGCTTATATTGTGTACAGTGCTTTGAGAAGCTGCTTTTAAAGGTGCTTTATAAAATAAAGTTTATTATTATTATTATTATTATTATTATTATTATTAACATGATTGTGGCTTCATTCCAGATTTTTCCTATTTCTAATTATTAAAAATAAAAATTAAAACCAATACAGTACAGTTGCACTGATATATTCCTTTCGGTGACACTCAGTACGTTTATATGGACAACAATAATCCGATATTAACCCGATTAAGGCAATACTCTGATTAAGAAACTAGCATGTAAACAGCAATTATTGATTACCTTAATCTGATTAAAGTCATACTCGAAGTAAACACAAATCGAATTAAGACATGTGGAGTATTCCTATTTTAGTTGCATTATCGACGTGTATTTCAGACAAATTAACACTATTAATCACACTATTAATGTCATGTGGGAGTTTTCACCGCATTCTGCGACAGGACACATACACACACGGCAGTGCTCAACCGCTTGATGGCAAACAAGAGCGCATGGCTGCGTCCGAAACCGCATACTTACCTACTGTATAGTAGGAGAAATATATGTATCTCAGCTACTATATAGTAGGTAAGTACACAGTTTGGGACACAGCCCATGGCTTCAAGCAGTCGTCTATTTGCACGCACAGCATGAAAAATAATTAACTGCACTTGAAGCTTTCATAAAATTAAAAATGAAACCCACAAAACTGTATATGGTTCCATAACGAAGACGAACTGTATGTTGATACGTGAAATTCTGGAGGGAACGTCGGATGGCATGGCGTGGGGACGTAATGACGTGTGCCATTAATCGATCTATGTTCTATAACATGTAAAATGGGAACATGAAGGAGTATTCTAAAAGCAACTCATGTAAACACCTTAATCACAATATTATCTTACTCAGAATAAGGTCAATAATTAGATTACTAGATTAGTGACTACATGTAAATGTAGTCACTTATGTGAATCTTTAACCAATTTTACGGCTGGTGTTTTCATAGGACTTGTATATAGATTGTATTCTTACACGATTTTAATGGTGTACATTTACACTTGAAGTCTTATTTTTGTATAACACATATGCTAATAACTTGGTGATGGCTGTACAGCAGTGATAGAAGTCATTCCATCATGAGCATTATGACAAACATTTGACTTTAAATATATTTTAAATGTGTTTGGGTGCATTTTTTGTTATTTTTGTGTTCGTTCAGCCCACCTTTGGTTTCTAGACTGGTCCTTTGTGGTAGTTGTCTCTCTAAATCATGGATCTTCTCTAAAGCTTCATGGAGGGCTTCCTCTGCCTTTAGAGCCCTCTCCTCAGCGCTGATGGCACGAGCCTCCACAGCTCTTACACACACATTTTTAATCATGAGCTAAGAACTCAGCATTCAGTTCAGGTATATGATTAGAATTCACTAATTAAGCAATATTGCACAAGCAGGAGTGCAGTTATACTGAATATCAGCATGGCTGTGTTTTGACCGTAGGCACAAGCCCACAGGCTGAGTGACACAGGTAATGATTCAAATTAGGAAGTGAAATTTTATGTGGCAAACACAGATGAGCGGAGTGATACAAGTAGTAAAATGTCCCAGTGCATGTACAATAAATATAAGCACTCTTAGAATTCCAGTCAAATTAGTGGACCGGAACTAGCTGTTGTGTAATTCATGTTATACTTACAGTAGCTCCTGCTGAAGAAGCCCCACAGTACCCAGTGCACTAAAAGCCTGCTGTGCACTCTCAGAGCTTGGTCGCACCACAACATCACTGGTCTACACAGCAGTAAACATATTTATAATTACCTAATCGATTGGTGTTACCAAGAGTGTCTGTTCCACATGGGGATTTGATTGGTGTAAATAGTAAATGAACACTGACCCCAGTGATGTGCACAGTTTCCTCTCCCAAGGTCTGTTCAATAATGTGGCCATCATGGCCGATAAGCTTCAGGACTGAGACACTCTTTTCATCCTCTGTGACATCCTCCTCCCTCTCCTCTACCTATAGTTACAATATATTCATTTCAATCGGCAAAAGCAATCTACGTTACAAAATGAGCAGGAAAGTATGCTTTATGAGCCACACATCCGTTAACAAGGTTAAAGGTCATTAATGTCTTGTAAAAGTAAAAATCATTGACCGGTTTATCCTTTTTTTGGGAAATATAAGGCCTGCCTCCTGCATTTACAGGTTCCTTCTCATCTTGCTTGGCTTCTGCTGGCCTCTCTGGTTTGGCATATACATCAATCTAAAACACAAATAAAACACTTTTGCATGTGTAGTGATTAATCCATTTGAATCAAACCCTCTGTACAGTTGATTTAAGCAGGTTGTAACAAAACAAATGACTTGGGTGCAGACAAAACAGGTAAGAGATAAGAAGGATTGTAGTGAAAACACAATTAAACAGTGATTTGACCAAACTGCAGGAAGTAATACACTTTATGTATTATGGGCTACAAGGTTACAGAGTAGCATTTTCTCACATGACTGAACTAACTGAACTGACATGCAAGAAGCAAAACAATGGGCAGAAAACAGAGCTGGAAATACAGCATAATGGATATGCTGAACAACATTAAACAAAATGCTGGATACAGCTCACAAAAATACAAAAGTTTTTGGATGAACAAATAAGTGCATTTGCAAAAGGCTTCTACTTGGCACCATAATATTTTGATCAATGAATGAAAGACTTTTGCAAGGATATTTCCTGCCCAGCCCCTTTCCCACACACCTTTCAGCAAAGGTTTTTCAGTTTTATTTTGTGAATCAGACCAAACAGGAAACACACCAAAACTGATTCAAAACTAGGCCAATGGACTAATATCTAAGAAAACAGGTGAGGTGCCTTATTATGTCTCACATACAATTCCCCAAAACAAACTAAATTTAAACTAATCTAGACCTAGCTCAGTAGTTGTTCTATCTATTTTAGAATTGCAGCACAAAACACAGCAGTAAAATCTTCTTACCGGAGAGGGTACACTCTCCACAGATAAGGAGAGGTCAGTGATGAACTTAGGCACTGCTTCCCCAGCCAGCTGCAGCTCCAAACGACGTCCAATCAAATCATACAGCAGGATCTGACAGATGTCCACCCACTCGGCACACTCCCTCTGACACATCAAACACACGCAAACGAAAGAATATGCTTTCTGACTGACTGCCAAGATATGTTGAGCTTTCAGATACTGGATATAAAACTAGTAAGAATTATAAGAAGTATATAGTCATAAAACTGTATTATTATATCTTACCCAGTAGCAATATAACATTTTTTAAATAAATATTTTTTTGACACCCAAATTTTACCTATACAGAGATGAGAGATCTTTTACCTGAAGCTTGTCCAGCTGGTAAATTTCATTTTCTGTGTCATCCTGAATCATATTCTTCTGCATCATCTCTGCCACGATAGCCTGGCAAGCACTGCAGGGTGATAATCAAACACAGTAGATCACCAAATAAAGTCTCAAGCTAACTGCCATTCTGTATCTCGTTTCCAAAAATAGCACGTCCTGAAGGATTACAGTTTTCATATTAATGTATAACATAATTGTTATTATTTCATACTTACATTTAATTTTGTGGAACATTACTGTTACATAGCTCTGACACTGGGGACTACGTACAAAACATGCTAAATAAACATCTCCTCACAGGAAACGTATTAACTGTATTAACAATTATAGATTTTTATTTGTTAAATAACAACATGTTTGGGTTTTAATTCGTCCACCACAGACCTCACTATGAATGTGCTGTTGCTATATAATCCTGTGATTTGCCTTGTAGCTGGAACTCCAAGGTGTCCCAAAAGTCTCCATACATAGGGGTAATTAACACTTTTTAGCAAAATGTCTTCCAAAATTTCCTTAGTTACATACTTAGTTTATTTATATTTTTTTCAGACAGCCTTTAAGAATGCTTTTGACAAAAGAAGAACATACTTAATTCATTCTCATGGCTGGATCGGGAAGCTGTCGCAAGGTTGCGATGGACTTCAACAGGAAACATGGCAAGCACATCACACACGACACTGCTGCCAAACTTATTAACAAATTCAAAAAGGACTGGAAGTGCTGTGACGAAGGCACAACCGACATGGTGCTGACATACCTAGTCACCTACAGTATGTATGGAGACTTTTAGGACACCCGGTACTGTCAGAGCTCCTGTTACAAAGAGTTCAACATCTTCTGAACAGCTGGTTATTTTTCCAATGCTTCATGTCTATGTAAAAAGTTTAGTCATTCATGCTATAGAGACTGTAAGAGCACTGGCATTACCTTGAAATGTATTTGGAGAAGTAGTTCAATTTCTGTGCAAGATTCTTGGCATCTTCCTCTAGCTTCTGAAAAGACACATCCTTAAAGGCATTTAATTCAGGGCTTGGTGGAAGATGGGGCTCCTGGGCATCACACTGATCTCGCACCATCAGTAGCAGCAGATCCACCATCCAGCGAGTCCGCAGAGTGTGCATAGAGCTGACCTGTTCATCAGAGATGAGCTCAGCTGACTGTTCTACTGGCTCAGAGCATGCATAAAACACATAAAAGAGCGGGTACTATACCTCCTCACAAAGTGTCATGTTTGTGTAGTCAAAGAAGTTGTTTTGAGAGGAGACAAACTCCCTCAGCATGTTCAGGACATCATCGATTTCAATCCTGCCATAGAGGCAGATGTCTCAGAGACTAATCAGTTACAGACAGTGTGTGGTGCTATTCTTAAAACTATTCAAACTTACTTGGTGTGAGGCTTGTGGTTATCCTCTGTCTGGATGTTGGTGATGTTTACCAGGGCCTCCTCACACAGATTTATCCAACTTCCTAGGGCCTTCTCCAGCTTCGACCAATCAGAGTGATACAGTGTTTCAAGCCGTCCAATAGGAGACTTCAGTCTGTTAGCCCAGGAGTCAATTACTCCATTCAGAGTGATCAACTGTTGATGAATTCCTGAAGTAACAAAAACAGAGGGTCTTGGGTAATAAATGTGACTCTCACTTTGTGGCATTTTTAAAAATTTTTACATTTGTATTTGGCTGATACTTTTATCCAAAGTTAGGTTCAAATCACAAGCTATAACTGAGCATTTGAGGGTTAAGTATCATGCTCAAGGGCCTGACAGTGGCAGCTTGGTGGGTCTGGGATTTCAACTAACAGCCTTCCAATCAGTAGCCCAAAAACACCTTAAGCTAGAAATAGCAGATAATCAAATGAAACTTGAAACATTTCAAATGAAACATTTCTTTTCATGTAAACACATTGGTCTCGTTAGCAGCCAGTGATGTATTAGTATTGGAATGCGACACTGCGACATTTCTGTATTTTAAACTCTTTATTCTAATATTTTGAGATACTGGATTTTTGATTTCCATCTAAGCTGTAATCATCAAGATTAAAACAAAACAAAAAAAGGCTTGAAATATTTCACTTTATGAGTAATGAATCTAGAATATATGAAAGTTCCACTTTTTGAATTAAATTACGGATATAAAATGAACTTTTCCACGATATTCAAATTTTTTGCGATGAACGTGTAGTATGTTCATACAAATCTAAGGTAAATGCAATCAACTATTTTATTAAATTAACTGTAAAGTGCAACTTTCAACAGTGATGATATTACATATTAGTATTTGCAAGAATCTTGCCTCAACTTGTGATGTTTTGTCAACTTTTTTCCTTATACCCAGCTAGGTCAGTTCTATTCCTGGTCCATGCTGGCACAAAAATGTGAAACTATGCAGCTATGATCTTGTCTATGGCTAAATTTCAGAATCTGGCGATAGAGCAAAAAAAAGAAGTGCAGACACAGAAAACCTCTTACCACTCTCTCCACTGATACGGATACCCAGCTGCGTATGGAGCTCAGTGATAGCATGGCTCAGTTCTCTCATGGCCGCCTGGCCCTTAGGAGCCTCTCCATCCAATGCTGGATGTCTCCTGTTCAGCTGCATACACAGCTCCACCCACGAATCCTGCAGCTGCTCCAGTCTGTGAAGAGTCTCTTGACCAGAGAGAAGGTCTTCTCCTCCATACCGCTCACACTGCATGGTCAACACCTACGGACATATATGACACGATACAGTGTGAAAAACTCGTTCTGTGGCCTTAAAAGATTAAGAATAAATAAACCGAAGTTAGGAATTTCTAACCATTGACCATTGCTTCAAGTCCTTAAACAACACCTCCTCTGAAGCTTTTTCAAATTTTACATCAGGGCTCCTAAAAAAATAGTTATAAACCGATATGAAAGGAATTAGATCAAGTGAAATCAAAATGAATAAAAACTAAGTAAATCTTCTTTACCTGGTGTTACTCTCACAGAACTTGTGCCACCTGACAAGGCCATGCTGGACAGACCTGATACTCTCATACTGGTTTTTTTCAGTCTCTCTAAGGTTCTCCATGAAACCGGTCAGCTGCTCTTTCCACTGGTCAGTCAGCTGCATAATGCGTTTCAGGTCCTCTGAGTCCTATTGTATTTGTTATAACATGTCAGTCTGTCATACCTAGTGTGGAAGAGTTTATGTTTGATTCTGGCCACAACTGTTGCAAAACAGTGTTTGTACCTTTGCTGTAAGAACAGTGGTGAAATGCTCTGCGGTTTTGCTCCATGCCTGCTCACTAACATGAAGTCTGCTGACCAGCTGCAGGTCGTTGAACTTAATAACCTGAAAAAAAGTTCTGATTTAGATTTAGATCTCTAAAAATACAGATATGGGGGACCTAATTTAAAAAATTTGATTAAAAAGCCATACAAAAATGTTCATACACACTAAATTCATCCCACTGCTGTTGCTGGTCTGATTGACTTCACCTAGAAAATGCCCTCAAACATCAATACATGGTGAGGAAACAGGCAAGTGATTAAATTCTGTTAAAGACATGAAGCTGATAGCGACTCATAAGCCGTATTGTGATGGCAAACAAGTGTAATTGATCTCGTTAAACATGGTTTTTGCTTAAGGACTTCTAGCAGAGTCTGTACTATTCACTCTTTCAATCATTCAATGATTTATTTATTCATTTATCTGTTATATGTTGTACATCCCTTTTAACTTAGATAAAGTCTGCAGAATTTAGGATCAAATCTGGTCATTTTATTAAGAAGGCCCACAATCTCTTAAAAGCAAAATGTGTTTGGAAGTTAACTAGAGGTCTAGAATGTGCTTCAAATGATTTCAACCCAGGAATTGTTATTATCAGACCTTGAGAGCAATGCTGTAGGTGACCTTGCTCCATAAGTCCCTCTCTTCAGTCAGTACGGCTACTTGTCCCTCCAGTCTTTGCCTCTGTAGTTCATAAAGTTTGTGGTACTCCCCAACAATGCTGCAATGGAAACCTGCATGTCATCTAAAAGCCATACACTATACTGTGTCAATCTGATCATAGTTATAGTGCCAATTTAAGATCAGTTAGTGAGATCCCTAAATGATACTGTATGTAATGCTGAAGATTATATTAAAATGATTAAATGGTAACTGAGCCTTGGGACTACTGACATATGCATTTACTCACTCAGAGTCAAGCTGTGATTGCTTCAGTGCTTTAGCCAGCTCCTCCTGCACCTTTTCAGCCTGCTTGGACACTTGCTCATCATGCTCCTTCAGCTGATTTATCTCTCTGGATTATCATAATAAGAAAACACAATATCAAAAGCAAAGGACATCAAGTAAAATACGAATGCTTAGAAATGCAGAGGAGAGAAGCAGTTGCTCCTTTAACACTACAGAGAATTTTCTCCATTCTCCACAGACACACTCAGCTAATTTAACAGAATAACAGTGGCAACACATTGATGATTTAAGAACACTTATTAATACACTTATAGCACATCTAATACGGTGTCATTTAGTTAGAAGTACAAGGCCATTTGGGTCTTATAATAAGCGATAGAACATAAAACTTTACTCATGAAGTTGTGCAATAGAGCGCTTGAAGCAGATGATCTCTTCAGTCAGCCGGCGGTCCAGAGCTCTCTGTGCCAGGGTCTCTGTATGCAGACTTATGAGCTGACGGGGGATTCGGTCAAGTAGGGCCACATACCTGTGCCTAAGGAAAGGCATTTTAATTTATAAACAGATTTTCAGTTTAGTATTTTAGCTGAGGGTTGTAATATTAAAACAGAGGAAATGTGGGATTATGCTGGTGAAGTAACAAAGTCACAATCGATTAAGGCAACTAGTGAGGAAAAAAATGGAAACGCTTAAATGAGAAGCACACACACCTGAGTTTAGCTAGCAGCTGGCCCCGCTCTATACACTCCACGCTCACCTGCCGAATTAGCTCATGAAACACGATGTTGTAGATGTTCTGCTCCACCCGCACCAACTCCAGCAGACCCTGTAACTGAAACCCAAAGGAAGGAATCGGGGCTATTTTTTATATCATTAGTCCATGATGCAATCAATTCTCCACAACTGACTGCGGTATCATGTTTGTAGGCTTTTCCATCTGGAATTCATGGATATTACAAAACTATTGGTAAAGCAAAAGTAACCTAAACGACTATTTATTGTTGGATAAAACTACACTATATGGCCTAATGTATGTTGACCCCCCCCCCCCCCCCATTATTAAGTTTAGGAGTTTCAGCCACACCCACTGCTAAGAGGTCTATAAAATAAATCATACAGTCATGCAATCTCTATAGATAAACACTGACAGTAGAATGGGTCATACTGAAGAGCTCAGTGACTTTAAACATGGCACT
Source organism: Ictalurus furcatus (assembly GCF_023375685.1). Lineage (NCBI taxonomy): Eukaryota > Metazoa > Chordata > Actinopteri > Siluriformes > Ictaluridae > Ictalurus > Ictalurus furcatus. Next base: position 14,965,292 of record NC_071264.1, read on the forward strand.
GTCTTAGGATGCCACCTTTGCCACAAGTCAGTTTACGGAATTTCTGTTGTGCCCTGATCAAATGTAAGTGCGGTTATTGTGAAATGGAAGCATCTAGGAGCAAACAGCAGCTCAACCATGAATCGGCATACCACACAATCAAGGAGTTGTATCAATCACTACAGAGTTCCACACGGCCTCTGGATTGGGATGTCCAACAAACTCATATAGGTGGCCACATATTTTGGCCATATGGTTTACACAAGAACAGTTTATATGCTACAGAAGGGATGTATATATACTTTATTAATCCCCAGGGGGAAATATGGGAGTATCCAAGTACTTCAAGCCTAATTTATACTGCACCTTATAATGTGAAGAAATGCATACCTGTGAGAGGCTTTTGACCTCCTCAAACTCTTGATTGGCACCTGCCTTTTCCAGCATATCATCCATTACCCTCATCAGCTGCACTGCCTCCAGGCGCCCACTTGGCCTCCTGGTGGGCACATGGACTATTTTAAGCACGATTAGTAATAGCATATAATTATCACATTCACATGCTCTGTGAATAAGGAATAAAAAATCGGGCTTTGCTGTTACAGGTAAATAAACAATGACAGGGTAGTGTGATGCAGCCCCCTGCAAAGTGGAGTTACTGTTACCACCCTTGGTGGTATTTTCCTATAACAGGGATTCCCGAAGAACAACACATCATACTTTTTATCCATTTATAGTTAGTACTAATATTGTAGAATGTCCTGTTACAACTTTATAGGTTATAACTGCTCTTTTTTCTGCTTAAAAATGACTACACACATTTTTTAATCCCTTTATGAAGAGCAGCTATCATACAAGTCCCTGAGTAATTCGCTACTGCAGAAATGCCAATAATATATTAGTATTAGAACAGGCACATTAATATAAACCTTGCAGCCAGAACTAATGTCATTAATGGAAATGAATCAACACATTTTGACCAATCAGTATTGAGAATTCTCCAGCGCTGTAGTATAATTCTTAGTAATTACTTTTACATTTTTTAAAGATATTTTCAAGGATATTGTAACTCACATTGATGGAAAGATCTTGAGTCTCTTTTGTTCATCCTCTAACAGAACTGTAAATTTGCTGGAATCAAATAAAAGCAAGTCATGTGTAATGTTATATTTACATAGAAGACAGATTTAGTGTTCTGGTGTTTTACATTCAAACCAGTGATACTTACTCATCATAACACTGTAGTGCTTTCACTCCTTTATTTGTCATTATATGGTATTCCTCTGGGATTAACGTCTCGGTAGAATTCGTATCCTGTATTTAAAATCACACTATAAGCCTCAGAACAAGAGGTACTGTTATGGTCAGGATTTTTTCTTGTGCCTGACTTGCCTTTTGACTACCTTCCAAAGAAATGGTGCCCCTGTCAGGCATGGGCGGGAGGGAGATTCGCTGTCTCTGAGCTGCCAAAGCGTCACACAGAAAGGATATATCCCTGTTCAAACAACGCAACAGTTCAAAAAATGGGCAATACTCTAGGCTAGCTATATATTGTTTTAGTTGGTAGTCATGCCAAGTAGAAGATATCAACCTGCCAGCTCCAGTCACAGATGTTGGCTGGTCGAGAAAGTAGTGGTATTTTTTGCGGCCACTGTTGTGGTGCCATACTGCATCCGGCGCACGTATTCCACAACCCTGCACCAAAAAGTAAAAATAACTCCACTGGTTCATTTGAGCTGATCAAACGAATGCGAAAACCACATGTCAAGGTTCTTCTATAGCGAGCATGAAAGCTAGAGACAATAATATTATTCTGACAAACCTTTGGGTGTTTGTGGGTTTTGTTGTACTGGGTTCTGTCTTGTGGGCATGCGGTTGAGGTGAGATTGGAGAGAAGCTCATCCGGTATGAAGTCATTCTGGTCATTTTGTAGTGAGAGCACTGGCATTTGGACCCCTTCATTTACTGATGATCTGTCTTTTACTTCAGGAAGCTCAGCCACTACTGCACATACACAGCAAAATTAAGGTCTGAAATAATACATATATTAGGCATTTGACATTTTTAACATTCAGGCTGAAATGTCTCTCAAAAATGGATTGACACTATACAAGCGTAGCATTTAATAACTACATATAATAAATTCCTTGCAAATGCCGAACTAGCCTGGAGAGGATGGGAGCACAAGAAAAAAAATCTATATTTGAATGTATTCTTTATTAGTTTATTCTTGATTCCTATTGCAGCTATTTCATACAAATTACCCATATAGCCGTGTGATTTCTATAGTATGTGAAGGACTGTTTCAGATACTTCACATCCAAATGCTAGAATTTCTTCAGTAATATTGCGATAATATTGTTATTGATATTGTCAATAATATTAAGTAATACTGTTAGCTACCCATATTGGTTTTTATCAGGTACCACTTTGTAGGTGTACATTTACTGACAATAGCTCATCTGTTGCTCGTGGAAAGGCAGTGGAAAGGACGGACCAGAACCACCACTGACCATATATTTAGGTGGATATGATATGATATGATATGATATGATATGATATGATATGATATGAGTGTATCTGGCACAGCAGCACTGTTGACTCTTTTAAACAAATCACTGAAGGTTTCTGTCCACAGGATGCTCTTAGCTGGATATTTTTGGTTCATGGATTATTTTTTAACCCATGAGTGAAAGCAAGGTGATGTCAAATTTAAATAAATAAACAAATACAACTGTCCACCACCTAAATCAGATAGTATTTCGCCAGCAAACAGTCAGTCCCTTTCCATAGACTGAGTAGAAGTAGTCTGAGGTGGTGCTGAACACAGTGAACCTGTATCGTTCAAGTACTCAGTGTATACCAAGGCAACACATTATTTTACTGTAGAATGCTGGTCACTTCATGGAAATGAGGCAGAAGACTGAAATGAAATGATAGAAAAGTGTCTATAACCTCATGAGCTGTATAAAAGTGAATTACTCACAGTTGTTTTCCTCCACAGGAGACACAACAGAGTGATTTAATCTCTTGGACCTCCTGCTCTCTGGCTTCGGTAAAGCAGGAGGTGACGGACCGGACTTTACACACACAGACATCTTGGGTTCTTTAGTAGGCTACATACCCATACTAGATGAAAACATCATTACAAAAAAAAGCAAGCCTAAACAAAATGTTAGCGTTTAAATAATAAAAAAAGGATAATTTTGAACGGCTTAGCTTTAACACACAATACTCCGTTCGCGCGGACAATAATAAAGTTTGTTACCATGGGCGCATCGCGTTTCCACGCAACTTCACAAGGCTGCGTCCTAAAAGCGCATACTTCCGTACTATAAAGTATGTCCAAAATAATTACTGTATGTTACCATAGTTAGGTGGCCTGCTATTTTATAGAGTATCTAGGCAGAGCGCTGAGAGCTACAGGCATCATTTGTCTCAAAATCTTAACAATAAATCGATGGAGAACCCTTCCTTTTTTTCCCTGTCCACTTTTAAGATCTTTGCTGCGCTCGGTTCTTACATTTTTAATGAAAATCCACTTTAAATTATTGATGAAAACTCAATAGCCTGTTAAGCGCCTATGAGAAACAAACACTAAGCAGTGAGGAGCTTGATAAATAGTTGAAGTTATTAACATGCTATTTCTTTTCCTTAAGATATGAGACGGTTTTTAACATATTCAGAGCAATCCAACACTTCTAAAGACCTTACTGTTTTCTAGAATGAATAATAAATTGCTTGACTGAAGTGGACAAGTCTTTAGATATATAAAATTTTCTACAAGAACCTTAGTTTCTATGCTAATTGGAATTTCACTCATAAAGTTGCACACTAAATGAAGACTTGGTGCTTATGTTTTATGATACAAGAACACTTGCTTGTTATGTAATTAGCACAAATGTTACATTTTCCCATCTACATTTAAAGTGCACCTATTAGGCTGGTTTTTCTAATATTAGCTTTCATGTAGTGTGTTAAAGAGCTGTTTGTGAATGTGAAAACGTCTACAAAGGTTTAAAGATCAAAGTGCACGACACGTTATTGACTCCCAAAATAAGGAGCCGATTCTGAACAGCTGAAACGAGTCGTTAGTGATTCAAGACTTACTTCCTGTACTAACTTAAGTAGGTTTGTAACAAAAAGCCCCACCTCTGGTCTTCATTGGCTGCTCGCTGACAGCAGTAGACCAGTCAGAGCACAGTATGCTCACTAAAAGGAGGAGTTTAGAATGAATCCTTTAGAACGAATCATTTAATGAGTCGTCTGTGACACTAGGAAAAAGGTAATGCTGCAGATTAAATTATGAGCACGATAAAGTGTTTTTTGACCTTAGATGCATGTAAATCTATTGAGACCTTTAAAACAAAATTAGGCACATTTCAAAACCATAACAGGTGCACTTGAAGTTCTGTTTCTAAAGAAAAATGCAGCCACTATGTTGCAGTGACAATTTTTACTCTTATCATCCAGCACAATCAAATAAATCCCACAATTCTAGCTCAAATTAAAACTATGCATGTGGATTTGTTCAAATAAATAAATAAATAAATAAATAAATAAATAAATAAATGTCACAATATGCACTGTCCACAGACACACATTTATTACATACATTTGACGAAAAAACATGATAAAACATGCTATACTGTATATGCTACAGCACTCAGTACACGTAAGCATTGCAATCCTATGTCACATGCTGTATCACATGACCTTTAATGACATCTTCAAAACCTAATTTCTCTCAGAAAGACAGAAATAAAGCTAAAACCTACTATAGAAAGTAAACATCCCTGCGTTCACACGTTCCACCTTTAGTGTAGTCTTCTTTGATTTGGTTAAATTTGACAATGTTATGATAAATTTCTGCAGTAATTTCATGTTCTTTCTAAGCAGCTGATGAGAAGTCTGCATTTCTTTTGCTGACCTATTATAATCAAACACAGTCCAGTTTAGTAATCCAGCCACCGTTTCCCCCTTTGTCATGCGTACATACTGATATGAAACCTAATTACAGTGCATCACTACTTTATATTCTTTATCCTTCATCACTGTAGCAAAAAAAAAGAGATCTTGCACAGTTGAGTCAAATATGAGGTAGCTCCTCAAGCAAGTATATCTGCACAGCATTTCCTGAGATCCATTGGGATGAAGTTGTAATTTAGCAGAGGATTTTGTGGTATGGATGGAGCGCAAGTGTGGAGGTGAATGCGCGAATGTCGGTGATCATGGAGACTCCAGCAAGAGCTGGTGAGGCTGGCAGGAAGGTGAGCTTGGACACCTCTCCATACGAGGAACACTTGTCTGTACCATCTTCACTCTTCTGCAGCAGGTCGGAGGAGGTCTGGTTGTCTGCATGGTCTTTCTCCTCCTGCCCAAAGCCAACCACCTGGGTGAAGTCAGAGGAGAGGATGCATTAACAGAAACAAACAGCAATTGTACTACAAATGCATGTCTAAGATACTGACTAAAGACATTATGAATCGACAGAATAAACATCATCACTGGTACAGGTGAAGTATTGCACTCACATGAACACTGAGCTTCTTGCTGTCTGCACCTCTGTGCTCCATATACCAAGACAACAGATCTGCTTTGGTCATCTGCTTCAGAGCCGATATCTGTCAGCCGGAATAAAGCATAGTATAATATAGAATTATACTGAGCTTACACACAAGATCTACTAAATCCTTACATTTTGTTTTACCAAGAAGCATCTTTAAAACAATAGTCTGGTGAAACACATTTACCCCAAATAAACCAAGGCATGCATCGATAAACCAAGAAATGTTTGCTTATTCAGTTTTGCACTGGGTCTACAAGGCTAAATATATCTAACAAATGAGAAAAGCTTCAAATGACTCACTTTGGGGAAAGATTAAATACTAGGATGTGGACAGCAGGACTTGTTTTCTACCTCTTTACTGAGTCGGTCAAACACGTACTGCTGGGTGACCACCTCGAACCAGTTCCTGTCCACCTCCTCACCAAGGTGTGTATCCTCACACTCCTTCAGCTTGATCAGAGCAGTGACTTGTACCTGAAATGCCTCTTCTGACAGATCGGCCATCTTCTCATCAAAGTTCACCAAGAACTCTTCGATTTTATTCTCTACAAAGTCAGTGCTGTCAGTGAGACAAGCTTGGTCAGGCATTGCTCAAATATCACACGGTCAACTTGCATATCCATTACGTCAACTGAACATATTAATGACGACCTTCAATTGCAATTTAAGAGAGAGAAACACTAATTGTTCAATAACTCTGATTGTTAACCCCATAGATATGATATTAACAGTGTAGATGAGACTGACCAACCTGATTCTGAAGCACAGTTAAAAACTTACCTGAATTTGGTTGCTTGAGTCTCAACAGTAACCGAGAAGCCAAGGATACTGGATGTGTTCCGACAGGTAGGATACACCTGATACCTGTGGGATGGGGTAGAAAGAACATCCATTGTCTTTCATCAGCACTAACCACCTGAACACTCATTGCAATGAATAGATAAATCTCAACTGACCCCAAAGTCTCTTTAGTCCTTAGGAAATCAAAGCAGGGCTCCTCCATGTGCATCTAACCAACAAAAACACAAAACATAAAACACACATACACACACACACACACACACACAATAACAACATCTCCCTTGCTCATGTGGTATATAACCGATTTGTGGAATTCTTACCACAAGCAGCTCCATCAGTGCATGCTCTCTGAGGCTCTTAATCCCAGACTGGAAACAAGGATATCAGAGAATATCAAGACCACAAACACAGAGCCATTTAGTAAAATATATTTCATAATTAATAAAGTTATGCCACTCGCATTGCTTCCTGGGTCCCTGTGACACAGTACGTTTAATAACATGAAACACATATGAACAGGGGTAACTCTTTAACTAAAGCCATCAACAAATAAAATATTCAGACCGAATAAAAGAATAAAAATAGATGTATAGACCATTTGGTGCTATAACGTTTAAAAAAAAAAAAAAAAAAAAAAAAAAAAAAAAAACCCATTATACAAAAAATAGCTTTTTATAGTGAGATTTAATTAATCATTAAGACTTAAACAATATTATAAATAACCTCATATGTAGTTGATCAGCCAAGATGTTTGATGTCAAAAGTTTGCTTTCTTAGTTTTTTTTTTTATTTTTTTATTGCCGCTACTAGGCTAATGTACTAACAAATAAGGCACATCTGCCCCCACCACAATTTTTATTATTCTTAAATATCAACATCAAAACGCAGGATAAGGATACAAAACACTATAAATACCTGATAATAAATAGTGACCTCAGAGTTGGCATCACCCTTGTTTAGGGACTGGACTTTACACAGGTGATGCTTCCGTGGCAGATCCACCACACGGAACAGGACAGGAGGCTCAGATGGAAGCGGCTGATACTGGAGCCTCCTATAAGTCATCAGATCAGATAAACAGCAGTTGAGTAGGGCTCACACTGCCTGCTTTAATAAATTAAAAAGCATTACAGCCACACTGATGTGCATTTATTTTGGTGTATGATTGTGGTTATATTTGTCTCCCTGCTGTAATGCAGGGTTCATTCCTTTTCTTACTGAATAAATGTCAGAATTCTGCAAGAACTCGAATACAACTGACTAGGCTTATGAAATAACTGATGAGCTTAATGATGTATTAAAGGGGGAACTCATAAAACACATAATACATGGAGTACATTGAGAACCCCTGACCAAAATTAAGAAAATAAATAAATAAATAAATACACTTACTCAACAAAATACTGCAGGATTTCTTTGGACTCCTATGGGAAGAGAAGTACCACAGTAATTAGTATTAGGATGAAGCAGATTTGTGACAGTAATCGCTACAGACTATGTAAGATTTTGTCTTCTTTAAGCCTCGCCCATGTTTATATACTAAAGTTAGTGACTCACATCACTTGTGAAGTTGCCCTGCACAAGTCCTTCCAGAAACATTTCTGCCTTAAACTTGGTGACAAACTGCATCAGATCTTCCATGGTGAGGTTCTTATTGATGGCCTGGTACTTCTGGATGACTGACCATCGAGAGTGCTCCAGGATCTGCAGGCGTATATCTCTGTGACAAAAGAGAGACTAGTGTTGGCAGCATTAATTATATTTTACGTGCAAATAAAATACAATTTAATAAAGCAGAAATGTCACTTGTTTCACATTTGTATGATTATCTGCGGGGGGATACATTAATGTCAGAGCTAAACTCTGCACGACAGAGAAGCACAGTTCAGCATCAATGGTCTAATCAGTGAGTAAAGTAGACTGACTTTCCCAGCCTCTCTGGCTTGATGAGGATGTTGAAGTATGTCTTCTTTAGCTGTTCTGCGAACATACTGAACACGTCAGGAGCTGAAGTGAAGTCTGCCAAGTAGTCTACAATCAGGTTCAGTAGCAACTGTGAAGACACAAAATAACAGAATGGAATAATGTAATGAAAACTTTGAATGTATTGGGATAAACTCTAAACTGAATAAAAATAATCCTAAATACACAAACCAAAATGAGGGGAAGAGTTCAAAATGGGTTAAATCTATTGATTAAGCCAATGAAACTTGAAACTTGCTCACATTTGATCTGTCCAGCCACATACTTACAGGCAGTTTGTGATTGAAACCTTTGAGCCGTATGACCAGGCCGTGATCCCCTGGAACCAGTTTGTACTCCAACTGGGCCACGTCTGCGTCGTAAGCCGGCTCAGCCAAGTTATGGGCCAGGATGTTCACAAAGAGGTCAAACAGAACCAGGCTTTATGAGAGAAGACATTAACAAAGGAAAAACATAAATATGCACAGTACAAGATCATCTGTCTTTTGGAGGAGACGTTAAACCGAGGTCCTGACTCTCTGTGGTCATTATAAATCTCAGGACACTTCTCGTAAAGAGTACGGGTATAACCCGGGTGTCCTGGTGAAATTCCCCCATTGGCCCTTATCCATCATGACCCCCTAATAATCTCCATCTCTGAATTGGCGACATCACTCTCCAATCCTCTCCACTAACAGCTGGTGTGTGGTGGCACTATGGCTGCCGTTGCATCATCCAGGTGGATGCTACTCACTTGTGGCGGTTGAGAAGATTCCCCCCCATACTATGTAAAGCGCTTTGAGTGTCCAGAAAAGCACTATATAAACCTAAGGAATTATTATTATTTGATTGAAATGTCAACATCCACATGGAAAACGTAAGTGGACAAAGGGTGGCCAAAAAAACACCACCACTTTTACACTGCAAGTTAAACTACTGTACACACACATACAGACACACACACAGAAAGCTAGATTGAGCATCTAAATTCTGCAGCATAGTTTGTAATTACGCAGTATGGCTGATCAAACAAGAACTTAACCAACACTCACTTATCAGGAGACTCCTGGATCAGGGGTGTGAGCAAGTTGAAGCGGATGTATGCTGCAGAGAGAGTTATAAAAAGATGGAAGAACATACACAATCATATGATTCATTTCTTTCCATCATCTCTTCCATCACCTCTAGCCCATCTTTCTCACCTCTATGAGAAAGATCACCTCTTTCTCACTTGCACACACACACACACACACACACAACCTTTTGGTATTTTAAACTTCTTGTCCTTTTTGAACCACAGACGCCCTCGGCTGTCATCAACAATTTTGACTGGGAACTCGATGTCAGGACAGTCTGAGGGTTTCAGCGCGAAATCCGTGGCTACAGGCAGACACACAAACAAAAACGGAGAGAATGTGAGCCACACACATTCAACAAGAGAAGCACTTATTTAACAGGCAGCAGAGCAGACCTATGAACTTGTTCTCGGCTGGGAGGTGAAGGGCAGGGTTCAGAGGGAAATCTCCAGACCACAGCTCACCCCATTCCAGAGGAATATCTGTAAAGGCAAACCAGTATCAATAAGGGCATTTTAACAATACACAGTTTTCATTATAGTTTCATTGTTATGAGCAATATCTGAAACATCAGGATGCTCTGATGCTTTGATTACACTGCAAGTTACAGATTCAAAGATTACATCTCAAACAGGTCCTAAAACTATTTTAATGAGCACTGGAGTTAAGTCTTTTCCCAAATTCTTACTTTAGTCTCTGAAGAAAAGGCTGAAGAGTGCTGAAAGATTAACTTGGATTTTAGCAAAGACAGTTAAAGTTACAGTTTTCCCTGTGCCCCATATATATTCCATCAGCCAAATCATGTTTGGGGCCTGAAGTTTGCTTCTAAACTTTTGAACTTGTGCTACGAGTTAAATGTAAATAATAAGGTACAAATCTTTATAGCCTCCAGTTCCAGCCTGACATAATGTAAACTCCATGCATTACATACTAGCTTTAAACCTAATAATTAAAAAAAAACCAACAAAAAAAAAAAAAAAACCTTTTTTTAAAAAAAAAATGCTTTTGTTGTGAAATCACACTTTGCAGGCAGAGTCACTCCTCTCATTGTTTCAGTTTAAGCCAACTTTTAAGTGCTGATGCAACCACCGGTGCTGAAATACACTGACCTGTCTGGCAAGGATATGACATTTACACTGTATATCATATTTTGCCGATCAGCCTAATGGCTCCCACCTTCTACACTGTACTGTGTGCCAAACCACTTCTCCTTCACTGGGCATTGTCCCTCATGCTCCGGGGATAGCAGCAACAGGTTTGCTCTCTCAGGAGTAAGCAGTGCCAAGGCATGGGAAATCACCTTCACTCACACACACACACACACACACACACACACACACACAAACACAGTTTACAGATACTATTAATCTTTAAATGGTAGCAATATCTGTCCTACTCAAATGGCATTATCTCATAATAAACAACAATTAATTTCAACTTAATGCTTTTAAGCAGAAACTAAAGCTACAGCCTGTAACACTATAAATAGCTTATTTTGACAGGTCAGAGTTAAATTCCATTAGTCTGACTCATCTTACATTTAACTGTGATGAATTAATAGCTATATTAAAATTCAAGCAGTAATGGAGGAAGGGTACAGCACACATACCTCTGGGCTGTATTCAAACATGAGCTGGTCTCCACAGAGAAAGTCCTCTTTAGGAAAAAGCTGCATATTCTCACAAATTTTCTCCACAAACTCAATTGGATCTGTCTGTCAAGAATGCAATAATATGACAGGCAATGTAAAAAAAAGCACATAATCCGTATTAGTTTAGTCATTTAAAAACAAAAGAGGTGTACAGGGCAAAAAGCAATTGTACCTGCTCTTGATAGTGAAACTCATTGGCGTCGATCTTCTGAATTTCTTCATAAATCCTGGGACGGAGCACAAGGTAAACGAGAGGTACATGTTCAAGCAGTAATGAACCAAGGTGCTGGGTTGTGTTAAAAATATTTATGACTAAACAAGATATCAGTTAGCTCAGCGGTTAAATAAATGGTCTTCCATTTTTCAAACAAATGTCTATCTACTGCATTTGTAACATATGCACAATTATAACGGAGAAAAATATTGACTGAATAAATATTACTGAGAAAAATATTGAAAACATTTACACAAAACTCGCTATACACGCATGTCTAAAGAGCATTTCATTTAGCGTCAGTAGGGCCCTTAACATTCAAGAGCTCCAGGGATGTTGTACAATGGCTGACTGACCCTGTGCTCTGAGCCCAACTACTAAGTAATAATATGCAAAGAAAGCACTTATTTGTACAGTAATGTGTAATGAGTAACATAGTTGACACTAAAGGTAAAGTGATTGTGGTGCATTTTAGTAAAGATGATCAACTTGCACTTAAATCCATTGACTTGAGTTTTGTTTTTCCTTTTCATGCTGTACTAACCTCTCCCTCACAGGGTTTTACTTTGATAATGTTCTTAGTCCCTGACCTAGAGAATTAGCATGAGGAAATTTTTCCCCCGATAGAGACCACAAAGCACTTCTGAAAGGAAGTGGAAAACGTCATCTGCTAAATGGTATAAACGTAAACTGCTTGAAACCGAAGCTCTGAGGCTCACCTCTGCTGGGGTTTGAGTTTCTGAAGCATCTTCATGTACTGGAACACCAAATGCACCACCTAAGTTAATGATAACTGTTAAACCACGTGTTCATTTTCTACTTTTCCCAAATGCATAAAAAGCAGCTCTGGGTTTTCTGACCTGGAAGAAATTGTGGTAGCCCTCGTCTGTCAGGGTGATGGATACGCTAAAGATGGAGTAAGTAGTGTTCTGATCAAAACCTGTCTCGCTGTTGCCTCCAAAAAGAGCCAATGCCCAGCACCTACACATACAAATGTATTAGGTCAACTGTAGTTAATGCACTTATAAGGTGGGAAAATATGGGTGGATGATAGTACAGAATTTACTTCTTCCGGAGCACAGAGAGGATACTGCCAGCACCCTCATGTCCAACCAGCCAGGATATGTAGTGCAAAGGCTTCACCCTGTATTGGCACACACAGACATGGACTTTTCCATTCTTTTAACAGTTTAAAAAATAAAATACAATTTCCCTAATTATTGGAACAATTGAGGTCCATGAAAATATCCAGCATGTTGTAATTTATCCTGACAGAATCAACTTATGATGGCCAAAGTACAATACGGTGTCACATTTCACCTCTAACCTGTAATGTATGCCTTGAGGGGGTAAAGCCCAGCTAATGGTGAGAGCATGGATTTTTCTCACAGGAACCACTGGAAAAGGAAAAACAGATTTAGGTGATATAGGTACAGAGCAGCACTATTGTTTGAATTATTCCTTTAAAAACACAAGGACAGAAAATGTTTAAGATTTAGTGACTTCAGAAGAACAAAGAGTCTTCTGCCATGCTAAAATTTGAATGCAAATGTCAAGAGTCAATAACTCAAACAACTATATTCAACAATTCTTGTTTAGCACACAATGAAGCAAAGTGTTCTTAAAAAGACAGAATACCCTTTAAATGAATTATCCAGAAAAAGGGATAGAGGCAGTACCTCTATAAAGCTTAGTGAAATCTGGTGTAGCAAAAGGCTCCTGAAGGGTGGAAAAATCAGGACGCGTCTGACCACTGAGAGGTAGAAAAAAACAAAAAAACAATAAAGACATGGAACAGTAATGTACAGCATAAGATGATAATAACAATTAACATGTAGAACACTTACTTGTTTGGGACCTTGATGAAAATTTCCCTCACCCATTCCTCTAAAGTGTCCAGCGTCTCTGCATTAGAAATGGGTATTGTATGATCAGTGTGACAAATCACACACTTCAAATAAAACCTTTGGGTCACAGCATGGACAAAGCAGTTTAAATTGCCTCTTGTGCAAATTCAAGCACAGAAGTTAACAGCCAGAGGTTTGTGACGTCTGTTACCTCGGGACTGCACAGTGAGGGTCATGTAATGAGCAGAGTAGTATCTCCTCCAGAACTGCCGCAGACGCTCATAAGTATTTATCATCCTCTCCTTTGGTTCGTGCTTCAGAGTTTGGGCATTTCCTAACAGATTTTAAACAAAGAAAGATTCCCCTAATGTATGTTAATACAGTGTGTTAAATAAACCACTTAAGATTAAATGTAGTCTAAATTTTCCTCCAGATGAGAAGTCTGATTTTGTCTTTACATAATATTATGTAAATATTTTGGAATATTTTATCTATGATAAGAAGGGAAAATGATCTCACCCCAGCAGAATTTGCTCATTGGATGGTTGGGCTTTGCTAGGCTTCCAAAGAGCATTTCTTTGCGATGAGAGTCTGATGGCCTGGCCAACTGGTATTCTGCACAGCCATAGAAAAACATACATTTTCTCACACACACACACACACACCTGAAACTACAGACTCCAAGACCACACCCTTCTGCATGTAAGAGCTCACATACTCCTACTATTGGCTAGTGTTGCTGTGATTGACAGGAGAGACAGTATGCGATCCCTCCCACCAAGAGAGCACAGCCAATTTGGCTTTCTTGGACTCCCAGTAACGGATAGCTGTGGCATCGTTGGTATTCGAACTTGGGATCTCTGGACGCTTTTCTGTTGAGCCATAGGGAGCCCCCAGGACCGGTATATTTTTTATATATATATATTTTTTTTTTCACGTCGCAAATCAACAAGCTGATATATACTGACCACTGTCCACTGCCTCCACCTCCCTTTCAATAGCATCTTCTATCATCAAAGGGCAGATGAAGAATTGTGCCCACCTGCAGACAGATGCAGAGTTAAATTCCATAAAAATGTCAGGCTTAGTTTAAATCAGTACTTAGTGTACTGGTGTACTTAAATCAGTACTTGGTGTTAGCCAAGATGATCCGTCCAAAGACCGTTCTATGCATCATACACTCAGCTGGTCCCTCATCACGAAAATCTAATTTGCTACTTGTACATGTGTGTACACCAATTTCCAACAAGAAAACAAACCTCTGAAAATCATAACACTGTGCTTTTCAGAGCAAGATCTAACCAAACAACTGAAAAATTGTGTTATTTAAGAGTTCTCTTTAGTCGAATGTTGGCACTCACTGTTCATTTTAACCATTTTGTTACTATTCACTTTTAAAAGCAAATTTGTGGGAAATATTTCCCCTTGTATGCATTAGGAGATTGTAAGGTCTACCTGTACAGTCTACTCATAAATCAGACAGGGTGATTTTATGTATGCTTAAATATTATATTTTATATATATATATATATATATATATATATTATATATATATATATATATATATATATATATATATATATATATATATAAAATTTATTTTAAGAGTTCTTCATTCTGTGTATGAACACATAAAACTTGCCTATCCAGTGCCTCTTTGAAGTACTTCCTCTGAACATCAAACTGGAAGATGGTCCTCTCCAGGTCAGTCGAAGCATTGTCACTGCCGCCGTGTTTCTTTAGAAATGCATCAAAGCCGTTCTCAGCTGGGTACTTTTCACTGCCCATGAACACCACTGCGAGACAGACAGACAAACAGAAAGACACAAGCATATACAGCAGTGAATACTTTTTCTTAAAGATGACACGGTAATAGTAGATTGTCATTGGACAAAAACATCAGACAAAGCTCAGACAGATATAACCTTTCCACTGTGAGCAAATAACCGTAATGTGAACTACAAGTATGTGGGTACGCACATAAAAATAATAATAATGCCCCATTTTTGGCCTATTTGCTTAAGATCACTCCAAGCATCCGAGAGTAAGACATTACTCTCATCTATCCAACCAGACATCATGTAGTTGCCGATATTTATTACCTGCTCAATTCAAATGAAAACTTGTTATTAACAGAAAGAAGAGTTCCCATTGAGCACATTGCAAATGCTCTTGAAAGGGCATCCTTCTCCAGCTCAGTCTGGTAAGCATTTATTTAGAGCACACAAGTTTTCATTTCGGTGATTTCTTAGAAACGTGATGTACCTTTCAGGAAAATTTTTAGAAAAAACATTGCAAACCACAATCCAGGAGAAGACATCAAAATAAAGGTTTATTAAAAAAACAAACAAACAAAAACACACAGGAAGTATGAGAGGTACAGTAATAACTTACATGACCGTTTATCTGATTTAAAAAAAATATATATATATATACAACTTACTGTGCTCAAGGAAATGGGCAAGACCAGGCAGATCCTCTGGATCACTGAAGCTTCCCACACAGATACAAAGAGCAGCTGCTGACTGAGAAAGAGAAAGTACACCGTGTCATTAATACCTGCTTTAACAATTTATTCCCTATTATTCACAATATAGTATAAACGAAGGCGGTATTATAGTATCCCACAGTGTTTACAGCAAAATATCCAAAAGGGAAGGGGAAAAGAATCAATTTTGAGATTCTGTATGCAAGCACAAAACATGTACATTTTTAAAACTTTTATGGTGGCTTTTGCTAAGGGA
Source organism: Ictalurus furcatus (assembly GCF_023375685.1). NCBI lineage: Eukaryota > Metazoa > Chordata > Actinopteri > Siluriformes > Ictaluridae > Ictalurus > Ictalurus furcatus. Next base: position 14,981,135 of record NC_071264.1, read on the forward strand.
GGAGTTTAGGTCATAGAAAAATTATGTAGACTATAATTTTTTTTCTTTTGGACGACTCAAGATGACTAACGAATAGTTTTCTTTGGTATGCATGGAGATTCACACACCTAGTTATATAATATCCAGATGTTCCTAAAGATCCTGACTAGTGTATGATAAATATCAGATTAGAGCTAAACTGAAAATCGGCACTCCAGATGATCAGATTAACCGAGGTTCATTACCTGTTTCTCTGATGTGGCTTTCTTCATCTTTTTCCTAACTTCACCATTCTCGTCTGAGTCATTACTATCTCTGTCATCATCACTGTCTTGTTCACCGTCTTCCTCCTCATCGTTGTCATCACTATCATCATGTGACTTCTCAGACTTACACACGCAGGCTTCCTGACCCAGATCTGAGATGAGCAGCGCTCTCAGACCATTGCTCAACTCAATGTACCTGAAAGTTTTCATAAAGCAAGTTGAAAGCGGCATATGGGACTTTATCGAGCAAATCACGGCTAAGGTGCTGTGTCTTACCTGTATTTCTTTGGGTCGCTTGGTGATTTAATTATTTGTAAGTCCTCTAGGTTTTCCTCTGCTTTCTCAGCTGGATCTCCAGAAGCCACAGCAGCTCTCGGCTCGGTCTGAGTCTGCGGTGGTGGCTCTCCGCTCTCAGGCCCGGGCTCATGGATAGTCCCACAGGACATTTTGGCCTTGTTTTTCTGGGGCATTTCTAGAAGGGAATCAACACTGCAATTACATACCACATCACAGACCACAAAACAAAAGGAAAACATAAAATTGGACAAGTTTTCCAAACTTCTACCCTACACTGAGTCTGGTTTTAATTAGTTAGCTTGTGCCATGGGGTGCATCTGATACCACAGCTTCACTATAAAGAGTTTGGGATTTTGTAGTGTATTTTGTGGTGAATCTCCACTAAATGCTGTGTGGAGAATATCCAGTGCGCTAATGAAATTTTTGTCAATGCAAAGCAATAAGACAGCGTCCAAATAATACACCCTCACAGAGGTACACAATAGCCATAATGCACCATTTCAGACACTAAACAGCTACACACAATATAAAATCACAAAGTTACCAATACCAGTAAATTGCTGTAACTTTTCACTTATCGAAATAATCAACAGAAATAATTTAATACCCCAAATAAACAGATTAGTTAGGGTTAGGGTTACTGTATTCCCCCTGCTATAAACGCAGTCATTCACCACAAACAGCTGAAAGCAGGCTAGCTACCTTTAGCTGTTTTTAGCTGAAGTGTCACACAGTATAGTATTCACTCTAACACGCCTCAGAAAACATGCCTCTAACATAAAACGTGTTCATCTTAAATTAAACACCGTGACAAATATTCAACATATAAACGCTATAAGTGTTTTGCTAAAAAAAAATTCATTATGCGCCGTATTTACCGGTACGAAACTAAGAAACTAGCTTGGTTCTTCTATTCTCGCCTTAATGCAGACCGAGTTCCAAATAACATCAACCCCCTATATAGGTACACCACACAGGGTGGACATGTACGGGTCTGCTTCTGGTTCTTCTTCTTCTTGTTTATTGGTGATCGACTCTTTAGTAGCACTGCCGCCACCTACTGCACTGGATAACGGACTCTACTGTATCTCTTACATGGGTGATGTGTCCGAGGCCTAATAATTTCCGGATGGGTATGTCACACTCCATCTCAATCCGGGGACCAAAACTCATCGTGCTTACATTACATTTATTCATTTAGCAGACGCTTTTATCCTAAGCCACTTACAAATCAGGAAATACAAGCAAAGCGATATAAAAGAGGAGAACAATACAAGTAGTGCTACCATGCAAAATTTATAATTGAGTTCTAGAGAAGCAAAGTGCACAGAGTAGAGGTGTATGAGCCAGTGTACGTTTTTATTTATTTATTATTTTTTTTATTATTAAATAATGTGGGATTGGTTTTAGGGGTTAGTTAAGTGTTCTCAGAAGAGGTGGGCCTTTAGCTGTTTTTCCAAGAGAATGATAGATTCTGCTGTCTGGATTGAGGTTGGAAGTTCGTTCCACCATTGAGGGACAGTTAGTGTGAAGGTTCTGGAAAGGGACCTTGAGCCATGCTGAGTAGGCACTACTAAGTGTCGGTCATTAATCAATTGCAGATTGCGTGAGGGAATGTAAGCCTTCAGGAGAGTGTTGAGGTTGGGAGGTTCTTTTGGGCTGGTTGAAGACAAGGCGTGCTGCTGCATTCTGAATCATCTGAAGGGGTTTGATGGAGCTGGGTGGGAGGCCCGAGAGTAGTGTGCTGTAGTGGTCCAGTTTTGAGATGACAAGAGCCTGGACTAGTAGCTGTGTAGTGTGTTCGGTAAGATAGGGTCTCATTTTCTTGATGTTATACAGAATGAACCTACAGGATCATGCAGTTGTTGCTTCTGCTAGCGCTGCGTATTCAGCTCCTCTACCATTCGCACTTAGCACCTCATGCTTCTAATCAGGTAGAATATCCCCATCCATACACATTATATTCTATACTCTAATCCTGAGTAATGTACAAATATAAATAGTGCCCTATAAACCTGTCTGTCCCTCAAACCTGTTCACAAAATATCCTCAATCCTCTCTGGCTAATTCTTAAAATCTCTAAATAACAGATTATGATACTCATTATACTTACTACACACAAAAAATACATGGTGTACAGTTTTAGAGACAGCACACACGTCACATAATCCCACGTTCGTGGAAACCCGTAAGTGCCAATGGTGATTTCAACCCTGTATGTCCAACTCCTTCAAGAAGGAAATCCAACACGGAGTGTGGCAAAAGATTTTGGTTGCTCCCAGTCAGCTGTGTCTAACATTTGGTATAAATAAAGGGGAAGGTTATAAAAGGAAAACATACAAACAAACAAATGAAAAACAAATGGACGGAAACAGGAGTCAATGATTGTGATAGATTTACATACAGAAAAGCCAAACGAAAACCAGCCCGGTTTTCGTTTGGCGCACGGTGGCTTAGTGGTTAGCACATTTGCCTCACGCCTCCAGGGTCCGGGGATCGATTCCCGCTGGGGCCGTGCGTGTGGAGTTTGCATGTTCTCCCTGTGCTGCGGGGGTTTCCTCTGGGTACTCCGGTTTCCTCCCCCAGTCCAAAGACATGCATGGTAGGTTGATTGGCCTAAAAGTGTCTGTAGTGTGTGAGTGTGTATGTGAGTGTGCCCTGCGATGGACCGGCACCCTGTCCAGGGTGTACCCCGCCTTGTGCCCGATGCTCCCTGGGATAGGCTCCAGGTTTACCCACGACCCTGAAGAAGGAGTAAGCGGTAGAAGATGGATGGATGGATATTCATTGATGAATCACAAACCTGCATTGGCCAAGGAGATGATGCTGGAACTTTTGTCTGGTGCCGTTCTAATGAAACATATAAAGATGACTCCCTGAAGAATACAATCAAATTCCCCAACTCATTTATGATATGGGGTTTCATGTCAGTTAATGGACCAGGGGAGACCTCAACAGTCAATGCACAGGCGTCCATTGACATTTTGGACACTTTTCTCATTCCATCGATAGAAACTAGGTTTGGTGATGATGAAGTCATTTTTCAAAATGATAATGCATCTTGTCACAGAGCAAAAAACGTTAAAGCTTTTCTTCAGGAAAGGCACATCTACTGAATGTCTTGTTGAATGCCTTGTTAAATTCCATAAAACATCAGTTTACTGGCTTATTTTATGTGAGCATCTGCAATACAAGGCCTTGTGAATTAGCTGTTAATATAGAAAAGTATTGGGATGAAAACATTAATATAAACCTGTAATTTGCTGATGCTTACAAAGCAGGGCATGTTCAGTAGCTAATGTAAAGATGGAGTAACATTCATTTATCTTCAGTAACCACTTTATCCTGTCTTGGTCTGTGTCGGTGGATTCGGAGCCTAATTTTTTTTCTGCATGACACCGGCATCAAAATTACTGCCATCCTGCACAAGAAATATATGGTGAGGCTTAGCATCTTCCTCACAGTGTGCTCATGTGTCCACTGCTGGCAAATTTTGAACTCTTCCAGACTTTTAAAATGTTTTTATTATGGTGCTAATTGTTTTTAATGCTTTTAAAAGATACTTAAGTATTTTTATATTCATTATAAAAAATGCAACGGTCAACAACTACCTTTCTCTTTTGTGTTGAAAGCAACTTGCCATGATGTTGGATGACAAAGTGATTTTTCATGTGTGAAACCATGTATTTATACCTCGAGGAAGCAGAGCATGGTCAAAGGCAACAGTGGAGGACAGTTTTAATTTTTCTAGTGGCTTGAATGGAAAAACAGAATCAGTGATTGTAATTTCATATAATACGGTTTGTATGTTCTTTTAAAGGGTGCCAATAATTCTACTGTTGAGTAACCTTGTCGTTACCTACACACATTGGGGATCTTATGATATGATAGAATATGCACATAATATGGTGTGAGTGGTACTTTTATTGTTACAAATTGCATCTAAAACCAACTTTTACAATGATCTGTACAGTCACTCTATATCCTTGTGCAAATTTGTCTACCAGTCAAAAAATCACTGACAGCAAAGTTACAGTACATCTATATGTTCCCAGCTTCAGTTATAGCATAAAAATAAATATCTACTCAGCAAAGACCAGCTTGATAGCTTACAACATCTTAATAATAAATATCTCATGTAAAATAAATTTCAAAGTAGTTACATAAAACATTGTTCATAAATGCCTACATCACTTAATTGAAAACTCAATGTATGTGATACATGTAGAACTCCACAAGGATTTGCTACGTTTCTGAAATATTAATCAGTCGTGGCACAAGTTTTACAATATACATATACTGGCATCTCTAAAGATATTTTTAATGTGTTGTCACTGTAAATGAATCGTAAATATGTGCAGTAACAACCCGAATGTCACCTTACGGCTGAATACGGTCAGCACACACACACGCACACACACGCACACACACACAAAACATTCAAATATATAGTTATATATATTCCACAAGAAAATACTCACTTTTATGCAAGAGAACATGTAGGGATTTGATTTTTGTTTTGTAAGACTATTTGTAGGCTACTCGGCTTGATTCATGCAAGTTCTAAACTACCTTTGATATATCATGATATATTGAACATTTGCAAAGTGCTCCGTATGTCCAAAAACACATATTATATTGTGCCCATTATAGGTATTCAAAGGAACCTATGGTGTTATTTTATTGCCAAAAATGGGGAGCGCATTAGCTTTTGTAGCCGTTAGTAGGACACGCAATGATTACGAAGGATACTTCAACTTTCATACAATAATACATGCGTACATGTTAAATTTATCTGGCTCACTTACACTTTTTGTGCTCACCCGTTTAGGTCATGCTTTGGTGCAACAACACTGCCCAAAGTCGTCAGCCAGTCAGAATGGGTTTCAGCTGATGGTCTTCACTACAATTTTAATAGTAGGAGGAAATCAAGATAAGCTCCTCCCATTCTGACACCATATTGCTGACGCCGAGCAGATGGAGTGGTCCGTTATAAATATCGACGAGCATTAAATGTTCACAGACACTAAAACATGATGTACAACGGAAAGGAAACCTAGCTATGTGAGAATAAAAACGTATGAGAATGGGCAGGATGACATTGTTTCATACTTCCTAAATGTGACCCCCCCGCCCCTTTTTAATATTTACACAATGAGGGTGAAGACTTGCATGTGCATCGTCTGAGACATGTGTAGCCATTACATGTTTTTCAAACTGCTGCTCATGCTCTCTCACATGGCAGCTGAACACCCTCGGAGGAAACAAGGTATCTGCCGTTTTCTGCATACATGAGCTCACAGATGCCCACAACTGATAACAAGAAGGTCATTCATGGTCTGTTAAGACTCCCGACCATGGATGGTCATGGCTTTGTACATACATCTGAACTCACAATCTCCTGATGTAGGGTGAGTGCTTTTGTGTTGCTCCACTCAGCCAAGCAGGACAGATTTGAGCCTGGACATTTATTTTGGTATGACAGCAAAATAAATATGAGCAAGAGTGAAAGGAATCTTGATGACAGATCAAAACTATTGTGCTCTTGACTTTTGGCAGTGAAATAACTTTATAATAACCAACCATCCAGTGGTTCCGCCAAGTTAAAAAAAAAAAACAACAGAACATCAAAACCACCCTGAAACAGCAGACCATTATTGTGCATAATATATAACTGTTATGGACACTCTGCAGTTGTCTGAGTTTAGGTCACACTTGTGCTCTTTCACTGAGCAACAGTTGCAAAGAAGCAGAGAGATAGTGTTAGGTGATCTTTAAAGCACCGATTATGCTAGAATAATACACCTGTTGAGGTCTGATTTACTCATGTGAGATATCTGTGTCTGGCAGTGAGCATGTGCTTTTTTGTGCTTTGCTGGAGTCCCTGCTTTGACCTAACTCTGACCCTTAGTTAGAGGTGTGCTTAAAGTGACAGTATAGCATTAACAGTGAACTATATATATATAACACTACTACATGTAAGGAATAAAAAAAAAAGTCTATGTTGATGAAAATGGAAAGCAGATGAAAAGACAGGATCAGCACAGTAGTCTAGCACGTGACATCAGAGTAAATGGGCTAAATCAGCAGCAATTCTGAGGTAGCTGCGCCGGCTTGTCAGTAAGCCGAGTGGTCTTGGCTCCACTGATCATGGACGGGTCTGTGTCCACCCGCTCAGACATCTTCACACAGATGATGTCCACCAGGCGCTCGAACACCTGCCTGACATTGATGTTTTCCTTGGCGCTCACCTCATAGTACTCAAAGCCTGATGAAAATCACATTATTTTATATAACAAACAGATCATATCTGTAACTGTGTAATTTGGACTCCACTTAAGTTTTAAATATCTGTCCGTGTTAAAGCATTTAAAAATGGCTTCTTTGTCCTACTCACCTAGTTGATCAGCCAAGTGCTTGCCTTTCTCCACAGGTATCACTCTCTCATCAGCCATGTCACATTTATTTCCCACTAAAATAACCTGAGCATTGTCCCATGAGTAGGTCTTAATCTGGGTTGCCCTGAAACAAGAAACATTTATGGTTTAGTGAGTGCTTTAAATTGCATCAGCAAAGTACTGGGTGATATGATGTTATAGTATTGACAGTGTGATAAATTAGGGCATAATACTTTTCTGAAATATTGTGGGTACCAGAATATCCTTTTTTTTCTTTCTTTCTTTTTTTTTTAAACAACATTTCTAAACTCTGGTTTGGTGGTTAAGATTGTCAGTGTTTATTTCAGTGTTTATTTAAAAAATATATATTTTACTGATTTATCATCATTAAAAATAATTTGTATATATTAAATAATCATAAGCTTCTTCCATCCATCCATCTTCCATGCTGCTTATCCTACACAGGGTCATGAGGGAACCTGGAGCCTATCCAAGGAAACTCAGGGCACAAGGCAGGGGACACCCTGAATGGGATGTTAACTCAGGGCATAATCGCACACACACACACACACACACACAGTACAGACAAATTGGAAATGCCAATCAGCCTACAACGCATGTCTTTTGACTGGGGAGGAAACTGGAGTACCTGTAGAAAACCCCTGAAGCACGGGGAGAACATGTAAACTTCATGCACACAAGAAAGAGTCAGGATTTGAACCCCACAACTGTGGAGGTGTAAGGTAAACATGCTAACCACTAAGCCACCGTGCCCCCTTTATAAGTTTTTTATTAAACAAATTTTTGTTTTGAAATGCTACCTTGTAAGCAAAGCTATATATCATAGAAATGTCTTCAAATATTGTGATATAATATTTTGTCATATTGCCCATCACCACATCACCATACTTTCAGTGTCTGTAATATGAATTAATATGTGAAAAATATAGACATATTTTCTGCACACCTCAGCATACCATCTGTAAAACACTATGCTGTCCTAAGCTGTTTATCCATTTCATCATAAACACTCATGCATACTGTCTTCAAACAATCTTCTTTCCTTAGAATGACATGCTGGATCCCACCAGTATTGCTTAAAGGCAGACCATTCCACCATAATTGACCCACTGACAGTTTCTGACCCCCTGCAAGAGCCCTAGTTCTTATGCTGATGTTTCAATCTTCAGTGTTTCATGCTGGCTACTTTCTCCAAACCTGGCAACACAGGATCTGCACTCAGATAGGAGTTCTGCCACTCAGGGAGATCCTACCAGGTATCACAGGTGGAGTGATAAAGAGTCCAAGTTGCACACATAAGGTTCCACGAGGGACAGTCATACACCAGAGCACTGTACACCTGTTTGTTGGAAATCAACACATTGTCTTATCACTGCTATGCAGATGATACTCAGCTCTAATGGGCCTTCCCTCTGGAGGATGCTTTAGCCTTATGCATATCTGAGCCTGGATGAATTACCATATTCTGAAGACAGACCCTTCTATCAACCTGGCAAGAATCTTAATCCAGTCTAACACCATTTTAGAAAAAGAATGAGCCTTGTGACCAATGTTTATAGCATTCCAGTGTAGTAGCATTTGCTACTTTTGCTTCCTCTGTTCCACAAATGTTATTTGTATGTTTTAGATAAAAACCTTTTCCAGTTATAAATATACTGTGGGGTCTAAAATCTGAGGGTTTTTTTTCCCCATTTAAAGATTGAAATAAACAGAAAGTTTTACATTTAACATATACATAAAACAAAGAAGGGAAATAGTCAATATCTTGAATATTTCATATTTCCAGGTACCTATTTAAATGTAATAAATTTTTTTATACTGAGCACACTGTACGTATCTGATACTGTGTTCAGATATGCTGATGGATTTGATCTCACATAGATCACCTATTGAATGTTGTCATTAAAGCAAAAGGGGTATGTACTAAATACAAAAGAATTCTGAAATTCATGTAAAAACACCTATATTTAACAAAGATATATATTTTTTGATAAACCTGTGTTTTGTTAGCAATTGTTTGATATCCATGAGAGCAGAGTATTTTTGTGAATTTTTTTTAACAAAAGATCAAAAAGTTAAACAATAAAGACAATTTTTCACAGCCTTCTTTGCTCATATTTACCAAGGGTGCCAATATTAGTGGAGGGCACTGTATGTAATGCCATGGCTGTGTGTGACTTTACACACTTGTGCAAATTCTCTATCAGTCAAAAATGTATGACAGCAAAGTTACAGCACATTTATACTATAGGCCAAAAGTATGGAATCAAAAAGTGATTTTAAAAAAAGTTGGGTATTAAGTCGATTTGTTAACTGACATAAAACAGTGCCAAGTCTGCATGAAATGAACTTGACCTGAAAAGAACAATATACTAGCTAAGATTTCATGAAAGAAGACTTCAAAGATGTCAGACTGTCGTACTTTAAATATGTGAAATAAGGTACTTGAATGATTGTAGAATTTAAGCAAAAACTTCACATCAATAAAACTGGTCTGAAACATATATATACAGTATCTCACAAAAGTGAGTACACCCCTCACATTTTTGTAAATATTTGATTATATCTTTTCATGTGACAACAATGAATAAATGACACTTTGCTACAATGTAAAGTAGTTAGTGTACAGCTTGTGTAACAGTGTCAACCTGTGAAGCTCTGGTGAACTCCATGCCCAAGAGGGTTAAGGCAGTGCTGGAAAATAATGGTGGCCACACAAAATATTGACACTTTGGGCCCAATTTGGACATTTTCACTTAGGGGTGTACTCACTTTTGTTGCCAGCGGATGGCTGTGTGTTGAGTTATTTTGAGGGGACAGCAAATTTACACTGTTACACAAGCTGTACACTCACTACTTTACATTGTTGCAAAATGCCATTTCTTCAGTGTTGTCACATGAAAAGATATAATCAAATATTTACAAAAATGTGAGGGGTGTACTCACTTTTGTGAGATACTGTGTGTATGTATATATATATATATTATATATATACATACATATATATATATACTGTATGTATCTATATATATTATCTCTATCTATGTAGTTGCATATGGAGCTGAAAACAATTCATTACAACAAGTGTTTCCCCAAACCTATTCTTGGTCTGTCCCCTATGCTGCACTTAGCTTCCACTCCAGCACAGCCTAATGAAGAGCTAGTTACTGAGCTGCTAAATTGAGTCAGGTGTTTCCTGGAGCAGAATAAGCACTAAGATGTCCGGTGCAGGGGGACTCCATAACCAGGACTGACATACACACAGGGTAAATGACTACAGCTCTAATTTCGACTCACCAATCCTGTACTGCATTGAATGACTCCTCGTTGGTGATGTCATACATGAGAATGAAGCCCATTGCTCCTCTGTAGTAAGCTGTGGTGATGGTCCTGTAACGCTCCTGACCTGCTGTATCCTGCACAGAACAAGACCAGCATAAAACATTTAAATCTATAATGCATATAGTGAGGGTGTTATTGCAATGCTGCAAGGTATTCATGATCTTTAGAAATCTGATGGAAATAGTGGATCAGAATTCATTGGAAATATTCAAAGAGAAGGTCGTGAAATGAAAAGGCCAACTCATGCATTAATGATTATTGATGGTCTGATGGTCCTTGTCATTTGTGACATGAATTATGTCTTTATGACACTGTAAGAATGGTAGCTGTATTTTTATCATAAGCAGTAACTCCTAGTCTCCTAATCTCACTACATCTGAAAGCCAGCTAGTGACGATCAATTTCATGGATAAGGAACTGAAACTATTACCATCTTATTGATCGTTATCTTTATTTATACTTAAATATTACAAATTGAAGAATCAGCATCTTCATTATGCACTGATTTAAACACAGACATATTGATTATTAGCATCACTATAGAGTGTCTTTAATAATGTTCGCATAAAACAGTAATACACCTGTTTATGTGTTAACACATTTTCTTTATACCAGAGCACTACTGAATGCTTGTTTCTGATTGGTCAGAACGTGAGTCATTTTCAGTAACAGCAGCACTGACAATAGTTACAGCTGCAAGGCAAATCACAGATTTATATTAATAACACATTGTTTCTATAGTAACAGCTCATTCACAGGGACTTGCATGGCTGTGCTCCACATCCATTGAAGCCGGATATAAATAGCATAGGGGCTACTATGTAATCTAAATGGATAAAAAAACAACAACCATGTTCTTATTTTAAGAAAAACAAAGCATACAGCCTAATTGTTGATATGGTTGATATTTATGAAAGGAGTCTCCAGTGTCAGTAAGGTTCCTGACATGGAAGAGTTATCAGAACAGAGAAGTTTGCTCTTTCTGGTTTCTCAGTAACGTGACAAGCTGTGTTTTTTGTCTTATTAATTTCTAGAAAGAAAAAATAGAGAAGCCCCTTACATACTGCATAAAATGCCACATTAGTTATATTTAGTGACAATCACCTGACCTTGGCAGATGAGTCCAAATCACAGATGGAGTATGTCACAGATGGTTCAGATTTCTACAGATCAACAGGATCTCCACATGATGAGGAAAACTATGACGACGTATGAAGCCTGCTTCATTCAAAAACGCCACAACATGCCATTTTATCTGATGAAAAACTGCGGCATTGTCAGCATCATTCATTGCATCCTTTCCACCATCAGCAACTTTCCAGCTGTTTTTGAGGAGCTATTTTTACCATCCCTCACTCCTGTTTAATCAGCCTTGATTACAACTTGCTTACCAGAAACTGCAATTTACTCAAGCTACTGTCTTCAGCCTTAAGTGTGTGTTTACTCTCCAAAACCCTACAAGACCCCCCCCCCACCCCCCACTCTGAGGAGCAGCTTTAATTGGCTCTGAGCATCATTCTGCTGTGTGCTGCTGTACTGCTGCTATGACAACCAGCACTGATGATGCAAGCAGAGAGAGGCTTTTGCCTCGGTTTTCCTCCTGAATAAAATACCAATTCCATTCACAGTCTGGTAGAGGGATGTGCACTGAAAGTCTGAAACGATTCACCTCACCTTAAGGGTGCTGGGGACATAGCACGCATCGATGTGTGCTTAGAATAGATCTTGCACCAAAGTGCCCGGAAAGCAAGATCTGTCCTGAGGTTGATATTCTATGACTTACCATTATATACCATCTGTTCACAGAAAGAGTGTGAATTCACACTGTATTAGTTATTTTTGTGCAGGACACAAATACGACTTTCTCACTGAGGAGTGTACAAACTGAAATATAAGGCATGAGAATGAATTCATAAACACAAACTAAAGGGCATCTACATATAAACACATGAACACATGATCCCGATGGACTCACCCAAATTTGGAGTTTGACCCTCTTGTCATTGCGGTAAACTGTTTTTACTTTGAAGTCAATGCCAACGGTGCTGACAAACGAGTTGCTGAACGAGTCGTCTGCATATCGGAATAGAAAGCTGGTTTTGCCCACACTGCTGTTGCCTATAATGAGGAGCTTGAACATGTAGTCAAAGTTCTGGTCGGAGCCATCTCTTTGTCCGAAACGTTGATCTGCCTTCGCCATCTGTAAATGCACAGAACTGGACATGTAGCTCTGAGCTGTGAAAATGATTCCCACAGACTGCCATTTCAGTTCATGACAGATTGGAAAAAGCCTCTACAGGCCATCATGGTGTACATACAGAAGCTTGGTCTGGCTCTGTAAAGTACAATTCGTCAGCAATCAACATGTCTTCATCAGACGAGCTTATACAGGTCATATGCATTTAAAAATGAGATCCCCCCCCACTATGTATAGCACTTTGTGTGTCTAGAAAAGCACTATATAAATGTAACTGTTAAAAAAAAAAAAACAACAACAATTTTTTAATTCACAGCTCAATATATTTTGCAGCATATCACCTACAAATATGAATGACCTGAACAGACTTATTAAGCTGACATCCTGGAATATTACAGACATTACAAATAATAATGTGTAAACAATGAGCAGGTGAGAAGAGCTCTCTCTCTCTCTCTCTCTCACTCACTCACTCACACACACACACACACACACACACACATTGTCTTTAACGACGGCCTGAACGACGACACGGACAGTCGACTGACAAACATGCACATCTTATCCCACACATCAGGCCGGTTAATTAATGGTCATATGATAGAGATGCTCTCCTACCTCGAGTGTATGAGCTCTGTTTCCCTCCGTCCTTCCTTCTAGGTGGGGGCGGATTGCACTGATCGGAGACGAACCGTTTTGGACGAATCGTTTCCGTCTGAAATCTTTTGAATAGGTCGAGTGAATCGATTCGCAAGTATGAACGAATCGAAAGTTTTCCTTACATCCGAAATACTGAACCAAGGTGGACGTTTCCCAAATCACAATGATACACAACTACAGGCTTCTGTTTTGCCAGAATAGGCTTCTTACTACTACACACTCAGAAAAAGCGTAATAAACTGTACTATTCCTTGTCGCTGGGGTTGTATAATCAAGCCTACATCATTTGTACCTTTAGTAAGTCTCTTTGACCTAGAATGGTCCACGTACCTTTAAAGCTATACTCGATAATTATGTACCTGAAATGTTTAAAACAAACAAACAAACAAACAAACAAATATATATATATATATATATATATATATATATATATATATATATATATATATATATATATATATATTAAATACACTATACACCTTCAGGTGAACGATACATATTAAATCTACTTGTTGAGAGTGTAGTACTTTATGATGTTAAAGACGTATAGCTTTAAGCCAAGGCTATCCTGATAGCCTAAACTAAACATATTTTTTTGTGTACACAATAGATCTCAACAATGAACATTAAAAAAAATCCACCCTCTTCCACCATCAATGAGTGGTTAGTCAAATGAATCAAAACTCGCGCGCCATGACGCAAACAGGTGCTTCAAAAGAATCGAATCTGTGAAATGAGTCATAACGTCCATCACTAGTTTATAGAGCGGGGAAAAGGCTGCTAAACCTGAAGAGAGCCATGTAGAAGGTTTATGGTGGTGGTGTTACACTCACATCTGTTATCACTAACTTCTTAACCATAGAGGTGACCAACGCATTAATATAACCTACTATACATTACCACTGTAACTGGTTAACAGGTACCCTGAATTTAGTACACTGATAAGGTTAACTGGTTAACCATAAAGTCTGCTGGATACGGTAGATTTTCCTGTAACACTTCACCTCACTACACTTTTAATGCAACCCTGACCAGGATAAAGATGATTAAATGAATGAATAAAAGAATGAACGGTGAAATCAATCACACAGGGGCTGTATTCGTGCATTAAAGGCATCGGATATCATGTTAATTTTTTTTTAGACTCATTAAATTGGCATTCAAGTTGCACCGTAAGCGCTGATAAATGAAACTTTTCAAACCAAGTGACTTCTAATGATATCATTAAGACAATGAAAAAAGAAAACAGCACCTTGGTGGTAATTGCACTGTACGCTGTTTATTATGACACAGCTGACACATTTTTATGAATTAACTTAATTATAATGACTGACTTTAATGATCATTTTTTATTAATTAATTAACATCTCTTTTACTGAACAGCAACGACACAGACTTCATCCAGGATGGAGAGAGAATAACTGCAATGCTGAGGATCACAATCCACAAAGCATAAAGTTCCCCAAACCCAACTGATTTTACCTTTATTTCAGGTAATTACGCAGGCCTTCTTAACCTGGATTTGAAACATGTTGCAAGTGCCAGGGGTTGAACCTGGGTTTAAGGGGTACACTGCTTCTTTAGTGGGTTCCAACCTTGTAAGGAAAAACAGCATTCAATCTGTGCCATTACATGTAGCAGTCGCTATTACTGAATCACTTAGTTTTAAATATAGGTTTCAGGGATTTAATTTAACTATGCTAATTGACGACCCTATAATCTCAGTCTGTCACTTTTGCCATCAAATTGATATTAAAATATCTTCTCAACCCCCATACAATAAAGCCTTCAAAGAATGGCCACATTTAGCTAATTTTGATCAAATGTATATACACAGCGGTTAACATTTTTCTTGACCGAAAGAACCATTTATAATTTTGAAATGAAAGCATTACTGGATAAGGAGTGTGAACCTGTATTACATCATCCTTATTATAACCATTATGCCATGACTTAAATTTCCATCAGATCTAATCTAATCTAATCTATACACCATTGTGGCCTACTAAGACACTGACACTCTGGAGTGTTAAAAGGTTGCTCAAACTGCTTTATTCTTACACTTTGTATTATTACCAGTAAGATATCAAAGTTGCGACAAGTGATTTTCACATTTACACTTTAAAATATGCAAACATTAAATGACTATGTTCATATGGGTGTAACTGTTCCAGCTCTAATTCCAAAAAGTTCATATACATAAATGCATCCCACATGCATCAGACTACATTCAAAGCCAGCAATATCTTTAATTGTCTTTCATCAGATTCCAAATGAAATACTATTTATGTTCTCCAGTTAGAATCAATTGCACTCACGCACACAATTATGATAAATACAAGTTCCCATCCTCAATGTTGCGTAAACGAGCGTCCTTTCAGGGCATAATAGTCAATAATTTGGATAACCAAGCTTCAGACTTGTTATTCTCCTTTACCCTTTTATCATGGTGGAGGAAAAGTTGCTTTTAGTCGTCTATGGTGGAGAATTCTTCATTCCTTCAAATACAACTAGCCATCAAAGATTAAGTCATAGGCACCGAATCACATCTTGAACCTTTGGTGCATTATATACATTTTTTACAGAAAGGGACCAAAAAGAGATCACACTATGTAATAAAGGCTTTCCAAATGGGAACCGAGCTTGTGAAGGCAACACAATAGCTTGTGTACATCAAATGTGACCAGGTATTGATGCAGAATTTAGACGAGATTGTAGCACTGAGGGCTGGTACAGTCAGTACAATGCAGGGATCAACACTAGACAGTTTCTCTGCCAGGACTCCAAGTGTCCTTCCTCTCCGTGATGCATGGCTCCTCCAGCCTCTCTCCCACAGGACTGGGTGTTACTTTGCAGTGGCCGCTTGTCCTATCCCACTTTGCTCAAGCTCTGCGATCACAGACATGTGTCTGAACTCTGCTGGTCTGTGGTTGAATGTCTCTACTAGCTGAAAAGTCTCATGTCTCTGTGCTGCATAAAATAACTGCACCTGATTTGCTAAGCATTGAGCTTCATGAACAGTCTGAAAAACAAGAACGCAAGAAAGAACATACAATATGCAGAACATGTACTGAAGACAAATAATAATGTACTCTTAAAGGAACAGTTAAGCCAAAAATTTAATTTTGAAAAATTTCCTACTTAGATTTTAAACTGGAGCAAAGAGTCCAATGTTGTTTCCAATGAATGGAAACCGATTTAGCATCACACAAACGGCATGAATAAAATTTTAATGACACATTTTACTATTAGCCAAATAATTCCTTTAACAACAGTATTATCCAAATAGTCACTTGAGTGTGCTACTCACCATAAACTTTCTATCCATTTCAGCAGTCATGAGCACGAGGTCCTTGTCCTGTTTCAGGTCCGAGTAGTGGTACAGAATCAGCTGGCTTGGAGCATTTTCTCCCAAAGTCTGCAGGGAAATCAACCGTGTGTATTAGTAAGCAGCCGGCCACACCCTGGGATGTAACTTAGTCCATCTGCAGGACTTTTTTTTACCTGAACATTAATGAGGGAGGTGAAATGTAGCTCCTGACCAGCCCACTGACCCAGAAAGAATTCATATCCTTCTTTCCGGGGCAGAGCGTACACAAACTTTTGGAGAAACAACATGGTTAATGCAAATTAATCATAATCAATTAATAATAAAAAAAGAGCACCGAAGGGCATTTTAAATGTGATAAGTAGTAAAAATGGATGTAACAAAATATGCATTGCAGATTGTTTGATGTGCATTTTACCTAGTACATCCAAATGATTTAATTCTAAGCCAAATTAAAAAATAAATAAAAAATATGGCCAAAACAAACCCCGCCTCCCCTTTTTTTGCCGAAACCCATAAACAGAAAGAAATAAAATTTGAACAGGAATCTTTCGAAGTAGTTCTTAAAACAATGCTGCCACCTTGCGGTAAACTGTTGTTTTAGCATCGTCTTCACATAAATCTAAGGTTCCAAACCTTGGTCTTGTAGAACCCACTGTCCTACACATATTAGTGTATTACCTAATCCAAACACAATTGATTCAACTAAGCAGCTAATTAATAGCACTTCCTCTGTGTGTGTGTGTGTGTTAGAGCAGGGAAACCCACTATGCTCTATGCTCAATGTTAAGGACAGGTATTCCAGGACCACGGTTGGGAACCTGTGACATAAATTATATTACTGCTAGAGATCTGAGGGTTCTGTAGGTTTCATGGGGTTAGTCTTCTACACATAGAGAGCTCCAAACATCCACACGTCACACTGTTGCTTCTTATTTTAGTATTGCAGTTATTAGTGGGAGAATGTACAGTTAATACTTAAATAACTGACTGTAATAAATGGAAACACGAAGTGTGAGCAAAATTGATAATTCTGGTTCAGTCACAAGTTAGTTTGGGTTAGTTTCACACTACACTTAAATAAGCAAATGCAAATGCAAAGGAGGCATGTAATATAAAGCTTACTAAAACATACTCACAAAAGCTTTTCATCCATTGTCCAGAAAAATAAGTAAACAAACATTTCTGCAGCTCTACAGTTTAGCAGCTTGCAGAGTTCTCATTAGCCGCAATTTAAACAATGAACTGAACACTGCCCATGTAAAAGCACCCATAGAGTCCCAGGACAATTAAATAAACTTGGCCCTCTTGAGCATATCATTGCTGTATATCTTACCGTTGGGCACAACTTGGCACGGTTGATCATCTTTTCAAAGGTTGAACCCTGAAGTATAAAAAGTATTTAGACAGCTAAGATTTCACAGTAACTAGACACATGTGACACTGTAATTTAAATAAATAATATACATATAAATTAACAGGTAGTCACCATTTTACCAAATATTCCCCTAAATTCAATTATTTAATCATGCACTGACAAAGTAAAGAAATGAGCTTACTTACTGGTATGACAGCACTGATTGTGTCTTTTGTTGAGTAGAAGTTCATCCAAAGCTAAACACAGGAAAATATTAGTTTCATGTAACTAATAAATTATTATCTAGTTGCCATGACTATGCCTGAAATATGGTCCATGAGCTAATCATACATGCAGTATACCTAGAATATTTTTCATTTTAAATAACTTGTTCACGTTGAATAACTAAAGCGGTCACCTCTCCAATTTCCGGACCAGATTTGTCCTTCACCAAGTCAAGGTCGAGGATTGAATCTAAGGTCTGTCACAAAAAACAAAAAACTTCAGAAAACAGTTGAATAACCCAGAACTAAATAAAGTATCTTAGTAAACGCTATGCAGTTACCTTGTTTTTGGTAAAACCTCCAGGTCCTACTTTGTCTCCCTTATCTTTCTGGAAGCATGACAATAAAATTACTCCACATTAAAGGAAAGCACTAATGTAGTGTAGTGTATTACAAAAGTATAGGCGATGTAAGCATACGTGCAATGAATGAACAAGAACATGTCTTTGTTTCAACAGTCAATTACCTCCTGCTCCATTAGTTTAATGAAGTCAGATTGTTTTGAGTGTCCAACAGGTTCCTTCTTTATCTCACTGCACTTCTCAAGTCGGGCTTTGTATTCTTGAGGTTTGGTGCTGGAGATACAATAAAAAGATATGATTATATACGTGAATTTAGGGTTGATTTTGTATGTAAATGCATAGTTAATTCTATATGATATACATAAAATGCACTTTTATTAAACATTTAAATCTAATAGCTACAATATAACTCTGCCACCCTATGATTCATTTTATTCAAGTCATGCTTATTTATGTCATGACATACTGAAATGTTTCTGGCGAGGTAAACTGTTTAAATATATCATAAGGCAGAAAAATATTCAGAACACCCAGACACAACACAAGAGCTTAAACGAATATTATTATATTATATTTAAAGAGGTGGTGTTGTAGTACTGCAGCAGGGTACGCAACCTCGACTTACCTCCGCAGTTTTCTGATCTTCTCTTCATATTTACTATAATAAGGGTTTTCCTCTAATTCCGGTTCCTTTTTCATAGAAAAAGCCCGGAGTTGATTCGGCACAAGTCCGGGAATGAGGGGTCGGAACCCCGCGACTCTCACCGCTAACATCCCACGATACAAACACGCCATTTGTACCATGGCCGCCGCCATCTTCTCCCCGTCGCACATCAATAGTGTTCCGGGTGACTTCCGGCAGGTTATTGGTTCCGCTTAAAGAAACCGAAAAAATATACTAAAATTGGATTTGAGCCTTAAACGTATCAAATACCCATTTGTGTACCAAAATAGAAAAAAGACAACCCAGAATACTCACAAAGTAAGAAATATCTGAAGCAAAATAATAGGACAACCAGATGACTACAAAGAGTACACAGAGGTGTTTAACATGCCTTTTAAGATATTTTATTTCATTCTTAAATTTTGCTTTATATTTTGATTACAGGTCTTTATCTTGACTAACCTTTCACTTTTTAAGTGTTTCAGTAGTCTCAGGTACATTTTGTGCAGTTTTATAAAGAAATTGGCTGCTAAGTTTTACTGAGCATCCTGGAGACTCCGCCCCACGGTCCTTCTAGAGACTCCGCCCCACAGTCCTTCTAGAGACTCCACCCCACAGTCCTTCCGGAGGCTCCGCCCCACAGTTCTTCTGGAGACTCCGCCCCACAGTCCTTCTGGAGACTCCGCCCCACAGTCCTTCTGGAGACTCCGCCCCACAGTTCTTCTGGAGACTCCGCCCCACAGTCCCTCTGGAGACTCCGCCCCACAATCCATTTGGAGACTCTGACTGTCACACTTGCTTCTGTATGAAATATGGTGCATTATGTAATACGTCACTTTCTTTCCTGAAAATCTAAAATGTTGTTATACTTACACAGTACTACAGAAGTCATAAACATCTATAAGAAAATTAGTGTGTGTGTGTGTGTATATATATATATGGTAGATGTGTGTGTGTGTATATATATATATATATATATATATATATATATATATATATATATATATGGTAGATGTTACACACTGTGATAAAACACAATTGGGCATGTTGTTATAGGATAGTAATGATTCTTTTTAACCCTTTATAGTTATAGTGGAACATACACAAGATATCCACAAGTTATTTCTCTTAACTATATCTTTTGTAGCAGCTATGATCACCAGGCTCTTTTTATTTTTTGCTTTTTAATAAACTTCATGGCATGGTGGTAATTACCTCGGTATTGATTTGAAGTATAACAGCACACCCAATTGTGTTTTATTCTTTACATACAGTATATTACAGCAAACATTTAGCATAACTATTATGGCAAAAATCTTGTAGTTATGCTGAAGGAAAACAGGCTGGTCAAATTATATTTCAAATATTTATTAATGGTTTACAAGTTAGAGAGAGGTGGCACTAGCTGAATAAAGATATATTCATTGTCTCTTTATTTGTTAACTTCTGCACCTGCTGAACAAATATATTTGTGTTCTGCTATTGTTGTACAATTTTCTCTAGTCCATGTTTTTTGGTCACGGGCTAGCACACAGCTGTGAGAGGAGCCATTGGGGGCATGATTATCTGAAGCCTTGTTCTTCTTAAGTCTGGAAAATTTCAGTGGTGTGCTGTCGGCCCAAAACCATCGGTCTGGAGATCCAGAAAGTCCTACACACAAAAGTCACGAATCTTACTATACTGACAACATAACAACTAATCCTGATCTACAGTATACAGTAGGCATCATATTGCGATTATACTGCTGTATATGTATTGCAGTATATTAAAATTCTTGGTGAAACCTAGACAGACATGGGTTGTGTCCTTACCAATCCAAAATGGTTGTTTTCCAGCAAACCTCCATAGCCACTTCATATGATTCTTTGAACGAACACTTGTTAAGTGACTGTCAAGACTGGATTTGTAGGACCAGTGAAAGAAAACAACTGGTTACATTAACAACCACTATAAATATAAAGGGAAGACAAATGCAGTACTATGTAGCAGAATACAGGTATTTTGATTAACTTACACTGTGCATGCATTCTGAGCATTCCTCCAGCTGGCTACACCTGGTCCCAGGATGTAACAGCGCTGTCTGTAATGGGTCCAACCATGAAGACAGCCAACACTAATAGCTTTTGCAGACTAAAAATAAAGGAATGGAAGAAGATATAGAGGAGTGTGAACGAAAGATTCTAATAGTGCAATGTATTTTAAATATTTGCTTAGACGTCTCACAGTCAATAATTAGATGTGAACCTTGTGCTGGTGTACAGCTGAAGTGAAGCCAGTAAGAAAAGTGTCTCTCTGAGGAGTTTCGGCTGATCTGGAGGCAGCAGTATATCCAGGCCAGTTCCAGATTGGACTGATCTCAAGTTCTGGGTGGACGCGGGGTACTGGTATCTCCAACTCAGGCCTTATTGGAGTCAACCTATGGAGCTAAGAGCCAAAATTGAAAATAAATTTGAAATAAAAATAACACAATTAAAATTTTCTTTTGAGTTCATATTTCAGTTAAAACGTGTAAATACTCCAACAGATATGTTAAGGTATTTCCTACTATACTTTTATTAAATTGTCCAGTTTATTACCATTATAATCCAGCCTCATTGGTCAGTTTTTCATTTTAAAGAACTATTAAGTAACTACTGTTATTGTTAAGTTACAATTAATGTAAGCAGGTATGTAGGTCTGAACCCACTTCTGAGTTTAGGCATTCATGTAAGGTTTAATAATATATCACTGTACAGTGATAAGGCAGTCCATACAGGATTTTGCAGAGTTTTTTTGTGATTGAGTTTGATGCGCTTTAAAAAAAACAACAACTTTGTGATGCAACTTGTGTTTTTTTGTGCCCCCCCCCCCCCAAAACTACTTGAATTGGCGAAATTGCAACTGCACTAAACTGTTTTGCATGATCTTTCGCAGTGATGTTTGTTGGTAAATAAGACCTTTTATCTGTACTCATGTTTGACGCACGTGAATCAAAGAGGGCTTTGACTGAATGCGCATTACGATGACATCACATGATGTGTCTTAGCCAAAATCTGAGGAAAATCTTCAGTAATTTTTAAAAATTCCAAGCTCCTCTGAATATTGCAGAGTTTTTTGCATTAATTTCTGTGATCGCAAAATCCTGGCGGTAAGGAAATTCAAAATAATTATACCATTAACATTTTGCAATATGAGTATAGACAACAGTGTCACAGAATGTATTGCCCCCTAAAATAGGCAAAGGATCATTAAGACTTGAAGGAATGTCTGCGTATTAAAGCAAAACAGACAGTTTTTTAATGGGCTACTTAATTAGCAACATTTTAGAAGTGTCAACATGTTCTAGAAGTTCCAGTAAACAAATAATTTAATTCACTGCTGCTGCAGAATAATTTTACAGTTACAGTTATAACTGTATAATAGTTATGCTTTTTGAAAATGCAAAAAGTTGTGAGCAGATTTCCCGATACGGACTTGTAAATGGAGGTGCATAGAAATCATACCATGTACAGTTTTCATATAATTTCTTCTCAACATAAAAATAATTCACTATTACTGTTATAATACACTATTGTAATTTCTGTTAGATTTCCTTCTTGATTACTTTTGACTCAGAGCATGCAAAGTATCGCAAAGTATTCAGGCTGAAGAGATGTAATTAATACCCATTTTGTATGTGAAGTTTCCTGTCTCACTCCAGATCTATTGTTTCCCAGTAGTCTTAGCTGTCTCCTTCCTTGGCTGAGGAATGGCTGGTCAGCTGCCTCCCCACCGCTGAAGCGAATGAACTGTGTTCGATATGGGACATCTCCTCTTGGCTGATAGTTCTCCCATACAATCCCAGTGTTTGGGTCTGGTGTGTAGTCTTCTTCTGCTGCTCCTAGTGTTGGTGGAGGTGGAGGTTTGTGGATTCGTGGAGGTTGTAGGACAGGAGATTTCTTCTCGTCATAATCAATAATCAGGGCATCTGGGTCACATCTACCTAATGGAGGACACTTAAAAATATAATATAAACCGGAGGTGCAACTTTTGCAACTCGTGTTGTTTTAGGCTCCTACGGACTGCAAGAGGACGGAACCAAGAGGGCCTCTAAAAATGTAATTACTATTGCAAGATTATAATTAACAACTGTAATTGGTGAAAAGAGACAATCTGTGTAAAGCTGAGTCCATATTTGACATAGACTTTCATGTGTACACATACAATGCACTGTACATCCAACATATTCTCAAATATACTCAAATATTTTATCTGACTCTGATAAGGATTCATTTATTATTATTATTATTATTATTATTATTATTATTATTATTTACAAAAAAGCACTGGAAATTTCATATTTAAATCATGCTAATAAGCCAAAAGCCAAAATGAGTACATAGTACCACATGCAAAAAGTTAAAGTTTGCCTAAAGTTTCTACTTCAGACCTCATTTTATGAAGGTAATGCATGGCAGAGCTAGGACAGATATGTCAGAAAAGCTGTTTAGTGTCATGTCTACCATGGAATCGGTGAGGAGCTCCAACTCCCAGGGTTCGTCTCTACCAGCTCCCTAGTTCAGTAGTTTGTGAACATGAGCTCAGGCACTGCACACTGGGGCACTGATAACTGAATTTCTGGTGACATGACTATGTTCATGCATTGTAAAATGTCACCAAAAATTAGTTGGGGTTGGTGTTTCAATTCCCGCCTCTGCCCTGCGTGAGTGGAATTAGCATGTTCTCCTACATTTGCTGTAGACTGACTGCATCTCTAAATTGTCCATAGTGTGTGAATGGGTGTGTGAGTGTGTGAACAGAAAATTAATGAATGAATGTCATATAAATTTGATAGCTTAATCACATGGCTTTCTGTCATAATATGTCAAGCAGCATTGTAGGCAAACTAGTGGATTAAAAAAAATCATTAAAAACTTTAGTTAGACTCAAACAAACCATATACTGTATAGAACGTCAAATAAAGTTACAATTGCTAACGTAAGTAATCATTTGTGACTAATGATAACAAGCTAATGACATTTGTAGCCGGAAGTTGGCAGAGAGTTCATCCCCCATTTTTTTTTTCAAGCTGAGAGGCTTCAGAAAACATGATGTAATTTCCAGTAAGGGAACATAGTGAGCATCGATTCTCCCTGGTTTTTGTGGTGCATTGTGGGATTTTTTCAGGGAGCAAACTTTCCAGTGCACTGGAAGGATGTTAGCATAGTTTTTTCAAGTGTATCTGCTTCCGCCTCATGACATTCTGAGGATACAGGAGACAGGCACGTTTATGTACAACCCCAATTCCAAAAAAGTTGGGACACTGTGTAACATGTAAATAAATATAAATATAAGCAGAATACAATGATTTGCAAATCTCATAAACCCATAAGTTATTCACAATAGAACATAGAAAATATATCAAATGTTTAAACTGAGGAAGTGAAAAGAAAAGAAACAGCTGAACTGAAAAGAAACAGATGGAGGAACATTTTGCAAGTGATTAGGTTAACTGGCAACAGGTCAGTAACATGATTGGGTATAAAAAGAGTATCTTAGAGCAGGCTTTTGAACTGAGTGCTGATAAAAAGCCGATGGTCCCTCTCCTCTTTAGTCCTCTTTAGTTTAGAGGACGCGGCATCCATGGTTTCCAGAAAGAATTAAAAATTTTGATTCATCTGACCACAGAACAGTTTTCCACTTTGCCTCAGTCCATTTTAAATGAGCTTTGGCCCAGAGAAGATGGCAGCGTTTCTGGATCATGTTCACATATGGCTTCTTCTTTGCATGATAGAGCTTTAACCAGCATTTGAGCCCATGTAGTGATTTCCATTACAGAATCATGCCTGTTTTTAATGCAGTGTCACCTGAGGGCCCGAAGATCACGGGCATGCAATATTGATTTTCACCCTTGTCCTTTGCGCACAGAGATTTCTACAGATTCTTGGAATCTTTTGATGATATTATGTACTGTAGATGATGAGATATTCATAATCTTAGCAATTTTACGTTGAGGAACATTATTCTGAATTTGTTCCACAACTTGTAGGCGCAGTTTTTCGCAGATTGATGAACCTCTGCCCATCTTTACTTCTGAAAGAGTCTGCCTCTCTAAGATACTATTTTTATACCCAATCATTTTACTGACCTGTTGCCAATTAATCTCCAGCTGTTTCTTTTTAGTAACATTACTTTTCCAGCCTTTTGCTGCCCCTGTCCCAACTTTTTTTAGACGTATTGTGGCCATCAAATTCAAAATTACCTTATTTTTTTCTTAAAATAGTACATTTACTCAGTTTAAATATTTGATATGTTTTCTATGTTCTATTGTGAATAACATATGGGTTTTTGAGATTTGCAAATCATTGCATTCTGTTTTTATTTACATTTATTTACATTTTACAACTTTTTTGTCCCAACTTTTTTGGACTTATATTAAGCAATATGAATATCATATTGAGAAGTTTTGAACTGGTATTATTTATATTTTTACTCTTCCTGGTGCAAGTGAAATGTTAAAATGGACATGATACTCTGTTAAAAGAATAAATGCACTATTTATATTTTCAAATACAACAATAACAATAAACATTCAAAATCCGCCAATGGATCTTCCAAGCCATTTGGGTCCGAAAATGTGCATGTACTGGGGACCTTACCATGTCTGGGATCCACAATCTCCACTGAGGCTCTGATTCTCGCACCTAAGACAGCGTTCTTCTGGGCTTTCAGCACCACCTCCAGCCTCTCATGGTTCTCCTCCAGCCCATCATCTTTGAGGTAAATATTCCAAAATTTGACAGAGACTCCTATAAAGGAGGAGAATAAAGAGAGTATAACATAGGAGATGGTCTTCCCAATTTGTACACCTTAACAAATACAGACCTGACATACATGATTTAAACTTGAAGCATACTATATATATATATATATATATATATATATATATATATATATATATATATATATATTTGTTTGTTTGTTTGTTTGTTTGTTTTAAACATTTCAGGTACATAATTATCTTTTAGAGTATAGCTTTAAAGGTACGTGGACCATTCTAGGTCAAAGAGACTTACTGAAGGTACAAATGATGTAGGCTTGATTATATATATTATATATATATATATATATATATATATATATATATATATATATATATATATATATATATATATAGGTCTTGAGCTTCAGTTAATGTTCACATCAAACAGAAAAAGGTTGTTGGCACCAGATGGGCTGGTTTGAGTATTTCAGAATGGGATTTTCACACCCAACAGTCAGCCAGGAAAAAGAATCTGAGGCTACCATGGGCACAGCCCATGAGATAACACATAGGTCAAATTCCCTTAGTCATTCATAACAATGGGTAAAACCAGGGAATATAGCTGTGATGTGCAGCAAAAGATCACAGCTGGAGAATTGCAGAAGTTAGTTGCGTCTTGGGGTCAGAAAGTCTCCAAAACTACAATCCGAAGTCACCTACATCACCACAAGTTGATAGGAAGGGTTTCAAGAAAAAAGTCTCTACTCTCATCCAAAAACAAACTCAAGCGTCTTCAGTTTACCAGACACTACTGGAACTTCAAATGGGATCGGGTTCTATGGTCAGATGAAACCAAAATAGAGCTTTTTGGCAATACACAGAGAGGTAGCCATATGGAAAAGTACCTCATGCCCACGGCTAAATATGGTGGTGGCCCTTTAATGTTTTGGGGTTGTTTTTCTGACAGAGACTTGGACATTTTGTTAGGAAACATGGCATCATGAACAGATATTAAATGAAAACCTGACTGCCTCTGCCAGAAAGCTTAAAATGGGCCGTGGTTGGATCTTCCATCAGGACAATGATCCAAAACATACATCAAAATCAACACAAAAATGATTTACTGACCACAAAATCAAGGTCCTGCAATGACCATCCCAGTCCCCTGACTTGAAACTCATTGAAAACCTGTGGGATGAACTGATGAGGAGAGTCCACCAGCGTGGACCTCGAAATTTGAAGGATCTGGAGAGATTCTGTATGGAGGAATGGTCTCAGACCCCTTGCCATGTATTCTCCAACCTCATCAAGCATTATAGGAGAAGACTCAGAGCTGTTATCTTGGCAAAGGGAGGTAGCACAAAGTATTGACAAAAAGGATGCCACTAATTGTTGTACAGCTATATTTAACAAAGATTTTTTTTTTGATAAACCTGTTTTTTTTTGCAATTGTTTGATATCCATGAGAGCAGAGTATTTTTTGTCATTTCTTTGAACAAAATATCAAAAGGTTAAACAATAAAGACAATTTTTCACAATTTTTCTCATATTTACAAAGAGTGCTAATATTAGTGGAGGGCACTGTATATATTTATTTATATATGTATGTATGTATGTATGCATGTAATTTTATATTGAAGTCATTTACACAGTAAAAACATGTAAATCTGGAGCAATGACACTGTCATACTAATGCACTGTGTAAAATAAAATCCAAGACACCTGGATCAAACTGTATCAGACTAGCCGAGCTGTGAGTGAAGTCCTTTCCCACCTTTGCTGTGCCATCTTCCACCTGGAACATGAAAAATAAAGTGGTTCTTCCTATCACACCAAATTCCATCATTTTCTTTATACCAAGCTAGCATGAAAGACTTTTTCCTCAGAACTTTACTGCTGCTGTTGAAGTTCACCTTGATGCCAACATAGGCAGGGTCTATGCTGTTCCCACTGCGTATCACCTGCACAGCTAGAGTTCCTGCGTTCTCACACACACGATAACAGGAAGCCGTCAACTCCACCCGGGACCATCGGAGCTCCATTCTGGGTTTGGCACACAAAAGCATTCACGGTAGTACTTGGCTTGATCTGTGTTGCATTAACCTCTTTTAAAAATAACTTTTTAAAGAACATTATGTGTGGCGCTGAGACTAAACATGTCTGTCCAAGTGATTCAATTTAGAAAATATTAATCATGCTGCTGATATAACTGAGTTGAAAGTGATAATTAAGTGGTTTGATATTGATAACCAGCCCCTGAAATGCTTCAAAGCAATCAGCAAGACAAATGGTATGTAAAGTTTGCTTCTTTAGTTTAGTACTGTATTAGAGCTATGACTCTAAAGTTTATGTTAGAAGACAGTTCTAACATAAACTCCAAGACAGTTTGTTAGAAGTCATTCAGAAGATGATATAGCTCAAAATTCCCTTACGTGTTAGAAATGTTAGTCTAAGGAAGCAAACTTTTGACAGCAAATGTTTCTTGGCTGATCAGCTACATTTAGTGTGAGGGGTGAAATGTGTATCTTTAACCGCTTAACGTCCCAGGAGTTGATTGTAACCACATAACTTTTTCTCTTAGTTTTTTTTTTGGTAGTTAGCTACTGAATATTTCATATTATACCACAGTGCTGCTGAATTCTATAGTGTAAGTGGTCAGCGAACTGTAACAGTCAGTAAGTTTTCCACCAGGATTTGCACGTTCCAGTTACTCTGATACATGGCAAGCTGCTTTTTTTTGTTTTAATGATTTCAAGAGAGAGAAAACAGAGAGGTGGTGAGTGAAGGACTATCTATAGTTGCTATGTTAGTGCTAACAGGAACTAACTTGTCTTCCGGGCATTACACAACATTAAATGCAATTTTAAATGGATTAAAAATCTGTCATCCTTCTCATCTAAGTAAATTAAAATTGTAGTTATTGGTCAATTGCTGTTGTATAAGAGGAATAAAACACTTTGGGACATGCTGTTATTGGAATATAATCAATTTCAGTGTGGTAACAGTAACTCTGCTTCATGTTAGCAGATGTCAAACAACCATGTTGTTGATTATTTTCCTATAACAACACATTTTGTTGTTTTTATTCCTTATATAGTGATTATGCTTTAAGATGAATAATTGAATAAAATGGTGAGACTTTAAGGGGTTAAATGAACTTAAATCATCTTTATAAAACTTAAAACAAAGTATAGAGCAAACCACATTAAACCATTTAGATCATATGCATAGGCACAAAAACAGATAACATACACTTCTGGAAGCATGATGTTTCCCGCTCGGTCAGTGAGCTGGAACTCAAAGCTGTCTGCTGTCACTTCCATGTCTGAGGGAATGATGTAGCGGACTGCTTTCTGATCCACATCCTTCTGGGTGAAACGTCCTTTGATATAGCCTCCTATGAACACCAAACACATACGTAAGTTAGAATCCTGCTAATTGTCATCGATAACATTAATGATTATCTCTACAGTCACTCAATGCACCTGCCTGTGATGGCGTTCTCAAGGTATCCAAAATGTGGTGGCCGTGTGATGATGAACTCCAGTTCCTGGTAAGGGCTGTCTGGATCTGAAGCCTGGAGGTCTTTGGAGGTAATATAGATGCCATGTTGGTTGTTCTGTAGATATTCCACTGTACTGGGGGTCCCTTTGGTTACAATGTGTGGAGGGGACTTGTCCAAGACCTCTATCTGTAAATACAACAAAATAATTATTTCTACTCTCACTGATGGATTTGAACCACAAGAGGGAGCCATAATGATGTCTCATGATGAGATCCATCATGAAGAGCTCGCATATGCACATGATTTAGGCTGAAAGGCGAAACTGTAAAATTGGAGTTCAAAGAAGACATCAGACTTTAGAAAGCATTATATAGGAGATCTATGGAAACACCTTCTATTATTCTATTTTTGTAGCCTTGATCAGGGAGTAAGAGATATTAAGGTTATCATTATAAAATAAGGTAAGACTATGTATAATATTGAAATACTTTATTTTAATTAAAGTAACCTATGACAAAGCTATAGTGCCTTCCTCTAAATATTGTAGACAGCATAGTAGCTGGCTTTGTGGTTGGAATAATATTTCCTCAATTGTTAGCAATGGTTCACAGTTAATCCTATTGGGAAGAGCCACAGGCTGCTTCAGAAAAGCACCAAGTGATGTCAAACATTTTTAATCACCTGATCAATCAGGTAGTAGATCAAATGCAGGTAAGGACTGGAGGGTCAATTTTTCTGCTCCCAAAGCCAAAGCTAGCACATGCAGCCTCCTACCTGCCATCCATCCATCCAATTTCTGTACCACTTATCCTACACAGGGTTGCGGGGAGCCTGGAACATATCCCAGAAACTCAGGGCACAAGACACCATGGACAGAGTGCAAACCCATCACAGGGCACATTCGCACACACATTCACACCCATTAACGCACTACGGACAATTTGGAAATGCCAGTCAGCCTACAACGCATGTCTTTGGACTGGGGGAGGAAACCAGATTACCTGGAAGAAACCCCCGAAGCACGGAGAGAGCATGCAAGCTCTGTGCACACAGGGTGGAGGTGGGAATCGAACCCCCAACCCCCCCGGAGTTGCAAGGCAAAAGTTAATTAAAATAAATTAGTTTACTAAATAAGTTCGCTAGTTATCTGATACAATCTAACACAAGCCAACACTTAGTGTTAAAAGCTTTGTTACGGTTACAATGTGCACATTGCCTGAAACAGTTTTCCCCACATATAAGCACTTTCAATATCACAAACCAGCACTTTGTTGATACAAAAGAATGCTGTGAACGCAGCTTACTTGGGAATAGGATAGTGGAATAGTGAATTAAAAGTGTTACTACAAAAGGAATATTACTATATTTTAATGTATAAATCCCATCCTTGCCTGTATTGTGAAAACTGCCGCTTGCTCCTTCAGCTGTCCGTATTCCAGATAACCTTTATTGGTTCCATCTGATGGCTGAAAGGTGAACCTGTCAATCTTAGCAAAGCTGTTAAGATGCTGGTAGCTCAGAAGCATGTTGTTGATGTCTAATTGTGTGAAGCGGGTCCAGGGCATGGGAAACCCCTTTAACAGTAGCTTGCCATACTGTGGTGGTTGAATGACAGTGTAGGTGAGGTTCTCTAAGGCTGTATCAGGATCAGTGAGCTGCAGGTGTTCAGGTGAGATGGTTCTTGTGGTGCTTTCTGTAAGCTGGAGGCCGGTGTTGATGCTCAGGGTAGGTGGGATACGGTCATGGTGCTCCACTGTGAAAGTAAGGCTACTCCTAATGGAGGTCACGCCATTGCTGATGTCAAAGCTGGACAGAAAACAATTATTGTTGGACATTTGGAAATTCTGTGAATACTAGTAAAGAATTATATATAAAGACATTCAGCCTCATGGTTTAGCTCACTTAGTACATATTCACTTCCATTTTAGCTTTTTGTATTTCACATAATATTTTGTCAGAATTAGCCTTTGCCCTTAACCACAGTTTCCCAACCCTGGTCCAGGAGAAGCCCCTGTCTTGCACATTTTAGTGTATTCCCTGCTCTATCACAGCCACCTAAAATTGGGAAGGGCTGTTAATTAGCTGATTAGTTGAATCAGGTGTGTTGTGAGCAGGGAAAATATGCAGTTCAGTGGGTACTCGAAGACCAGGATTGAGATCCATAGTGACAGTGGCATTGGGGTGATTTAAAAAGTGGTGGGTGAATAAGAACAGCTCTTATTCAACTTACCACCGAGACAGTATACCACCAGTCACACATCGCTGGGTAAACATGTTGTCCATTAATCATATGGTTGGCGGTTCGCTTCCAGGCCCACATGACTCCACATGCCGAAGTGTGCTTGGGCAAGACACTGAACCCCAAGTTGCTCCCGATGGCAAACTAGCACTGTACATGGCAGCTCTGCTACCACTGGTGTGTGTGTGAATGGGTGAATGAGAAACAGTGTAAAACACTTTGTAGAACCGCAATGGTTGAAAAAGCGCTATATAACTGCAGACCATTTACCAGCATCACCAACATCATGCTCGATACCTTGCACTGGCCTCTCCACCAGCATGCACGTCTTCTCGTCCACATAGCCAAAAAACCTAAACATCTGGCCTTACCATTATTTCACATTTTGCTCAGTAATTGTGCCCAGAGCACCACTCACATGGCAGCAACCACTGAGACAATGCCAGGCAGAAATTATTACGCTCCTAATAATGCCCATTCATCATCCACCTGTCACCAGTGAGCAGAGGGATGAACAGGGCTCCCCAAAAAACACCTTCTGCCTCTCTTTCCATCTCCGTCCCTCTTGGCCTCGGCCTGAGTTGCTGTCGGCGCTCAGTTTTGACACACAGGTGTTCACTCAGGTGTTTCCCCGGTTAGAGGGTCTGTTGTCTCAAGCTGCTTGCAGTAAGCGCAAATACAAGATGTTTGAAAAACATCCTCTGTGTACCAGTCAGTGCCATGGCTTTAATAGATCAATAGATATTTAAAAGATCTCTGGTTCTTGTAATGTCTAGCAGCAAAGTAGCCAAGTTGTAATTGTTTGCTTGAATTGTTGACTGTAAATGTTGTTATACTGGACTCCACATGCTGCACCATGCTGTCGTGATGGCACACATTGGCATGGAGCTGAGTTGCTCGCCCTCTTTTAAGCAGCACCATCATCAGACTTGGCTGAAAGAGGCTTGTGTGCTCCCAGCTGACCCCGAAGTGAAACTCAGCCAAGGTTTTGGGTGACAAACCAAGTCACAAACACACATGAGAGAGGCAGGACAGGTCAGCCATACGCTGCCTTCTTTGAAGTCTGCCTCCTGTCAAATTGGCTGGAAAAGTACATAAATATGGTGGAATGCTCCATATTTTCTCATTTTCTCTCTTTCTTCTCTCACTGCTGTAATTTGGCCATCAAAAGACTCCACTATGTGTTGCTATGTTGTTTTTACATACTCAGAAACTGCCTATTGAAATATTTAAATGGGTTTTAATTTATTGTATATGTGCTGCAACATGGGGTAAGTGAAATAGAAAAACAAATTATATCACAATCATATCATCAAAATAAAATTAAATTTAATTACTCACAATTGTGTTTTTGAAGCATTAGAAATAATATTTGGAGATTACACTGTTTTTTACTAAAATGCCCTACAAACATCTCTAGTCTCATTAAAAATGCCAGAATCTATGAACATGCAAGAATACTGGAAAGACATTCATGTTCTCCTGCTAACTGGCTAGCTAAATGCTAGTGAACTAGCTTGCATTTATGGTATATCAACACAGTGGGATTTCAGTGTGCGTCTTGGTTTATACTCTTATATTCTCAGTGATTTCTCAGTGAACAGAAACAATACCTGGCAAAATAAAATCAAAACTACTTTATTCATCATAGCTATCTAGCATAGCATGTACAACCCCAATTCCGAAAAAGTTGGGACAGTATAGAAAATGCAAAAAAAAAAAACCAAACAAACAAAAATTTGAATTTGAAAATTCAATTCACCCTGTACTATATTGAAAACATATTTATTAACACATTATTTGATGTTTTACTTTGTGACTTTAATTTAATTTAATATATTTTTAAAAATATACACTCATTTAAAATCTGATGACTGCAACACACTCCAAAATTTGGAACAGTCGACTGTTTACCACTGTGTAACATCACCTTTTCTTTTAATAACACTTATTAAGTGTTTGGGTGCTGAGTGGAGACATCAGTTGGTTAAGTTTAGCAAGTGGAATTTCCCCCCATTCATCCATTATGCATTTCTTCAGCTGCGCAACAGTACGGTGCTTTCATTGCCTTATTTTATGCTTCATCAGAGACAGGTCAGGACTGCAGGCAGGCCATGCTAGCACCCGCACTCTCTGCTTATGCACCCATGCACTTGTAATCTTGGCAGAATGTGGTTTGGCATTGTCCTGCTCTGGATGGCAGCATATGTTGCTCCAAAATGTGTACATATCTTTCTGCATTAATGGTGTCTTACAGATGTGCAAGTTACCCATGCCATGGGCACTGACACACCCCCATACCATGACAGATGCTGGCTTTTGGACCTGACGCTGATAACAGCTTGGATGGTGCTTTTCCTCTTTGGCCTGGAGAACACAACGGCTGTTTTGTCCAGAAACTATTTGAAATGTTGACTTGTCGGACCACAAAACACGATTCCACTGTGTTACTGTCCATCTCAGATGAGACCGAGCCCAGAGAAGTCGGCGGCGCTTCTGGACAGTGTTGATGTATATCTTCTGCTTTGCATAGTAAAGCCTTAACTTGCATCTGTGGATGCAGAGGCGAATGGTGTTGACTGCCAAAGGTTTACCAAAGTATTCCCGAGCCCATGTGAGGATATCCATTACAGACTCATGACGGATTTTAAGACCGTGAGGTCTGAGGGATCGGAGATCACGTGCATTCAGAAGTGGTTTTCGGCCTTACCCTTTACGCACAGAGATTTGACCGGATTCCTTGAATCTTTTAATTATATTGTGCACTGTAGAAGGTGAAATGCCCAAAAATCCTACCGATTTGTTTTTGGGGAATGTTGTTCTCAAAGTGTTGGATTATGCGCTGACGCATCTGTTGGCAGATTGGCGAGCCTCGACCCATCCTTGCTCTTGAAGGACTATGCCTTTTTTGGAGGCTCCTTATATACTATGATTAGACGATTACCTCACCTGTTTCACATCACCTTCTTATTTCAGCTTGTCACATCGCTATTAGTCCTAAAGTGCCCCGTCCCAACTTTTTTGGAACGTGTTGCATGCATCAATTTCAAAATAAACATTTATCTTAAAAAAAAACTATGCAGTTGATTAGGTAAAACATCAAATACCTTGTCTTCATAAATTTATTGTTTAAAATACAAGTCAAAGTACATTTACAAATCACTCCTCTTTGTTTTTACTAGCATTTTCCATACTGTCCCAACTTTTTCAGAATTGGGGTTGTAGATTCTTTGGCTAAGCATCATTATATCTTCTAATAACCTGCATAATGCTGTGACTGGTGCTTGATGTCACAACCTGAGCCTATAAGCTGATACAACACTCCCTGAATACAGAAATATTGACAAAGTCGTTCCAATAAAAGATCCAAATACCAATCCATATAATCAGAATCAGCCATTTTTAAAAGAGGTTAAGGAATTAAAAAACTGAGTTATAGCTATTTGTCACAAGGGTATATTTTGACATAATTTCCAATAATGTATTCATGATTTGAATATCCTAATGTCATACTGCCCACACCTCATTGTAACCTTACCCTTAACATCAGCGTAATTCATTTCATTAGACTATTATGCACCTTATCAATCATTAAAAAACATCTTATTTCGTATATATTTTTAATCAAATTTTTATATATTTATTTCAACCCAATGGGACTGACCTGAAGGAGTCGTGGTCAGTAAAATGACTGTTGTCATGAGTGTAGCACACCCGGTGTGAAGCCACATCCATCTGAGTGAAAGTGAGCAGAGGGATTCCTGGGTGCTGGACCATGTGCAGGTGTCCATGTTTAGGAGGGACGGTCACGGTGTAGACCAGCTCAAATGATTGGCTTCCACTGTCTGTAGCCATCAGAATGTCTGTGGTCAGTATAACCCTTTCCCCCTCCGAAATAGTCATGGGCTTAGTGATCAGAGCAATGTCACCTGACAGAGGCAAACAGGCCAGGAAAAGAAGAGTGCATTTGTTTGAGGTAAATGGAACTGTCAGAACTGTAAAAGAACATATTTCATAAATAAGAGAAAATTCTAAATGTTATTTTGAAGTGTCAGTTTAACAGTCAAATCTTAATTTATTGAAACATAATTATTCTTAACTCCTTACACTCTTGGCTTTTTAGCTTACATTTGCATATAGGTTTTAAGAGGCTAAATCACCCTGAATTTCCTTTCAAAGAAAATTATTTGAATGAGGAAACTGCTCAAAGTGTAGTTGCCACTACACAGTTTGCCACATTTTAAGAAATAGGGAGTTAAAAACCTCAGTTAATACTGAACATGTGGCAGCATAGGGAATAAAGTGATTGGCCGTGTAGGGCTCCTGTGATTATGATTTTTAAAATGTTGGTGCATCTGTGCCTTACTGTTGTCTAATCACGCAATCAAGCAATTTAGCATTTAATATTAAAAATATGGTCCTTGTATGACTATAGGAATTCACCTTTTGTTCTAATGGCTATAGTAAAGTTCATTCTGTGAAACGACATCTAATATCTCACAATGACATTGATGCCAAGCTAAATCCAAAGTAAAGTTGTACTAAAAGTGACTTTGTAGGAGTTGTGTGTCATCCCTCAGTGGCTGAGGGGACAGGTCTAGGAACAAGGACAAGGCTACAGTTGTTGGCACTCTGGTCTGTTAATAACTCACACTCACTGGGAGGTAGAAAGTGGTTCAAATGTCTCACCTCTACCCTACCTGAATCAGCAGCACAGACCTAGAAGCCGCTGTTTCACCCACTTGGCCAAGGGAGGGCCATGCTTACAGTTACACATACATATAAATAAAATCTGTCAAAGAGTTATTTTGTCCAATTGTTTGACCGAGAGGAAAACACAGTTGGACTACAGACTGGTTCTGCAAATGGTCAACAGGCACTGTTATGATCAACAGCCAATGTTACTGTGTCACTACAAATATTGACTAGAATAATTGTTTGAATTTAACAGCTTCTGTTAAAGGATCAGTTAGATTTTTTCTGCTAGTCCAATTACACTAACACTGACAATCCTTCCCCTCTACACAAAAACTATTTCAGCCCCTTTGCTGAAACTATGTACATCTCATGGAGTGTGTACACTGACCTAATTTCTGGGCCAGAAAAATTTAATCATAAGCCTGAAATAATTTTTTAAAAAACTGGCCAAAGCAACAGCATGGAACTTGTTGAAATGATATGATTTTTGCAGGTCTAGAAACACTTAATAATTACTAAAGTTTATTTGAAGTTTGTGGTGAAACTTCAGGCACATACCTTTTTGAACAGTTTGGATAGCGATGAAGAAACTCTGTGGAGGTGTCTCATTGTCTCTGTCACTGAGGAAAAAGTGGAAGCGGTCATGACCTTTGAACCCACTGAATGTAGTGTGTTTGTAAAACAGGCAGTTCATCTCCACATCGTCCTGTGTAAAGTTTTGACCTGCGTTCAGGTCAGTGAATCCAGCTTCTGTCTGCACACAGTCACATGTGAAACATCAACAAGTTTTAAAAGGCTTTGTAAACCCCCCCCCCCCCAAAAAAAAAAACAACAAAACAAAA
Source organism: Ictalurus furcatus (assembly GCF_023375685.1). Classification (NCBI taxonomy): domain Eukaryota; kingdom Metazoa; phylum Chordata; class Actinopteri; order Siluriformes; family Ictaluridae; genus Ictalurus; species Ictalurus furcatus. The sequence continues at coordinate 15,018,235 of NC_071264.1, forward strand.
CAAAACAAAACCAACAAACAAAAAACAAAACAGCGTTTATCATCTGTGATATTACATGAAGCTAACCTTGAGTTGCAGAAAGCCAAATCTGGGGCTCGCATTAAGAACGTAGTAGATCTGGTTACTGGGGGTGTCACGGTCTTCTGCCTCCAGCACCACACTGGATATAACCCTCCTCTCCAGTGCCTCCACTTCTAAACCTGCATTCCTGCACACATAGAACAGGGACAGAGCAAGAGATGCTGAGGCCACAATGGGTGCTCATGAGAAGCCTGCAAGCTCAAATGAGCCTTAAACAAATAAATACGTAAATGCGTCAGAGCCAGATGTGTCTGTCAGGAAAAAAGCAAGCAGGACTGGCCTGTCTGGCCTGTCAACACAATTAGTTATGACACTAACAACAAGGAAATGAGGGAGTGCCAAAAAATAATATTTCTGCTGGGTTGGAGTTTGCATGAGCATCCTTCGCCAAATCATGGAATCAAAAAAACACAAATCTTAGGGTGGAATAAAATGCTATAATTCATTCCCAGCCACTCAGTCAAGAGGATGCAGATTCTCCAACCACATGTGCAGAACAGGCTGTGTTGCCCCCTAAAGTCCACCCCCTCTCTCTGTTGTGTCCCTGTCCAGTCTCCTCTGCTGAATCTCCTCCTTCTGTCTGACTCTCTGACTTAGAATTTGTTCCAGGGCATCCTTACTTTATCAGCTGGGGCTTTTCATCATTGACTGGTAGGATGTGGACCCATGCCGTCCCCTGGACAGCATGCCTGCCATCTGTCAGCTGTATGGTGAAAGTGTCCTCACGGGTTTCTGTGTCATCGTGCATATACATGATCTTCACCCCTGCAAACCACGACAAGATGAACAGTCATGAGATGTTTGAATAAGGAGACAAAGTGATGGCGTAACACATATAACTGAGTCATAAAGGAATAGTTTGGCCCAAAAATATTGACACTTTTCCTCTTACTTCAAATATAGTTGATCTGTGAAGAAATATTTAGTGTGCAAAGAGCATGTTTATAGCTACCACTTTAGCATTGTGACCACATACCTTCCTTAAACTGTGTTGGCATTTTAAATAATCTCACATGGTTGACTATGTGATTTGTGTGGACACCAGAGGTGGAAACAATATATATAGATGTATATAATAATAAATCTACTTGGGTGAAAGTGAAATTTAAACATATTCAATTATTCAAGAGTAAAAGTAAATATATTTTTAAATTATGAAAAGAGCTGACCACAAGTTCTAATTTGTTAGTTCGCTAATCAGTCAGCCATAAAGAAAATATTCTGTTATCTCAGACCAACTTAAAATTAGGTTCATTAATGTTCAGTAACCATTTTGTAATGAATGCTAAGGGGGAAAGAAGCCCATTTAACAAGCTGAGGAAATGTAAGCAGAGAGCTAATTTACAAACGAATGTACAAAACTTATTTAACTAATTTACCTTAGCTAACCTTTAACTGAAAGTGAACTTAACTCAATACACTTCTTTAGCTTTAATGGCAAATTTTACAGGTATAAATGAAAATCTAAGGAGTAAAAATTGTGCTCCCCCCCCCCCCTTTTATGAATGTACAATTTGTACAAGTTCAACAATTAAATTGAAATTGAACAAAAAGTTCAATTTTAATAATACTTAAGAAAAGTACAAATCTCCCAAACTAGTACAGTACTTAAGTACAGTAATTAAGTACAATTGCAGTATGATTTGCTAAACTGTATGTGCAAAAGCTAAAACAGTAGCTATAAGCCTATTTTACTTCTAAGCAACATTTGCATACATTTTTTTTGGATAAACTATTACTTTAATGCTGTCTTCTTTATTGTGACATTTGATGACCTCGGTAAACAACAGTTTTATTGCCAGACATGCTGTACCTATGATCACCCTTATTACATGAGCTTTTGTTTTTGCTAATTTCCTGATCATCAACATTTCTGTGTATTTACATCACTTTCTAACAGGAAAAGCTGTGCAGTCACTGTATACACAGTGGCTCTGAGGTAATTGTGCAGGAAAGGCCTTCGCAGATGTGGCAGAAGCACCACAGGCACTCCATGACCTCTGTCTCCTGCAACATCTGTTCTGCAAGTCTGGACCCCAGAGAGAACAAACCAGCGCCCTCTGGGAGAAACAGGGGCAGTCAGCCTTGTGGTGAGGTGCTGCACTGACAAACCTTCCGCTCCACCCCAATGCTAAATAGAGCTCCAAACCAGGGGGGTTTATGAAGAGAAGCTGACCTTGTCGCAGTGCTTGTACGGTAAAGGAGTGCACCGGTAGACTCCTTTGCAAAATCTCTGGGCCCATATCTTTATATCGGCTCATGTCAAGTCCATAGATCCTATTCAGCAGAGTCCCGTGATTAGGAGGAACAAGGATGGTGAAGCTCAGAAGATCTGGTGGAGCATCAAGATCTACTGCATCTAGAATGGCAGGGTTAAGCTCTTTTATTCCTCCCTCCATGACCTTTAGTGATAGAAGAGAATAGCAAAAAGACAGAGAAGTAAGTTCACTGAGAAATGACTACACTGAAGAAAAAAATCATTCATCTTCAGTACGTGTTTAGTAAATTATCCTGGTCAGGGTTATGGTGGAACTGCAGCCTATCCTGGGAACATTGTGTGGATGGTGCCTTGTGTTGGACTGGTGTCTCATCAAGGATGTATTTCTGCCTCCCACACAAACATACACACTGGGGCAGTTTAGCATAGCCAGTCCACCTACTAACATGTTTTTGGGAACTGGGAGGAAACGTGCGAAACTTCAGACAGTCAGTAACCCAAAAATCCAACTAGGACCCTGGAGCTGTGAGGCAGCAATGTTACCTGCTGCACCACAATGACACCCAGAACAAGAAGAATTGCCTATATTCAAAATCTATTCACTTGATTGTCTTTTGCCACGTAGTATATAACGCATGCAGAAGAAGTGAAAGTGTGACTAACTGTGAAGTTGTTCAGAAACAGAGATGGAGTCTCGTCATTCATGGGGTTGATAACAATGTAGAAAGGTACAGCTTCCGACTTATGGACTCCATCAGTGACACTAACATTGAAGTGGTCTGCTGTGGGCTCCACACCCTGGTAAATCGACTGGATGTAGTTGATGAACCCAGAGCTGAGATGGAGCTGACTGAAAGAAACTTAATTCAGACAGTATCACTTAGTGGAAGTGGCAAACACATAGAGTCATATTGTCATCAGGTTCAGGTAGGACCCAGGGATTAATACTGACCCACTTGGATTCCAGCATTGCTCTTCTCAAAGCCTGGGGAGGGAAGGATGTTCTCCAGAAAGCCATAATGAGGTGGGATCTCCAGGAAGAAGTTTAACTGGTCTGGTTTAGTGTCAGAGTCTGTGGCTGTCAGCAGATCACCACAGAGACATACACTAGATCCCTCATCCACCACCAACATGTCTCCTAACAGAGATACAATACAGATAGCACAGACCTTAATAGTTTCCCCCCAAACTCAGTTGCTGTTAATTAATATGGTCTGAAAAAAAAAAAAAAAAAAAAAAAAAAAAAAAAATATATATATATATATATATATATATATATATATATATATATATATATATATATATATATATAAAGATACAGGTAAAGAAAGCATTCATTGCTAAGATGCACAGTAAATCAATACTCCAGGGATTGTATCTTTAGCTAATGAGTGATTTCTTTGGACAATTTTGACATTTTTCCTTGTAAAGAACAGAAAACCCATTTATTTCAAAACTGACTTATAATAGAAGTCTATTCACAGGAGTTGAATTCTGTCACTAAATGATGCTATATATCACATTTATTACTATACTGTAGCTCATATCTTTACAGTCAAAACTGCAAACATTGCAGAAATACAGCCCAAAATTCTTCTGGTTCCTTACACATTTTGTTGTATTCATATGCCATAAGGTGAAAATGAAACTTATGTGTTATAACTTATGTTTTGCGTGGGTGTGACTGATATTTTTATTAGCTCTTAATTATTTTACCTACAGTAACACATGTGAAAATAACATTCTACACTGAGATACTTTTATTTCTTACCCTGTTTTCTCACCATCTCTGTCTCTCTGTTTCAGTCTCTCTCTCTCTCTGTTTCTCTCTGTCCTGCTTACCATCCTGACCCTTCACATTCCCTCTCTTGCTCTACTCTTTGGGCTCTCAGCCAGGCTGCTGCCACCTGGATGCTGATAAAGTCATCATTCCCACACTTACTGGCATCTGCTCCCATTTACTACACTGATAAATGATGAATGGGGAATGGGCACAGAGGAGGCTGTTTGGATCACGCTCTACAATAGGGACAGAAATGAACGGCTAGCAGTCTGCAATCAAGGTGATAAAACCATTATACCTCGACGAGGAAAGTGGAAAATCCAGATTTTCCTTTGTTTCACTTGCTTAATGCTTTAATGCCTGTCATTTTTGTTTTATTTAGAGTAAATTAATTAAACAACTACATTTTGTCAAAAACTAGTCCAGTGTATGGTGTTTGGTAACAATCCTGCAGAATACCTTCCAAGGATTTGGAGATTTAGGGGATCGGAATCTACTGAATGAGCTAAAACTTGGCAGGAGGCAATACAAAACAGAGGCTGTGTTTTGTCTTTTCTGAAAATAGCGTGCTCTATTGTTTTCTTCCTCTACTTCGTTGTTCATTTAGCTGGGGGTACATATATATGCTATCTGTTTTACTGCTTTCCTGCTGTGCTGTAATCCCAGTCAGCTGCGTGTGGCTTCTCTGCCCCTCAATACACCAATAGTGTGCAAACTGTATGTATACTGAATTTTTCTGTAGGATTTTAACCAACATCCACATCCTTTGCTCTGTCTTCTCATTGTTTCCCAGTGGTCACTGTTTTTCACTGATAACTACAAAGTGCATGTCAGTCTAGGGATTTAGTGAAAATCCATATCCCGAGCTTTTGTGACAATTTGCCTTGAATATATGTGTGCCTCACTTATATAGGGGATGTGGGGGATTAGACATGTCTCAGATCAACTCTGAGCTGCAAATTTTGTGAGTTAGTGGGAAAGGTTAGTGAAAGTGGGTGACTTGATGTGGTCAGTAAAATGGATTTTTACTCTCTGACACTTTAAAAACTTAGCTATAAACTGTGAGGCTGTGTTTAATAAAACTGTGTGCTTGATTTTGACAGCCTTTAGGCAGAACTTATTATTGTGCACTATTATACATAATTATTTTACACTTATGCATTCATTTTCACAAGGGCTTGAAGTGCTTTTTAAAACACCAAACTAAAACATTATTACAAACGTATGAGTTTTCAATCTGTGTGGTGTTTTGAGGGTGTTCCCTATCCATTTCTTATTTTTTTTCCACCTGCCAATTCCTAGCCACCAGCCACCTCTCTAGTATCGATTGGCAACTAGCAAGCAGGGAGGGTGAAGGCCAACAAGTGCTTCCTTGTGAAGCCAAGAAACTGCATTTTTTCAAATCTGCTGTTCACTCTGCATCACAGGGCAGTGTAATACACTATGGAAAGTACTATCTACCATCTTCTGCATACATGAGTTCACAGACACCCCCGATTACCTACTGTTGTTGTGACTGACAGGCTCCCAGCCACATATGGTTGTGGCATTGTTGGGATTCAAACTCAAAATCTCTGGTGGATAGGGCAAAAGCTTTTCCATTCTGCCACTCGGAAGCCTATCCATATTTTTTTTGCACAATTTACTAGCTAAGTAAGACAGAAATACACTACCTCTTTGAAAAGTGTCATTGGGATTGATTAGTGAGGAGAAACAAAAGCCAGCTATGGGACAAAATATCATGGTAGTATCATGTGGGTTGAGTTGCAAAATAATCTCAAATATATAACTTTGGTTAGTGCGCATGTTCATCCTCTACATTGTAAAATGCTTGGTACATTGGCACTAGAGTCAAACCAGCCCAGTTGGAGACCCTGCAAAATGACCATGTGATTCCTACATCATGTTTACACAGTGCTCTTTGCAGGCTGTACTTACCTGTTCTTACAGACTACAACAATACAGCCCATGCCCCTTTGGATAAATTATGAGGACTAATTAAAATAAATGAATCACACATCATCCAGTGACTGAATTAAATGCATTGTCCATTAGTCATCAGGCAACAAAAATGGTCCACATACAAGACCATTTTATATACAAGAATGTCTTCTGCCAAGAACCTAGCATGTCTTTCTGCAAAAGTGTAAGAAATGTTTAGGTCTTTACCTATAATTATGGATGGTGCCTGGTTGTTGACAGGAATCACAGTAACATTAAGGTCATAGACAGGAAGTGTCCCATGTAAAGGGACAGGCGGAGGGACTGCGTCTTCTTGGCAGCAACCGACTGTCCCGGCCTCCCCATCAGACACTATAAGAGTAACAGTGTCCAATATGGGGTCTGGACCAATTTCACCTCCTTGACACAAAAACAAGAATGAAAAATTTGTCCACTTTAGTATGTAATGTTTCTTTTACTTATTTCTTTGAAACTTGGGCAAGTGTGGAAGAATACAGCTGACTGTACTTTATCCAAATCATATATAATAGGTTGATGCACAAGGTCGTTAATTGAATTCTTGGTGAGTTATACTGTACTGTCTATCCTCTCACCTGTGTGCAGGTAGAAGATGAGGCCATTGAGCACATCAAGCTGAGAGAACTTGTCCACGATGACTCCATTTCTCTGCAGCACCCCACGGGCTGGAGTCCGAGCCAGCATGTAGGTGAGTCGAGTATCATCACTGTCTGCATCTGTAGCAAATAAATACTCAGCAGTAATCTGCACACGACTGCCTTCCTTGCAGGAGAGCCCATCTCTCAGGCCTAAGCCCAGCTGTGGGGGCTCATCATTCAAAGGGAGGATCTAAACATGGGAACAACCACTTATTTAAAACATATTTGAATTAGCATTATTTGTGGTATTTTGGACATTTGCCAATTCCTTGGTTTCACTTATAAACAGTCTTGGCTTTGGGTTCCTGAATTTTATTTAGGTCTATTTAATATACAGATTTGTCACTCACCTGCACCAGAAGTTCACTCTGAGCAGAGTTTATTCCATCTGTAATTGTAAGGCCTATGCTGTCCCTTGTAGTCTCAGAGTCGTCATGGATATATCTGCCACCAAAACGACATAACAATGGGCTGTATTCAGAGTTGGTGAAGTCAGAAAGTTACATCAATATTTATGCAGGGTTAAGTTACTTGTATTCAGTCGGGTTACTTAAGTTGATTGTCTGGGCACGCCATTTCAATTATGAAAATCATCTGAGTGCACTTCATGAGTCAAGATTAGACTTGACATTACAATACATTTAGTAGAGGTGTAAGAATTGGGATTTTTCAATAGCATCTAGACCACAACACAAGCACTTGCCTTTATGTCTGTTTTATGCCTGAAAACAAACAGGGCCTAGGAACTGCAGATACATGTCCAAGCTTATGTCTGTAGTTTCAGTATTCTCTAAGACTGAATACTGACATGCCCAATTTCGTTATTAACTTCTCATTACACATGCATAACTCAACTGTGAATACAGTTCAATATCTCTAAAGGGTCCGAGGAAGTGAAAATGAGTCTTCACCTCCATACGCTGTTCTGTCCTTACTACAATCCTACCTGACTCTCAGTGCTTTTAGGTCCTGCAGGTGGAAGCTTTCCCCTTCTAATAGTACCACTCCCTGCAGCTCCAGTCTGCCATGCCGGGGTTGTGTTCGCACCTGCACCCTGAGTTTCTCCTTTGGACTGTCGGCATCACGCACCAATAGGTGCTCCTCCATCAGAAAACTACTTCCACCCTCCTCCACCTTCAGCAGGTTAGTGAACATCTGCACAGTTATCAGTGAGAATAGACATGTTCAACACCTGTAACATGCAATAGTCCTGACCTTGAATCATGTTTGCAGTTGATTGCAAAAAAGGGGAAATATGGGTTCAAACAAGCAAACCTAGTATGCGTATTCTTTCCACACAAAGGTTTTTCAAAATTTATATGCATATTAAAAAAGCCTATATAACAAATCAAATCCAACAAAAATGGTATTCAGTGAAGTGCTGATTTCTTCTGTTTTTGTGCATATCTCATACTTAATAGTTTTAGATCTTCAAACAAAGTACAACATAAAATAAAGGCAACCTGAGTTAACACACAATACAGTTTTCATTTATTTATTTGCTTTTATTAAAGCAAAAAAGTGATCCAACACCTATCACCCATGGGAAAAACTAAATGCCCCCTCAAACTTAAAATCTGGTTGTGCCACCTTTAGCAGCAATAACCACAACCAAACACTTCCGATAACTGGAGATCAGTCTTTCACTTACTTCTAGGATTAGTATTTACTCCTATGCTTTGGTTCATGGTCTTGCTGCATAATCCAGTTGTGCTTGAGTTTCAACTTACGGACTGAAGACCGGACATTCTCCTTTAGGATTTTCTGGTATAGAGCAGAATTCATGTTTACCTCAATTATTACAAATTGCCCAAACCCTGAAACAGTAAAGCATCCCCACACCATCACACTGCCACCACCATGCTTGACCGTAGGTATAATGTTCTTTTTGTGGAATTCTGTGTTTGGTTTACACCAGATGTAATGGGACCCCTGTCTTCCAAACAGTTCCACTTTTGACTAATCAATCCACAGAACATTCTCCCAAAAGGTTTGAGGATCATCAAGGTGTGTTTTGGCAAAATTCAGATGAGCCTTAATGTTTTTCTGGGTTAGCAGGGGTTTTCTCCTCACCACTCTTCCATGGATGCCATTTTTGCCAGAGTCTGTCTGATAGTGGAGTCATAAACAGTGACCTTTATTGATGCAAGAGAGGCCTTTGATGTTGTCCTTTGCTCTTTTGTGACTTGCTGGATGAGTAGTTGCTGTGCTCTTGGAGGAATTTTGGAAAGTAACTGCTGGGAAGGTTCATTACTGTGCCAAGTTTTTCCATTTGGAGATAATGGCTCTCACTGTAGTTCACTGGAGTCCCAGAGCCTTTGAAATAGCTTTGTAACGCTTCCCAGACTGATGTATTCCAATCACCTTCTTCCTCATAATTTCTGGACTTTCTTTCAACTTTTGCATAGTATGTTACTGGATTTCATGCTGTTGAAAAAGTTCTATTTAAGTGTTGATTTGATTGAACAGGGTTTGCAGTAATCAGCCCTGGTTGTGTCTAGTCCAGCTGAACCCCATTATGAATGTAGTTTCACAGATTTGGGAAATTAGTAACTATGGGGGCAAATAACTGTTATACAGGCCCAGTTGGTATTGGATAACCTTTTTGCTTGTTATGACTTGTTTACAATGGTTGCCTTTGTTTTATTTTAGATTTTGTTTAAATTTCTGAAACAAATTAGTATGAGATATAAACAAAACTCGAAGAAATCAGAAATCAAAACTTTTTCACAGCACTGTATATTTCAAAAGAGCAAGTATTTAATTTTAGGTAGCTACATTACCTCTGGAACCTGATTGTCTACAGGTGTGACTGTGATGTTAAAGATAAGTCCAGTGAGCACGCCGCCCTGTTGGTCATTTACAGAGAAGACAAACTGCACGAAGAGTGGCTCAGGACCGATATCCTCTACAGGGGGCATGTAGGCTATTTTGTGGTGGGTCACTGCATGCTAAGAAAAAGCAAGCAATACAGTGTAATTTTTCTGCCAAGGACCAACAAACACTGTGTAATATACTCAGAACATTTGCACAAATGATCTGAGAATGACACCTAGTATATGAAACATCAAACCTGAGTGAATGACTTAAGCACTGGAATCATGGCATCTTTTTCCATAGATTTTGTAGTTTCTGTGTAGAAGAGTCTACCTGCATCTGGTAGCCTTTGAAAGAAAGACATTCAAATCATGAGGATATTTTTTTGATGGAGACTTCATGCACTTCTATGAATAACTCTGGATAAATACTGTAACTGCAAATGTAGATGTAAAATAATGTTTTTTTTTTCTTTAGTTAAGGAGATTGAGCACATACTGAGGTTTGGAAGGGCTGAAACAGGATTGCGTGATGAAGTACATCAGGTCAGTGTCTGGGTGCTCAGGGGCTTGGAAGTGAAGGTGGCTCTGTGTGATGTAAACAAGCTCTGTCTCTTTAAGTGTGATGGAACGGACTGTGCCGGAGACTTCCACTGGCAGCTGGTCCTTCACAGGGAACACGTGGACCACCACTGTCTGTGAGTGAAGCAAAGGACAGAGTCAGATACAGTCCACCTGAATTTAATCTTAGATTTCAAATGGTAATATAATCCTAACTGTACTGACTTACATATTCATTATATAATAAGTATTATTAATTATTCCAACAATACTAACAGAAGGCAAGATACTAATGATAATTACAGTCATCATATATTGGATAGACAGTAATTTGCTTATGACTTCCTCACATGTCTGTCAGATAGATTTGGTGGTTCATGGATGTCAGAGAGGATGAAGTCGAACGAGTCTTCAAACATCTCCTCTCCCGTGTGTCTGTAGTAGATAAGGCCCTGTAATATGTCCCTCTGCATAAATGTCTTCACTGGAACACCTGTCAAACACCACAGCTGACTCACATGTTGATTTACACTGATAATTTTTAAACAACTCAGTTGCATCTACAGGTAAGGTCATCTGATGACTTAAGCTGGTTTTGGTAATACTGAAATATTGAAGGCTTTACATACCTGGTTCATGTACAGAGCTTTTCCTGACTATGTTTCCTGCACTGGGGAAAGTAACAAGCTGGTAGTGAATATAGTCATCGCTGGAATCCAGATCTGATGCCATAAGCATATACTCTTCCACCAGCACCAAACTCCCCTCCTGCACCTCAAATGCTACGTTGTTGATAAGAAAAGGAGGAGTGTCATCCTTGGGGAGGATGTTGATGGGGAACTTGTGTCGAATGCTGTGGCGTCCATCTGTGATTCTGAAGACGATGTAGTCCCTTGTGGTGTCGCTATCAGAATGATGATAAACCACCACGCCCTCGCGGAGGTCCTTCACTTTGAACATGAAGCCCTTTCCACCTGGAGAGCAATAAAAGAAATGAGGCTGAGTTGTTCAGCAAGACATAGTCTGGATCAAAGGATAGACTGATGATTTAATTCATCATTAGAAACAGAAGAAAACATGCAGTAGTTGTACAATTTGGATAATTGGCAAATTAATTATTACAGTGTATGTCAAGACAGTCTAATAATAACATGGATTCTGACATAATACGGTCTTTTCATTCTTTTTTCTTTCATTCATGTTTCCATTCATTGTTTAATTTACCAAAAAATAAGGCATATTTAAGGCATGTGCTCTGGCTCTGCCTTAATACAGAAAAAAGAGGGCATCTTTCCCTAGCTGCTGCCCATCTCCTGGTTGCCAGAAAGAGCGTAAGTGTAAGGCCAGGGTAAGGACAGACTGAGCAATGACTGAGTGACGACTGGTCTAGGAGGAAACCCAATTAGCAGATTTATTGAGGAAGAAATGTGTACAACTGAGTAATTGGGCCCAAGGTTGACTGTGGGCATTGGGCCCAGAAAACAACATGTTCTGTGTAGACCCTTGTTTCAGAGTTTCAGTTTGTGTGGCAAAGTAAACATTGCAGATTATATTACTGGGCTATGACCCTGTTCTCAGGAGACTATAAATTTGAATCCCATCAATCCCATAGCCCATAGCCATTTATGGCTGGGTGTCCAAGACAGCTTAATTGGTCTTGCTCACTGGGTGGTGTCACTATGAGAATTAAATTGAAAAATTTGAAAAGATGGCATTAATCTCTCCTCTGTTGATTTAAGTGACTCTAGCTGCTGTAGTCTTGGGCACGTATATGTGAGCTAATGTACAGAACTGTGCAAAAGTTTTAGGCACCTTATTTGTTTTAGTACAAACTTTGTTATAGATTTTTTATTTTATGACTTCTACATTATCAAGTCAGTACAAAAACATTAGTTTTCTCGCACAAAATTAAATGTTACAGAGAAATGTTTGTATGTCTTTAAAGAAAGCAGCATATTACATAAGAGACACTTTTCAGACAAAAAAACACAATGCAGGCTGTTGGGTTTTGCTGCAAAAATAAGAAGCAAGTATGACAGTCAAAGTCTCCAGAAGAACCGTGATTGGTTCTGCAAGATGCTCGATAAAACTTACAGCTAATTTCCTTAAAAAACTGCACTAATTGTTCTAGTAAGAGACTAGTATTTTTGTTACTAATTGTTCTAGTAAGAGACTAGTATTTTTCTTTTTCTTTTTGTTTTTTTTTTCTGTCACACCAAATATTGACTTTGTTTCATTTACTACTGTTTACTGCTCTTTAACATTTAATTTAATTATTTTGAAGGCATATTTGCCCTACAGCATTTCTTTGCATGTGCCTAAAACTTTTGCAAAGTACTCTGTATTGTAGAAGGCAATTAGCACTCTCCTCCAAGCATGTTCAGTTGCTCTAGGTCGTGCTTCACACATCTCAGAATAAGTGTCTCATAATAAGCATGTATGAAAATGGGGTTTAAAAGATTCCTCCTTAAAGGATGCTCCTCAAGATAATAGAGTTGTACTAAAATACCAGACTTCTGTCATAGTTTTGTTCATGGCTGGAGTTCATACACAGTAAAATCCCTAGTGTTGAATTAACACCCAGAGTGTTCATTTGTGTCCAGTGGACTTATATAAACACTTTAGGGTGTGCATTCAACACTCTGGATGTTAAATCAACACTAGGGATTTTACTGTGTATTCACATATAAAGCCAGAAATACCAAAAACACTAAATAAAGGACAAGTTTGGTCTCAAATGAGAGTAAGATGTGGTGCTGATCAGGTGATCCTTTATGAGGAAATGACATCGGGCACTCAGCCATGAAATTGCTGATGCTCCAAACTAGGAATGCTGGCACACCATGCAGGCACAACATTGGGTGCATCTCAACCAGCTCCATAGTTCAGTAGGTAGTGAATCTGTATATTGTGTACACAAGTTCGGGCACGGGTAAGGACCCTGGCTCACTGCACACTGGGACACTGATAACTGAATCTCCGGTGACATGAATACATACTCATGTTGTAAATTGTCACCAAAAATGAAAGGGGAAAGGTGGGTTTAAAAATTTCAAAATATTTACATTTTATATGTCTCATAAATTTGTTAGCTTAATCACACGCATTTCTGTCATAATATGTCAAGCAAGATCATAGGCATGTTAGTGGATTTTAAAAAAAATCATTAAACACTTAAAAGTCATTAGACTCAAACAAATAAAGTTAAATCAAGTCAAATAAAGTTAAAATCGTTAATGTAAGTAATCATTTGAGAACAATGATAACAAGCTCCTTACGTAGTTGGAAATTGGCTGAGAGTTTGTTCCCCTTTTTTTTTTTTTGAGAGCTGAGAGGGTTCAGAAAACATGATGTAATTTCCAGTAAAGGAACATAGTGAGCATCGATGCTCCCTGGTTTTTGTGGTGCATTGTGGGATTTTTTAGGGCACGAAAGTTCCAGCACACTGGAAGGATTTTGCGATTGAGACAGCCCTTAAAATGGCTGACTCCCTGATCATTGCCCTGACTGCTGAACTAGGGAGCTGATTGAGACACCTACTGTTTTCCGATCATTTGCTACATTCAGCCATCCTTGAGTATAATGTGTGTGATTTGAACCTGTAAATGTTGTTTAGCTGGTAAAACATGAATTACAATAATCAACACTAAATAGATATATTAAAAAAAATTCCAATTTGTCTAAAAGGTATAAAATATTTAAAATGTGCATTAACAGTGATCCAAATGACGTTGTGTGCAGACGTCTTCCCAATTAACAAGTTGCATGTGACATCAATGAAATGTAATTTGTGCTGACATTGGTTAGATGTGTATGCCACAGTACCTGGGTACCAATAATTCTGTGGAAAACTGAAGGACTTATTTGATTTCTAACCAGGGAACACATTTCAGACTTGTTCATACTTTACAAGTTCACTTGTTGAGCCTGACTGTTTGCACCCTCTAAATAAAACAGACCAATAAATTCCTATGTATATTAGACTCATATGCCTTAATGAAATACTGTTGAATATTAACATTTAAAACCCTCACCTCTCTAACAAAGCTAGCTAAGATAACCATGCTGCCAGTGACCTTGCGCAGTACATCTGGCCTGTGTGCACAGTGGCATGAAATGACATTAGCTTTTACAATCTGCCTAATTGAGGCACAAGTGTCTTCTCACCACCCGCTGGAGTGGAAGGAAGGACGCTAGGACTCTGAAGACGCCTTTGTGCAGAGGGCTGCTGGCAAAGTGTCGCCAGTGCATTTTACACCTGATTAGCGAACACATGCCGGCCACCTCACACATGTTTTCTGAGTCGTGCAAGCATAATAGACATGGAGCTAATCCCTGGGTCAAGGAAAGGTAGGTCAATATTTCTATAACATAAGAAATCTATGTTTTCATGTAGGTTGAGTGTCTGGTCAAAATGTAAACTCTAAAATCTACTATGAAAGTCATTTTAAAGTGTATTTATTTTATAATCTCTCTACAGTCTGGGCCACTGAAATCCTACAAATAAGGAGGGAAAGCCAGTCAAAATTCACATATGGATAAACGCTTCTCTATTAAGTCTTTTTCCTGAACAGGAAGCGTCAGTTTGCTTTCCAGCACATGGCGCTGAGTGGAGAAGGCTCACTTTTATTGTTATGAGATTTATCGTAGTCTTGGAAACAACATGTAGAAGCTGATATGAAGATAATTTAATATTCCACCTCGAACACTGAGTCGTCCATGTAGAGGACCATCCACAGCTACCAGAGTGACAGTGTCTATGTTGTCATTATCAACAATCTGCAGGTTCTCCCATGTGATTGGTCTGGACTGACCCTCCAGTAGATCCAGCCCTATATGGAAAGAAGCATTACAGATATTAATGTTTGTAAAGAAAAAAACATGGAAAATGCAACTAATTAAATGCAGTGACTTCAATTATAATTTTAGCATTTAACATTTTATGTAATGTCTTATTTTGCTCAAGAATTATAATTCTATTAAATCTACACCAGTATTGGTACTTATAGGTGTGTTCCCTTAATATATCTTAAGTGTTAAATATGAACACAGCTAGAAAGATTATCAAGATTATCAAAAGTTTGGAGAGACTTGACTGAAATGTTTGAAGGTATGATTAAATGTTTGAAATCGGTGTTGTAGACAAAATTATAATTGTGCCAACATATTCATTTCTTTCATTAGAATACTAACATTTTATTTACAAAATTTTTTTTTTTTTAAATGGATGACTTAAGCAGCCAATAAGTGTCCAGCATAGGTGGGAACTTCTTTAATACTGTTTTAAAAAAACCATCTCAGGGGGATTCCTCAAGAAAATGCAAAGAATACATTTCTGGACATTCTGGCAAAAAGGGTATCTACTTTGAAGATGCAAAAATGTTACATAATTTTGGTTTATTTTGGATTACATATCACAACATAATTCCCATAGTTCCATTTGCGTTATTCCAAAGTTATGATGACTTTATTATTATTCTTAAATGTGAAAAAAATAAATAAAGAATGCCTGTTTCTAAACTTTTGACTGGTAGTGTATATCAAGTGAAAATATCTTAAATATAGTTGCATATATTTTTAAATTCTTAGTATGAGGTAGACTTAATAATCAATTAATAAATTAATAATATTTGTTTTTGTATAATACTGTAATGAGAAATATTAAATAAATTTAACTATATCTCACTTAATATTCTTTTTGCAGTAATAAATAAATAAATAAATAAATAAACAAACAAACAAATATGGCACGATATCTAATGATATAAATTTATAATAAATTTTAGATAAACTGACTTTAGCTAGGACCACCAGTCTGGACATATTTTAAATACCCAGATTCCAGGAGACTCGAGGAGCATTTGTTTCTGCTGTGCGGATTGAGATGTGCACCATAATAGTAGGACTAGTTGTGAAGAAGCCATCAATAGCCTGGAAATCAACCTGTGAAACAAGAAAACTGCAAATAAATGACTAATAGATATTAAGAATGTTTATTTTGCTATATAACATAATAATAGAATTGAAAAAAATGAATTAAATATCACACTCATAGGAAATCAATATTTTTTTTATTATTTGAGTAAATGTTTTCTCCTGTTCCTCTGAATATGATTTTTTTTTGCTCACCTCAATGTTCTTTCTGCTGGTGTGGCTGCTGTTTGGGGGCTGATACGCAATCTTCATCTCATTCAGGTCTTGCCAAGAGAAGGAGAATATAGACTTGGTGTGATCGTCCAGATGTGTGATATAGCCCTCTGCTGGAGGCTTGGTCACGTTAAACACCAGCTGAGCCTGAGGCGTCTCATTGTCTTTGGCATCCAGAGCAGCTGTGGTGATTGGGGTCAGGATGAACTGATCTACTTCTAGGATGAACATGGACATGAAAGCAGCATGGGGAGGCTGGTTCTGCATGGCTCCATGTATCAGGACTGGGAGCCAAACACTTTCCGCCTGAGGAAAGAAAAAAAGGGTGGAATGGATGATCAATGACCAAAAGGCACAATCTTTATTAGCTGTGTAGGCCTAGTGCTTCTGAAACTGTAAATTGTAACTGGATAATTCTGCAACAATATATACACTTGCCAGTTATGATTTGATGCGTGAAGCTGTGTATTTTTTTTTTTTTTTTACCTTTAAGAGGGCTCGTGTGTTTTGATCTCTGATTTCCACTCGGAGTGGCACATAGTCAATTTCAGGTGAAGGAGGGCTGAGATGTTGGTACTTCAAACCTGAAGTGAGGAACTCACTGCAACTGGTTTTCAGGAAGCGTACCTCTCTGCTGTTATGGACACAGGGCTTGTTTCCAGGGCAAGAAATAGTTGTTTGTCGACCTTCATGATGAGAAAAACAATTCCCTTGTGAATTGAAAAGCTGTCTTTCCTCACTGGAGTTTTTTTTAGTTGACACAAATTCATATATGGTCTCAATGCTTAAAACAGACACTCACTGTTCAGGAAAACCTCTTAATAGAGAAGTATTTATCCATATGTGAATTTTGGCATGCTTTCCTTCTTTAATTGTAAGATTTTGGTAGCCCAGACGTTACAGTCATTATAAAATTATTATATTTCAAAATGACTTCCCAAATAGATTGACGTTTCTATTTTTGAAGTGACAAACCACACTACTGTATGTCTACATGAGTTGAAAAACATAGATTTCCCATATTATAAAAATATTGTCCTACCTCTCCTGGGCCCAGGGATCAGCTCAGATGCCTGATCTCTCTGTGCCAGATCCTCTTTAACGATCTGACCCAACATAGGGCTGTTGATCTCAGAGGTGAGGAGACGGACGGTACAGATGACATCAGGCTCCGATCTGAAGGTCAACACACTGCTGTCAATGGTGTTAGAGAGGCCGTAAAACTCTGAAACCACCAGAGGAACTTTCCCAAACTCTATCAAACTCCTCTGAGCCCCAAGGACCTGAACCTTCAGGAGGAACGTCTCAGTAAATGTCTCTGAATGTGTGAATCTGGGGGAAAATGTATCTATTGTTAATATGCACTTTTTTAAAGTAGAAAAAAGAAGGTGTACATTAATTAACATGTAAAAACATAAAAAGTAAAAAGTTAACAGGTAACTGTGTGTACCTATAGACTCTCATCATGACTATGTCCTCCTCCAATAATGGACTCCCATTATGGACATATTTCACCTCATCAGGGTGGAAGTGGCAGTCAAATACCTATGACATAAAGCTAGGCCATTAGAAATCACATTCCTCTTGTATACAGTGTAACACAGAGTCAATTTTGTTAGAGTATTTATTTTGGTATTTTTCAGTTTTTTTCAGTTCAAAGCACTGCACCAGAATTGCCACCTCACAGCTCCAGGGTTCCTGGTTTTGCGATTCATCCAGACTTAATGAATTGCCTTTATCGTGTGTTGATTTAAAACTTCAAAACTATAGTGTTTTTGTTCATGGTTTTAGTTTTCTGTTGGGGATCCATTTGGAACCTTTCATGAATAAGAAACTGAATCTGAGAATCTGTTGTAGGTTTCAAAATGTACAGGTTTTCCTAGAGAACCATTTAAGAAGCCAAATCTTACCTTGACGTCATGAATTTAATACTTTAATGACATTAGACCAGCCATACAATTTGCACTAAGAAATAAAACAGATGTTCTGCTAGTGCAATCATGTCCTATACTCTGTGACACATTTCCGGTGGTTGAACTTCATGACACGAAAGTTCACCCGTTGCCTTAAAAATGTGAGTAAACTCAACTTGAAGACCTTTGTTTCAACTCCAAACGTTATGTTTTACAAGTTGTACAAGTCAAGACAATGGACTTTACCTGTGGAGTAAGTTTTCCCACCCTCTGAGTCACAGGCTCATTGAGCACCACCTCCACTTTGCAGGCCTCTGAGGACCCATCGGTGTTGAACTGCAGCTCTTCTGTGGTCACAGGAACACTCTGGCCTCGGATCACCCGCAGTCCAGAGTTCAACCTCAACAAGCTTTCTGCCTGGGTTAGCGGCAGGATATGGCTTAAGGCAACCATTGTCCATACAAGGATCACCACCCCCATCTGCTCGGATTGTTCAGCTGCTTGTAAACAGAAGAAGAGGTATTAGACTTCAGAGAATGTCAAGTTACCAAGGGCTCATTTTCATATGCTAGGAAAAAGACGTGTGTATTGCATCTGTACAGTATTGACACACCTAGGGAAGGGAAGTATTAAGCCACCTAAGCCTGTGGAAATAGAGTCACATCAAAGTAGCACATGAACTCCAGATATCCTACAAAAGATTAAGACGTGTCAGAGCCTCCGTTGCTACAGAGCCAGAAATATGGTGCACGCAAGGACTTTTTACAACTTAACATAGAGAATATAAAGGAGAACTAACAGGAGGATGGAAAGGGATGGATGCTTTGGTTGTGATGATTCAAGGCAAATTAAAACAAGCTTGATTGAAGTCTTAAATCATGTGACACATGGAGGAGGCAAAACTGTGAGCAAGCCAAAACTGGAAGATTTTTTTTTTTTTTAGCTTAAATCCAAAATTCGTGGTAATGAATCTTTTGTGTTATATTATAGAATATTATATTATAATATAGAATGAGGTATAACAAAAAACAACCATTGCAGTACATAACATGTGACTCCTGATGCACAAAAAAAGTCTTTAAAACATGTTCAGACAAATCAGAGCACTGCTGTTACCTAAGGACACAATAAAAACAGCCCCAACACAGATGCAAACTGATAAACTGCTCTTTGTCTCATTAGAGAATGACCCAATAAAACTGAGAACGGATTTGCTTTCTGTGGTCTCAGTGTCTTATCGGGCAGAAACAGGGAGGCGAGGCACAAGGAGCATGGAAGCATTGTACATACCTGTTTCAGCTGACTTTCCACTTCAGGCCTTCTCTGCTGAGTGTTTGTGGGAGAATCTCAGTCTGCTCAGTGGTCCTGAAAGTGGTCCTGCAGGGGGTATGTGTACATCCAGCCCCCTGCTTCACACAACCTCTGTGGCTCAGCACAATGGAAAACAAATAAAGAAGAGAATGATAAGAAGAACAAATGAAAGAAGGTCAATACATCTGCACCACTTGCCAGAAGCAGTGCTACAAAGTAGACAGAGAATGAGGTAGAAAAGTAAAATGGAGAAGGAGAGAGAGGGGAGGGAAAATTAGACCTCCAAACACAGGAAATGTGCAGAGCAGTTCCAAGAGTTTTTACTCCTCTAACGTTGCCTTTGACTCACAAACCCAGATGTTCTTATTCCCTAAAGAAGGCATGCTTTAGACCCCACTGTTCCCTCAAAGAGAAAGACGGAGGAAACTTGGAAAGAAAGAAGTGGTGAGAGATAGAAAAGAGGGAAGACAGAGAAAAACTAAGTGAGTCCAAAAAAAAAAGGGTCAATCTCAGCATACACAAAGTTTGAAAGGCGGACCTGTTTGCTGAGTTCCGAGGACTTTGATGTTTTATGGCATTCAGGCCTTCCTGGGGGGAAATGAACAGAAAGGGGTGTAACAAAGGGTTATAACACACACACACACACACACACACACACACACACACACACACACACCTACTTAACAGCACAATCTTATCCCTAACAGCCCATACACATTTAACCAACTCAGACTAACAGACACACATTTCTCCACCAACCTGCACATGTATAAGGGCCCTGACATAGTCTCTGACATTAGTCTCTCTCTCTCTCTCTCTCTCTCCTTCTCTCTCTCTCTCTCTCTCTCACACACACACACACACACACACACCAATGCTGTAAATCACTAACATTAACACTAATCACAATGCAAAAATAAAAGTTAAAAATACAAATGAATACAAGTTAATACTAACCTTATGTTAACGTATATATTGATATTAATTTTATTGATTGCTAAATAATGAAACTTAGAGTTTTTCCTCAATTGCTTAAACATTTGTCCACTCTGACATCACATTTTCAAACAGTTAACACACAGGCTAAAACTGATGCTCACTGGACAAAATGGCTAATTTTGTTTGCAAAACACTCATGAAACATTAAAAACACGCAAATAAAGTAAATATTTCCATCAAACATTAAAATTAATATACTATTTTAATCAGTCATTACACAATGGACAACAAAATACAAAATATAGCTATCAATATGAAATATGATACTTTTCAAACTGAGAAATGCTGAATACTGTAAAAAAAAAAAAATACCAAAGGAAACTTATGTGTGGAAATATCTAAAAAACAAAATAAAGAGTTATAAAAATACTCAGAACTTCACATTTAGTCCATTTGTTCCTGGAGATTATGCCACAGGTTCTCATCAACATCGTATTGGATGTTTTCCCTTGCAATGCAACAAGGGAAATATTTCCTTAAATGGCTTATCCATCCCTGGCAGTCCTCTGCACCTATTGCCAGGCAACCGGCATTCATTGCCTCCAGGAGGGACATCTGCTCATATGGCTGGTGATCATACACCTTCCATCTCCAAGCAGAGAAGAACTCCTCAATTGGGTTCAGAAAAGGAGAATATTCAGGGAGGAATTGTATCATCATATGGGGCTGAACTACAAACCATTCACTCACAAGGCGAGATTAGTGGAAGGCAACATTGTCCCAAATGATGACAAACAGTCATGCCAGGTTTCAACAGCCCTCTCTCTTCGGTTGGAACCATTCTTTCATTCAGTGCATCAAGAAATGTGATGAGGTGTTCTGAATTGTATGGGCCAATAGTTGGTATGTGGCAAAGCACACCATCATTGGAGATGGCAGCACACATGGTGATATTGGTGCCCTTCTGACCTGGCACTGTAACAGTGTCAATGATGTTCCTCCCGCATCTCGTTGTACAGCGGTGGAATCCGGCTTCATCCACATAAATGAATTTGTGATGTGCCCCTTCAGCATCAAACTTCATTATTCTCTAAGAAGAAAAGCAAATTCATAAAGCAAATCATTCCAGTTGCATGTAACTGTATGGTATAACAAGGCATTACAATAACGAATCCGTACCCACACATACTGGAATCTTGCCTCCTACACGATGTCAGACTTTCTTTGGAATGAAAATCTGTATAGGTGCTTCATTCTGACATGGTTTCGTTTATGGACTCAATAGTTGTAAAACTCACACTGTTGATATTTCTAAATGCTCCCTGACCTGCAATTACTGCTGCCTGGATTTCACGCAGTCTGATCGCATATTGTTTGCCATGACCTTATCTACAATGGCAGCCTCCTGTTCAACACAAAAGATCTTTCCTCTGCCACCAGTGTGTGGTAGTGTGTGGGTGCTATAAAGTAAAAGCAAAAAGCATGGCAAAATTGACATTATGACAGTCACATAAATGGGATTGATAAAACATCTGCATTACTGTAGACACAGATGTTCTGCCAACAGGGCAATACAGTAAAGCTGAAATACACATTGACATTGGCAGCACACATTGCCATCTCCAGTATACAGTGTATACAGTGACATTGGGACTTATCTGTTCTCATTCCGAAAATCCTGACAATAGATGCCACAGTGCTCCGACTCAGAATGGGCTGGACCCTTTGTCAAGCTTCTCTAAAGGACAAGACATGGTCAATAATTCTTGCCCAAATTTCATTTGAAACTTGAGCTCTATTTTCTCCTCTTGCTACGGCTCCTCCACCATGCATGCAAACTCCTCTTCCTCAGGCCCCTCTACAATGGCCTCTTACACTCCTTCTTTTGGCCTCTTTGATCCATGCTTGCAAATAGCAACACAGAGGTGGCATCTATTATAGATGGATGAGGACTGATTGCTGATTGAAGAGTTGTGCAAACGAGTTTCACACAGGTGTATTAGAGATTCATAATTATGCAAATACTTTCTATCAGCTGTGAATAGATGGTTTCCTTTTGTTCAACACAGTTAATCCAATAGAGTTTGGGGTCTTTCAGAAAAATGTGTGAAACAAATGAAAAAGTGTTAAGACATTTGCAAGAGAAGACTTCTGCTGTGCTAAGAAGATAATGATGAAGATAAAGTGGATCCCAGTTTCATTAAACGTGTCTTAACAAATGAGAAAAACTGTAATAAACTAATGTGTATTTACTCAACAAGTTGAACTCAATTCCATTCCTCTGCTGCCAAGGCAAAATTTTCAGTGTGGTCTCTCTTGTTTTAATTATATATACTTTAATTATTTATATGGCTAAAAATAAATCAGCATGAATTAGCATACATTAAACTATATGCCACTAATTGTTAAAATTAAAAGAAAATCAGGTTACTGGGTATAAACAAAGGAGTTAATTAATGAAGACATTAGGTATACTAGACTGGATTTTTGCTCATGGATAAAAAACAACATAATTTATTGCAAGTAATCAGTGTTTTGTTTTGCATTTCTTATCATTTCTTAATGCTGATGTTATTATTATTTTTTAAAATCTTAACTAACATAATAAAGGATGTTAGTTAGAGGAACATTGATGCAACATGTTTCTCCACACATTTACAGATGTTTGCAGCTGTTTTGTTTGCACTTGAGAGAGAGAGAAGATCTATTGAGCATTTTCTACTAAAGATCACATTCATGAGACACATTAATCAGCAGTACAATTATTAGTATCAGCAGCATACAACTTCTTCACTTCTTCACAAAATTGTGTAAGTTGGCTTCTTCAGTTCTTCATTATTCATATTCCTGTTCTGTTTCTGCACTTTCCTGTGTGGTTTAAATTTGACCAAATCCAGAGGTGTTTTTTTTTGGCTCTTAGGCATACATCAACCGCCCCAGGAGAGTGCAAGTGATCTAACATATGGTGTATTGAAAGCAAACCTTGTTGACGTTCACGAGTTTGAGATCTCTGTTTTATGCTAATGACAACTCTATTCTCAGACTGGCTCCTGCTCACGCTGAGGAAATCTGTAGTATTTTTAGCCATATACTTTTACTACATTGATATTTATTCAGTTACATTTCATTTAGAATACATTAAAATATAATGAAAATATCCATCCATCTTCTACCACTTACTCCTTCTTCAGGGTCACCTGGAGCCAATCCCAGGGAGCATTGGGCACAAAGCGGGGTACACCCTGGACAGGGTGCCAGTCCATCACAGGGCATAATCACATACACACTACAGACAATTTAGACACACCAATCAGCCTACCATGCATGTCTTTGGACTGGGGGAGGAAACCGGAGTACCCAGAGGAAACCCCCACAGCACGGGGAGAACATGCAAACTCCGCACACACATGGCCCCGGCAGGAATTGAACCCCAGACCCTGGAGGTGTGAGGCGAACATGCTAACCACTAAGCCACCGTGCGCCCCAAGATGAAAATAATATTTTCTACTTACATATTTGGGACGTATTGACAATATATTGTAATAAACTGCATTTTATATGGGCAGTCACTATGATGCTGACTATTGTATATCATCTTAAGCTACTCGTAGAAAAAAGCCCACACACAACTAAAATATCTAAACCCACGCAGACTCACACACACTTTTTGACTCAGTGAGTGGTAAGTGACTGTGATTAACAGATTCAGGCAAGCGCCAGGGCAAAGCTGATGGCGCCAGAGTGTCAGTTCTAATTAATCCAGTGTTGCATCCAATCAGTAATCTGTCGAGGCATGTTTAACAAGATGCAGACACAGAACACTGACATTTGTTTCCTGCTCTGGCTAAGCTATTGGCTTAAATTAGTTTCCCTTCCCTATTCTACTTTCAGGAAATCCCCGATGGAGTCCCAGATCTAAGAAAACCTGACAATTACACTTTCGAATTAATCGATGAAGTATGTTTCTAAAAGAGCACTGAAAACAATATTAATACTTTGTAAAGGCAATAGAATATTTTGTTCAGTGCGTAATATGTCAGTTTCCATAGAAGTACAGTATATAACACTAACAAGTCTGGATTTTTAACTGAGTGACTTACTAATTTGACATAATTATATAACATGAAAATATCCTTATACTTTACAGGCCTATGTAATTTTATTCATGGACTGCAGAATACACTGTGGAAATTCATTATAGTTATTTTGCTAGCGATAAACACTAATAATGATGTCTTTGATAATATAGACTTTAGATGACTTACTTTTGATTTATATTTTACTGTATATGCACACTTACTGTTCACCATAATAGGAACACCTGTACACCTGCTCATTTATGCAGTTATCTGATCAGCCAATCATGTGGCAGCAGCACAAAGCATAAAACCATGCAGATTCAGTTAATGTTCACATCAAACATCAGAATGAGGAAAACATGTGATCTCTGTGACTTTAACTGTGGCATTGTTGTTGGTACCAGATGAGTTCTGAGTATCTCAGAAACTGATCTCTCTCATCTACAAGATGCCTGCAGACCCTCTGCTTACAAAATGTTTTTTGTTTTTCACGCCATTCTGTGTAAACTCTAGGGACTGTTCTGTGTGAAATTCCCAGGAGATCTGCAGTTTCTGAAATACTCAAAACAGCCCATCTGGCACCAACAACCTTGCCAATGTTAAAGTCACAGAGATTACAATTCTTATGGTTTATGTGAACATTAACTGCAGCTCTTGACCTGTATCTGCATGATTTTATACATTGTGCTATTGCCACATGATTGGCTGATTAGAAAACTGCATGAATGTGCAGGTGTACAGGTGTTCCTAATAAAGTGGATGGTGAGTTTATATTTAAAAATGAGGAAGTCTTTATCTGTATAACTATGTATAACTATAATCAAATAGAAATGGCATTAATGAGAAGTATACAGCAGCAATCATTGTGATTATTATGGTCTTTTAGTAAAATATGCCTTCGTAAAACTAAATTAGACATATGTCAAGTAGGTAACGGATTTATGAACGTAGCATTTCTGCTGACACTGAATAGGTATTTGCTGTGCTTTGGATGTAAAATAAATACCAAGTAGAATATTTATATAGTATTTGCCCTGAACTTTGCTTCAACTTTTACAAACTTTTGAACAGTTACTTTATGACTTTTCATCTGTGTGAATTAATTTGACACTGTCAACAAATTGAGGCAAAGCCAGAAACTGCAGTAGGCTTTAGCGTTAATCCCATTTGAAGTGTCCCTTCACTCCTGATGGATTATGACTGCTACCCTTTCACATTCAGACTTCTGAAGAGGGAATGTAGAGAACAGCGCTGGCCAAGTGCCCACCTACGCCAAAGGGGACTGACATACTTTAGTTTTTTTTTTTTAGTCCCTCTTAGCTTCATCTACTACCTTTGGTTCAATCATAAACCCAGTAAACCAGAGGACAGGTAAAATGAAAAAAGTGAATTTTATCATTCATATTGTCATCTTAACACAAAACTCTACATTGTTACACTTCTGAGTGATTCACACAGGACGTAAGGTTTAAGGGTGAAGTCACAGAAGAGTGTTTGAGGGGACTGAAGTAGAAAGTTTCTCTCATGACACCATTGACAACTGGCACAGAGCATTCCTTTAATTAGCAGATACAACCTGATGTTACTAGGAGCATGAGGATGTTACTTTGACACCTTACTATCACAGGCTCAAATAAAGTGATATCCTTTATTAACGCATCTAATCAACAGTGGTGGAACTGATGATCTTGGCAAGCTCTCTGACCCCAGAGCCCAACAGCAGTCATTGCCAGCCAACTGTGCCCTGTGATTATAGTTTCCTTTCACACAGCATAACTTTCAGAGAGCTCTGCATAGAAATTTCACTCATGACTCCAGTGACACCTGCTACATCATAGTGTCTTGAAATATTTTTTAAAATACTGAACACACACACACACAAGCATATCAACAGTTACATAGTAATTGGAAAGAAATAAATCATATGTAATGGTCACTGATAAATCATCAGAAAGAGGAATAGAGAAACTGCTACAGAGAAAAATGGGCTGTTTTTTTTGCCTTCCCCCAGGTATGAGGATACAGACACTACAGATCTGTGAGGTTGTATGTGTGTGTGTGTGTGTTTGTGTGTCAGACATCTTGATCTCCTTCAAAAAAATCATGAGACATGATGGATGACCTTCACTGCAGGCGACGAGGGGAGCAATCTTGTGATTATGCAAACGAAGCAGACTTTGATGCAAAGTGCCCCAGACTGGACACAAATGTTCATGACTCGTGAAAGGGCAATACTCCCTGCAAGAAATAACACACATGAGCAGAGTGGATGAGAAGCAGGATAGGTGTAAGGAGGGGTGGGGGTGGACATAGTGCAAAGAAACAACTGAGGTTGCACAAGTGCCTTAAAGAGAAGGGCCGGCAACTCCCCCAAGCACAATACATTATCATATTACCACATAATTAGTTTGTTTTTCCACTTGAAATGAGAAAGCGGGTCAACTGTGCATTCAGTGCTTGAGGCAGGGAAAGGGAAAGCCACCCTTTACCCTCATCTCTTACAAACATTAACATCACACCACACACAGTTGCACAGTCTTATCTGGGATAGATCCGGTTGTTCTCTAGGAGAAGAGAATAAATCTGTCCATTTAATGGATATCCTGAAGAGTGTACATAGGCCTCCCATGTGGGTAAAAGCCATTTTGGAGGAATTTATGGGATGAGACATAACAGATGACCACTTGCACTGTGGCTCAGAATCAGAGTCTTGGCATCCCTCAGGGGCTAATTTTAAGACCTACCTGATTGGTAAAAACTGGTATCATTTGTTAAAAAAATATTCACAATGTACTTGAACTTTGGTCACTGGTAACTTGTCAAAGACCAACTTTCAAAAATTAAACTAATCACTAATTTTATTTATTCACTATTTGTTTCACTTAGGAAAGTGTCTTTTTGTTTATCTCATGTAACCTTGAACATGCACAGTCATCTACCAAACACATACACATTTCCAGGAAGGATACAATATCTTCTTACAATGCAATGTATGATCTAGTATATTGTAGTACAGTGCACACTTTCTGCATATTTCAAGAATAATTTATGTTAATGTGATTTCAAACATCTTGTCTGTGTTTGCTCTAGTCTTTAAATACCTTTGATCTCACCCAACTCATCTCTCAGCCAATACTGGGCCTCAATAAAGAGACTGAAAAACTTCACCCAAGTCATGTACAGCAAGTGAGGTCTTCTGTCAGTGGCCAGCCAATAGATTAACCAGCAGCAAAAGTAAGAATTAACCAGATTAATTAACCAGAGCTTAATTTGAGCCGGATCCTGTCGGAACACCTCTAATATATAGCACAACTGCATTCCGGAACTTTTTTATGTGGATCCGGCACCTCTGCAGCTGGATGTCTCCAGCAGCAATATTATCAAAACAAATCATTGTAGTTTTTAACTCACCAAAAGTAAAACAGAACAACAAAAAATGGCAGTAGAAATGTTCAAATATTGCTAATAGCCAGTCAATAGCCTCTTTCACATAACTTAATCATTTAAAGTTTAAAGTTCACCTGAATTTGTTGTCACAAAGTGAAGCCTACAGTCACCTAGCATGTGTTGCAGAGTGTGCCATGGCAAAAAGAAAGCAGTTATCGTTTTTTAAGAACACAAACAAAATACTAAAAAGGCAAGAGTCCAAGAGAGCGACCAGCAGCAGGTCACTGATGAAGCAGTTTGGTGACTGTTCCCACGACTAGCAGTGATAATGCTAGCCTGATTGTGGAAGGTTTTTAGAAGCGCTTACAAGCCTAAACATTGTCAACCTGCACATGGCTTTGAAAGTGAGATTGACTGCTCGGAATTTAATAGCGTTAACAGCCCACGTACAGTCATTCGGGCTTTTAGGGAGTACAGGGACTCAAATAGACAAAAAGTTCCAGAAGGACTGAGGCAATTGACAAAAAGTTCCAGAAGGACTGTGGCTACTGTGAATACCATACCGATCTTGAGTGGAGCGCGAATGGGCTTTCTCCAAAATGAATCTCATTTGTAGCTCGCAGTGTGCATCCCTTCTCATCCACACCATCTCGTCTCTGATTTTTTTGAACGTTGTGGGTCCACTGCTTACAAAGTTCAATCCTGAGCCATTTGTGTGCTCATGGATATGTAAGGGACACAGGGAAGTGTAGGAGGACATTGACATGACAGCTTTGTGGAATATTTTGTCTTTGTTAAGATGATTTTTTCTTGATTATGTTGTGCAGTTAATGTTTATTGTAAATATGCTTACTGTATGAAATGTAGCTTTGTTAGCGAAGTGCTTTGGGCAAATGTATTTTGTAGCTAACTGAGGTGACAGCACATAAGCTGATAGAATGTGCAATCCATAAATATTTCCCTTTGTACTGAGAATACTCACTGCTATTAAGTTTGTTATGCTATTACGTCGCTGTACCAGTGTGAACAATTACATAAGCCTATCTATTAGCATTGAATATCGTTGGCCACGTGAGATACTGGAAACACTTTTACATGTCTGTATGTTCGATGAATGTGACCTTTCGCATGCCTCCCGACCAGCCAGATCACTACCTTCTTAATGTTCCGGGACCTGCAGATTTACAAATTAAGCATTGGTGATAATGTGTTCTCCTCTTGTGCGCACTGACCCAGCAGCAGTAACTACACATTAGAGAGAATGACTGGAGTGGACTTGGCCACCGTCCTAGTTCATGCATCAGCGCAGACTGCTTAAAGAGGAGAGCAGATCTCTGTCTGTTTTTCTTAACTTTGTTTGGCTGAATCTTTGGAGGAAGATGTATGAAAAATCATTTACAATTCTGTTTGACTAGCACTGGAAGCCAAATTTAAATAATGAGCATGTGTATGTGAAATGATGTGACCCATGTCAGTCTTCAGCCAGATGGTGACCACTTGCTTGGAAGCTACTTCTTTGATACTTTGATCTGTAATATTTAGTATTTAATACACAATGCAGAGGTTTTCCTGTCTCATTTACAAAGGCTAAGATGAAAAATTTATCAGTGGCTACAAGTTGTTTCATTCCAAACAAGTAAGGCCAAGATCACCTGATTAAACAGGTGGAATCAACTGTGGCTCAAGCTTGGTTGAAAAGAAACCTGAAGCCACTCATTGCAGATAAAATAGAACACCCCTGATTTAACAATCATGTATCTTGGGTCAAATGCATGAAAACACCAACAGAGAAAAAAAACAAGGAACGACAAACAGGAAGCAGTAAGTAGTGTAATTGAGAACAGGTGCTAATACTAATGAGTCTGCCAATGATACATCTGTAAAATGATATATTCTGTATAATTGTAGACATGCATAATTACACATAATGTGCTAACTGTAATTCATTAAGGGACACATGCCCACTATAATTTTTACCCCATGACCTCCTGTATCTGGCACATCTGATTTTGAGCCTATAGACATCCAACTTCTCATAATTTTGCATTCTGGGTCTTGCTAATCATATGCTTTCTTGTAAATGGTTCCACTTGTTCCAGTTTATGTCAACCCTTCATCTATAACCCTGTTTCCCCCCTTTACTTCTTATCAAGTCTTGTGTGGTCTGCTGATTTTAGATAGTGTTTTGTGCTTTCTGTTGGCTCCTTTCTTAGTTTCTTGCTCATAACATCTCATGTTTTCTGTTTCTATACCTATATGATTTTTTTTTTGCTATACATGTCTATGGTCTAAAAACATCTTAACAAATCTTACATGTCTGTTCATAGGACAAGACTAAAAAACCTTTGCATTACATGTTGTAGATGCTGTTGCCAAAGTCTGTCTGAGGCGCTATCTATACCACCCATCCCCATTCACACAGATTCATCCTGCCTTATTTGTGTGTTCCGTTCTGTAGCAGGAAACCTGGTTGCAGGAGCAGGGTGGGTTAATCTTTGCTGGGTGGCACACACTAAAGTGAAAGCAATGTGGCTTGAGTCCAGTGATCTGGCTGCTTCCCAGTTGGTGCTTAATCACAGTCTGTGGTCAGTGCTGGAGCCCTTGCCTTTTACAGCCAGCTGAAATCAGAGAAGGCCGAGTAGGTCAGGAGAATGGAGCTGGCTGCTATGAGCTCAGCATAGCTGCCTGATCATGCCAGGCAGGTGTGCAATCTCAATCTAGAGGCAAGGGAGGATGAAGAAGACATGCAATCAAGAAATGAGGGGTCTTGCTGTTGTTTTGAGTTGTTAAAGTGGGTAGGGATGGGTGGGGGCACCATGCCTAGACAATGAACTTATTGCCAAAAGTGAACCTGCCAAAGCTGGATGACCCTAGTCCCCTCTGTCTCTCTCCAGACATGCAGTCTCACTGTTAACAAGATGCCAATATGGCCTGTGTTTGGGTGTGTATATGTGTATCTGAATGTGAATGTGGCCAAGACTATGTTGTGCATGTGAACAACGAAGACTGATATTAAAGAGAGAAAGATATAAAAGCAGATCTGTCCCAGAGAATGCACAGTTAGAGTCATCCACAATAAGGGGAGACAGAACAAATCATGCTAATTGTACTGTAAAATATTCATACAGAATGTAAATATTTGAGTATGTTGGTATTTAGCAAAATCAAATTTACAGAAAAATCAAATGTAGTTGATCAGGTACATGGTGTGTAATACATTGTTTGGTTTGGATATATGCTTTAGTTTATATGCCTAACTTTAAATTACATTCTTAAGCTTTTTCCAAATTTTGATATATAAAGTAGCAAGGATAATGATGATGGTAACGTGTTTTGAGGCATAAAAATGGGTGTGACGTACATTACTAGTTAGCTTTATTAGCCTCAGTGCTCTAGAGCAAAACTAATTGAATTAATGTTAGCCAAACTATTTCTTCAAGTATTTCCTGGACATTGGCAGACATTGGGGGTCTTTTAAAATTTTTATTGACTACAGCTTTAATCTACAGCTGAAGAACTACTGCAGTATAGGATAAAGAGGAGAAAAAAGTGGTTCACTAGACTAGTTAGTCTCCAAGTGCAGATGTTTCCTGTCGTTAAAGAAATGACAGGACACATCACTTTCCTTCTTGAGCACTTAAACAGATTAAAGTGCATCCTGTGATACGGGCAAAAAAAAAGAGCCACTTTGATGTGTATGGATGCAAATTAAGAAGGAAATGTCAAATTTGCATACATTCCCGGTGACCCCCATTGCCTGGCAGCGAGCACTTGCGTTTCTGACAGTTCATTGCCCAGTCCAGACGAGCTGATTTGCATATGGGCGTGGCCTTCCGACCCCCCGCGGGTCACGCGCTCATCTCGCGGAGGGACGTGACTGAAAGTGACAACCGAGTGGCAGCTGACAGGGACACGGGCGCGCGCATTGCGCGTTCACATTAAAACGCACTCTAGATTATGCAAATATTTGTTCATTTATTTGTTGACTGTACATTATGAAATAAACATACATATGCTATTAATTTGTTTGAGGAACAGCTGCAAGAGGTGTAGATGGGAGCTTTCTTTCACTTTTACACTATCCGTTGTTACCCAGATGAGGATGGGTTCCCTTCTGATTATGGTTCCTCTCAAGGTTTCTTCCTCTTAACATCTTAGGGAGTTTTTCCATGCCACCGTTAGGATATTGTTGCCACCGTTGTCAATAGGGATAAATTCAAACATTTAAACTCTGTATTCTGTGTTTATATGTTTCTGTAAAGCTGCTTTGAGACGATGTCCATTGTAAAAAGCGCTATACAAATAAAATTGAATTGAATTGAATGGGAAAAGAAAGCCATCAACGACGTTTTGTAAAAACTTGCTTGTGGTGGAAATAAAAATGAAATCATTAGATAACTATTTTAAGCTGACAAACCTCCGCTTGATAGGCCCCCGCTAACAGGGACACGGGCACGCGCACTGCGCGCTCACGGAGACAGGCTTCGTTCAATTCGCACCAATAGGAACCTTAAAAAACCCTAAACAAAAACCACTCGATTATGCAGATATTATATGCAGATATTTCTGTTAATTTAAACGTTAATTGTATTGAATACTATTAAATTGTTTGATTAATTAATTGTTTTGGTTTGTTGTTGTTTTTTAACTGAAGGTAGCAAGAATAGTTGGGAAATTAAATGGGCATTACACATTATAATTAATGTGTTTTTTTACAGGCTATTCTTTTTCTAAATATTATTATTATTTTTAAAAAAATGATTAATAGTATAATTTGAGTATTTGTTATTTGTTGTGCCTGCTAATATGTGAATAAAAATAGCCCGACTTTTCATATATATCTAATAGGCTATATAGAGTGAATCGATTCCCTTGTTAACACGAGTTTAATGACTGTACTTTGATGTTTGGAAGTTTTATTAGGCCTAATTAGATTCCTTGTCCGAAATAATACTTAATATGACACAGAGGAGAGAGAAAAGAGCACTTCACACAAGACTGCCCTCTGCCGGATTAATAAGAAAAACAATTCTGTGAGTGCGAGAACGCAGTAGAAGACTTCATGTAAACAAATCTCTCCAATTCCATTGGATGCTTTGAATTCAGCACAGTCTGCAGAGCTCCCTGCTCGATGTGTGTTAGCAGGAAATGCACTGTGCTGGACGCTGGGGAACCCTGTTGTAAAAGCAGAGACTTAAAAAAAATTTATTCAATCTCCCAACTGTGGTCTAATTCCATGAGAAGGCTTCTTTGTCTGTGAGTTCTTTAAAATGCATGAGGTCTTGATTTCCCAGCATTTGTAATTCAGAATTTATTATAAAAGTCTAATATTCCTGAGATGCAAATGAGAAGAAATGATTTTGCCATAATGATTAATACATTTGTTTGATTTGTTGATTAGGTCCTCGCCTCACATTACTTTCCCTAATCTGGGTCAGACCTTTGCCAGAGGCAGTTCATTTTGATGGTCAGATTGCCGTGAAAATATTTGTGCAGGTTAAACGCCAAGGATTGCAACAAAGCCTCATGTCATGCATATGGACAATTGTAAATGCAGTCATGTTTCATATTTTATTCAAAACAATGTATCTTTTCCCCTTGGCAATGAAATAATTCGTTGACATTTCTTTTTTTTTTCCATTCTTTGAGTAAGTAATCTGATCTATTTGTATCATTATTTGACCACATAGTCCACATATAAACTTATAACATATACTGCAGCAACACACTCATGGCTAACATTCAAACTAGAAAATGCATGAAACCAACATTTATCAACATGTTTTTATCCTTGTCTTCTTTGCTTTTCTCTCTGCTCTCACTACTGCAAGTGCTCGCACTTGAAATGTATCGAGGGGAGATAATTTCATGAGACTGCTACACCACTTACCTGAGGCTTGAACTTGTGCCTAAAATACGTTGCATTTAGGAAACAAACACATCTATAATACATCTTGCAGATGTTACAAAGACAAAGCTTTTGCTGTCAGTTGAGCATGCCGAATTAGATAATTAGGACAACCTTTTACTTGGTGAATAAAATAAAAACAATCACATAAAATATACACAGGTATTAGTACACATATATGAAAATCACATACCCCCATGCACACTTGCATGTTCTCTTAGTCTTACTGTGACAAAGGCACATACAGTATAAATACACAAATTTACAGAGATTTGCATGCAGTGATACCAAAAGAAATATACAAAAGAGAGCAGTAGTGCACTTTTCTTAAGACGAGCCTTGAGATGAGCTGCAGCGGGGCCTATGGAGGCTGAAGGACTGGAGCGAATGGTGATGGTGCCTCCAGAGCTGTTGGCTGCAGTTAAAGACCTGGCTGTGAACGGCGGGGACAGAGAGCAGATTTCACTCTTCAAACATGAGCACTCTCAGCCAGACCTAGACTGTGAGTCGCTGCCAGGCTCTCATCGCAGCCAGGCTGGCCACATTTACTGTGAAAAGCCGTTTTGTTTGTTGTGTCACTTTGCTGCTCAAAAAAATCAAGATGGTGTGTGTGTGTGTGTGTGTGTGTGTGTGTGTGTGTGTGTGTGTGCATGTGTAAAGGAGGGGCAGGTGTTGGAGGGTCTGCACATGTGCCCACACGGGAAAGGAGCCGTCCATCTCAAGCTGGGCAGGTTCCCCATCATATGGCAATCTTGCACACAACACATGGTTCTAACTGAATATGACAGCCACAACAACAACTACGACGCCAAACCCAAGCCTACTGTTCAGCGACCAGTGCCATGTTGGAATGCTATGGATTGTTTGCAAGGTGATGAACAGAGATGCAGGGCCTCAAATGTTGCAGAGAGGAAGTGGAGCCAAAAGTCGGAGCACAAAAACGATGCATTACTCTCTCTCAAAAAGAGCAGACACCACTGCAATATTAACAACCCTGGAGTGATTCTGAATTGCTCCCTTTAATAATCTCTGTAATATGAGGAAGCAAATCCTTTAATTACTTTTTATGAGAATATCAATTATTCAGAGGACCTATTATAGGAAGGATAAATTGGAATAAACGTGGTAACCAAAGTGTTTAGGCAGCCAAGTCTCTCCTTCAGGTAAGAATTTTCAGGGAAAACATCCTTAACAGGTCTTTTAACATCACAAAGGGTATATGTAGAAATGTTAAAACTCTACGATGTTACCAGACAAATGGAAACCCCCAAGAGTAGGTCAACTAATATATATTAACTGGTGGGGAAAATCAGTTGTGGGAAAAAAACAGTTGGACCAACGTAAAGCTCCAAATACCAAAACTACTAATAAGCCAATCATCCTTAATGATCAGAGGATCATAAAACTAATGCTTCTAGCAACAAAACAAATAATAATTGACATTTTTGCCTGTATCCTGCCCTCTCACTCTGTCTGTCTATCCAGACGCTCCAGCATTGCGCACCAGATTGCCAGACCCCCTCTCTCTGCCACACATCAGTACCCAGCCTGCTGCCTGCTCCCCAAAGGACAGACCAACACCTGCTGTTGGCAAGCATTGCCTTCCCTTCTCTGCCTCCCCCTGCACTGTCTAAGTGAAGCACAAGTGCTGTGAGGTGACACATGGAAAAGGAGTGTTGTGGATGGTGTTTGGGAGTCACCACTCTGGGACTCTGGCACGCTCTATTCAGTTAAACTGGCTCAAGGATCTTCATCTACACTGCTTCTCCTTCCATGATTCACCTTCTTGGTCATGGAGTAACTTTCTGGATGGATTAATTACCTGATATGCATTCACTTTGGAGGAAAAGGTACACTCGGGCACAGAAGCCAATGAGTCCTCAGTATCACCGATTAATGGGTCATATCATGATGTACCCTGGGTTTCTGTGTCAAAAAGTAGACCCTACACATACTGGTCACCCTAGTTAGCACTATGGCACTTAACATACAGTAATTAGGTCTTTGACAGCAGAGTTGAATAACACCTACGGTGTTGAATTAACTTGTTACAAAGTCTAGATGTTCCCATCTTGACACATACTGTATGTACTGTACATGAACTCATTTTCAGTAAATGCTTTATAATTGTCAGGATGGATCCACAGTCTATCCTGTGAACACTGGTCATGAGGTGGGAATA
Organism: Ictalurus furcatus; assembly: GCF_023375685.1. Lineage (NCBI taxonomy): Eukaryota > Metazoa > Chordata > Actinopteri > Siluriformes > Ictaluridae > Ictalurus > Ictalurus furcatus. The sequence continues at coordinate 15,054,178 of NC_071264.1, forward strand.
CACCCTGAATGGTATCCCAGTCCATCAGAGGGCAACATGCACACACACAATTGTACATTATCATTCACACCATAGGCAATTCACCTACTGGCATGTTTGTTGGATGGTGGGAGGAAACTGGAACACCCGGATGAAATCCACACGAACATGGGGAGAACATGTGAAACTCCACACAGGAAGTCATACAGTGCCATGTCTGAACCCAGGACCATGGATCTGTGAGTTGGCAAAGCTACTCACTGCACTATTGTAAGTGCTGAGGGTGTATCACACAGAAATTAAACATCTTGTGAATGTTATCATATATAATGGTCATTAATGTTACTTTAATTATTCATATTTATATCACTTTCTCAGATTTAATACAAATTGGTGCCATTATTGTTCTCTCAATATATTTTGCCTGTGATATTGTGGCATAGAAAAGTAAACAACTCTTGACTTAATTTTTGTTTAGGTCAAATGTCAAGTAGACACATGGCTGAGATGGCTTATTGTCAAGAATATGAATTAGTATAAAGTAAGGTTCATGCAAGCAGACGTTTCTGTGTCCCACATAATTTCCAGGAAATCATTTGCATTTTGTTCTTCTCCGTTCTTGAGGCTAGACATTCGAAAAGGCCACTGAGTTCTCATTAAGAGTACCAGCTGGTTTATGGTAATTTCAGGTCTGAAATTGTGATGCTCAGTATGAGAAAGTCCCTTGGCTATAAATAATGTACACATATAGCTTAAAGCACAAGAGAAAGACAGAAACACAGGGTGAGCAAATAAAGCTAAAGTACTTCAGGCCATGATTTTTACATGACCATACCTTTCCACTGACTTCATCAAATTACACAATGAAGACCATTTGTAAGAACACTACCTATCAGTATATACAATATTAAATATTACATTATGTAAACCTGAAATGGACACAAACCAACAAAAACCTGAAATGGGTGACTGGGAACACTGCAAAAAATCTTAGCAAGTGAAAATATCTTGAATAGAGACAAATTTATGTAGTATTTCCTATTATGAGGTTACAATAAACCAAATATATTAAAACAAACATATTTTTGGACTTTTAGGAAATTTTTGGATTTTTTAAAAAAATGATTAAAAGGCTGAATATTATATTTAATGCATAACAATTTCATAATAAGAAATACTGTATTAGATCAATTTTGTTAGATTCAAGATATTGCCACTTGTTTTGCAGGGAAAGATTAGGGATTGGGGATCAAGAGCAGGTAACAGTGTTTCTTTTATTCAGTTAATAGAGTTAACACTCACTTGACAGGCCTCTTTAATCATCTCATTTAACCACTTATTACCCAGCATCTGTCTGAACACGCCCAGGAACAGCAGCGTCAGCAGCGTCATAATGATAATGCTGATTCAGCTCATTCACTTCAGATGCGTGCTCAGCACCTCATGCGAATATAATTTTCTGTTTTTATTATTTGCAAGAAAAAAGTCAGTAGAATGGAGTGTTCAGCTTGATGCAGTGGTTAAGCCTGATGTAGTACTCATTAAGAGCAGTAAATTATGTTCCTCCTTTGCCACAGTTAGTGACTCCTGCTTCAACAATCATCATTCATTTATTTTAATCATGCATGTCAACATCCTAGCATCCTAGTGGTGCCACAAACAAGTGAGCAGTTCTAGAAACTGTTAGTTATAGTTGAGATGAATGTAACAAAACAAATAAAATACATTCAATATTGCAACAAAATGGTTCATAGAGTGATAATGCAATGTTCTTGTGCCAGCAATCTGGTATGCATGGTTTTGTTTTACTGCTTCACTTCAGGGCACTTCATGGCTTCAAGCAGCAGTCCAAAGTGCCCATAAGTGGCTAAGTTCCAGCTCGCATTCAGACCCACTGTTTAAACACAATGGATTGCATATAAATGACACCCAAGAGTCAACATTGTCTTACGTATTAATGAAAAGCAATATATCCAAACAGAGTTGGATAGGAGGGTGTTGGTGGAATTACTAACAGACTTGGCACACATAAAACTGTATATCACTGTCTCATTGAGGTTATGATTGGGGTTATACAGCAACTCTTCCTTAGTTAACTCATCATTTGTATGCTACAATGAGCACCGAAAGAAAGGTTCATATAAAACGAAAAAAGAAAATGATTTATTAATTATTATCGTAGTATATTTAAATGTGACAGATCATTTATTCAGTTTGAGTTTATTTCACATTGTAATGAGGCACAGAACATATCACTTTAGATAAGCAGACTGTAAATTTTAGAGCCCACTTCTGTGTGAGACCGTATGTATTGTAATGAAAATATTGGCTAACTAGTCACATAACCAATTATAAAACTATGTACGAATGATTGACCTTTGAATGATCTTTGTATTGTTGAAAAATTAAAATATCAGGAACATATAGTGATGTGTTGTAGTATAAACTAGCTATTTTGGTCCCAATGCATGTGTTTGTGAGGAAAAATTATGGCCATTTTAGTGGGAATGAGTGATTTAGGTGAAAAAAGTCTTCTTGAACAGAAAAGCTGGTTTCTCAGAACAGGAGCATGGGCTGCACCAGGCCAGCGTGACTGTCAGACTGCACTGCTTGTCTGTTAATCTGCACTTACTGGGAAAGGGTGTGTATGGACAGGGCTGCCAAGCACAGGGTGTGCTGCAGATGGCAATGATAGCATATTCTGTTTCTGGCTTTCGCTCTTGCTCTATCCCGCAGTTATTTATATGCATGGACGTGGAATGGATACAATCATCACTTTGTTTTTGTTTTTTTGTTGTTGTTGTTTTTAAAAAATATTTCTTTTTTCTTCTTTTCTGTATTCCTCAATATGGTAACAATCAAAATGGATATAATAAAGCTCAACAAATGGTTCAAATCACAATGGTACTTACATTTTATATTCCCATAGCACTTGACCATATTTAACAAAATATGGGTTGATAGAGGCTACAATAACCCTCATCATGATTTCAGTATTTGTGGGGAACTATCACAAACAATACTATCCTCTACACCTTTAAGTCAAACACAGAGGAGAGTTTTATGCAATGCAGAATGTCTATTAACTATTTGTAATTTGCACAAATATAAAATGCCTGAAGCAGGACAGACATGTTAGAATCAGAATAATGTATGCCCATGGCAGTCTAACACAAAAGACTTGCTAATGTTCACATGCTTGCACTGGGTTTAAGCTTTAGCCCTGAGATGGACATCTGCTACGGTTTGTTGAACATATGTTTCCACTGCAGTCTGCTTCTACAATGAAAAGAAGTAATGTCTGTCCAGTTCAAGACAAAATCCCCAGTCTTTATAAATACAATTAGTACAAAAAGCAGGGATTATGATTTGATGATAAAAATCATAAAAAATGATTAAAAAATCATTTTCAAATACAACCTAATGTTACATGGTTAATTTAAAAAAACTATTTTTAACTATATGTTGTAATTCCACTAATCACAAAAATTTGCACTACACAGAAATGAATCACCTCTCGTCAAATATTTCTACAGTCATTATATCTACATTTCAAATTGTCAAAAAGAAGCAACTGTTTGTTAAAGTAAAATGTATTAGTCTGATTGCAATGTCTTACTATTCAGACCTCTGCAATATTGCAGATTAACTGTATGGTCTCGCTGAGTACAGCCATTATCATTAACACAGTTAACACACGGATGTGATTAACAGTGGCAGAAGGCATGAGAGCACTGAGCCTTACTGTAGGCAGATTAAATTAATTATGTTAAGCAGAGATACAAAAATATGGCTGCAGAAACAATGCTTTCTATAATCAGAACTTGGGCCAAACAAATCAGAATTGCTGTAGAGCCAGAGGACCAAATACCCTGGAGTAACCGTTACTTTTTTCGGTTTCCTCCCACATGAAAAAATACTGTAGTATACTTTAGTATTTATTTACTATGGAAAACTGTTGTATATTGTAATATTTAATACACTTTGTTAATGTGTACTACATATTTATACTGTAGTATTAACTATAGTCAATTGATAAACTGTAGTAAATTGTAGTATTTATTTAGCATACTGTAGTATTAACTATAAACTATATTAAATATAGTGAAACTAGTAAATACTGTAGTACACTTTAGAATTTACTACAGTAAACTTTAGTAGATTGTAGTATACTGTAGTATATTATAGTATTTACTACACTTTGTAAATGTATATTACAGCATATTGTAGAAATGACTATAGTGAATATATAAACAGTGGTTTAAATATTAGCGTTGCTATAGAATACTATGGGAAACTACAGTGTCTTCTGGTGTTCATTATAATGTACTCCAAAGGTTTATAACATTCACCTGCACTGTGAAGGTTGTCACACATATTATAGTATAGTATAGTACAGTTGTAGAAAATTTACTACAGTAATGACTGTAGTTTTATTTTAATTATTATTTATATTACTATAGTAGAGTTACCACAACAACTATAGTAGAATTACCACAACAAATTACCACATATCTCTGCAATTTACTACAGTATCTTTACTATATTAAGGTTCAAAAACACTATAGTATTCAAGAAATTGTTTTTCCTCTGATACTGTTCCTATAAATGAAGACAAACTAATAACACAGAAAACTAGACAGAGGTCTATAATTCTATAATGTATGGAAGGTATTTCAAATTAATCGCTAAAGTATTTTACTGCTTGAACAGACCTACAGTACCTCTCTTTTAAATTATCACTTGATTGTTTTGCAATCATCATCAGTAGTCCCCTGTTCTGCTTGTCTTTCATCTCTCTGTCACACATTTCTTTAGTTTTCACTTACTCTCATTTATCTAATCATACGTTATCTGCATGAATCCCCTAGGCCAAAATGGTTTTCCCTTGCTCAGTTAATATTGACTGTTTTCAATTTACAATAGTTCATTCATCATCTCACTAGAGCCTAATTCTGCTGGAAAAAAAAAACACTGAATACTGTAGGTTTATGGCATCCTTAAAGTGTGATCTTAGTATATCCTTGATGCCAGTCTTAATCATAATAATTCTACCATTTTATGCTTTTTTCCTTATTATCCAATGTATGGTGCCTGTGTTTCTGTCAGTCAGGAAATTGGATATCAAGGCTAACCTTTTTATCGGACGTATGACAATAACTTTTTTAATTAAGTTTCAAGGTAACCAGTAGTAAACTGGTTAAGTAAACTTGAGAGTAATTTATTTATCTTTTTTAATGGTGGAATGACTGGCTGCTTTTTGTCACAGGGAGCCCTCATGTTTGTGTTACCTTCTGGAGCTCACTTTTAGTTATGCTATCAAAGCTAGTCTTGCTGGAGTCCTGCGTGTATGCTGTGCATAATGTACATTTTCTTAAACCATTACTGGATAAGAGCACACTTAATAACCCGTGTCCTTCTGACCTGCCTGATCCATCCTGATGACCTACTTCTCTTTGGAGTTTTCGTCATTCACTACTGCTAAGGATGGCCCCCATGGACACCCTAAAGATCACATGAGATTACTATGTGGATTGTACCACATAGAAACTATAAGGATGTCTGTGGATGTTCTTCCTGGGATAGCCTTAGGACTGCAATTGCTAATAACAGTCTGCACTCAAGTCTCCATCACTGAACAGTTAATAACACCATTTCGATACAATAGACTTTGTTGAAAGTATAATGAATTCAGAAATGACTCTGTTGCTCATACTCATAAGGTGCTCATAAGCTCATACATTCCTGTTAACACAATTGCACTTTTTGACTATATAGTATACCGTTATAGAAGATAAATTATTTTTCATCTGATTTTAATTTTTTAAATTCATTTTTTAGTCTGATGTCACCCAGATGAGGGACAGTGAAGGAGGAACACCCTTTTGAGTCTAGTTCCTCTCAAGATTTCTTCTTCATGTCGTCTCAGGAAATTTTTCCTTGCCACCATTGCCTCTGGCTTGCTCATTAGGGAAAATTTTAGAAATTGAAAAATTTATATACAGAATAACCAGTCTGTGACTTTTATAATCCATAATCAAACTTATTATACATACTTAATATACATACATATACATTGCACTATTAAAGTTAGCCTCTTATTTGGCTGGTCACTTAAATTAAGAGTGTTTAAATTAAACCATATTAATTGACAAACAAGTATCCCACAAATAGTGTCAATTAATGACCTAATTTGTTCTTAGTGGTAAATTCTGGAGTAAAAATGCTCCACAGTGTCAATAAATAGCCAGAATATTACTGTACACCTAATATTGGAATATTTCATAAAATACATTGTGCTAAGGTTTTTTTCCTTCATTTCTTTATATATATATATATATATATATATATATATATATATATATATATATATATATATATATATATATATATATATATATAAAGGTTTTCTATGGGTCTATAAGCTTTCTTGAAAAGAAGGGTCTATTTTGGTTTCATCTGACCATCGAATTCGATCCCTTTTGAAGTTCCAGTCATGTCTGGCAAACTGAAGATGCTCTAGTTTGTTTTTGGGTGAGAGTAGAGACTTTTTCTTGAAACCCTTCCAAACAACTTGTGGTGATGTAGGAGACTTCGGAGTGTCTTGTAGCACTTGTAGTGGCCAGTCGAACCATCCTCTTCACAGTGCATAGAGACAGTATAGACACACGTCCAATTCCAGATGAATTCATAACATTTCCAGTTGACTGGAAATTCTTAATTATTGCCCTGATGGTGGAAATGGGCATTTTCTATGCTTGTGCTATCTTCTTATAGCCACTTCCCATTTTGTGAAGCTCAACAACCTTTTGCTGCATATCACAGCTTCCTAGGTCTTACCCATTGTTATGAATTACTAAGGGAATTTGGCCTATGTGTTACCTCATATTTATACCCCTGTGAAACAGGAAGTCATAGTTGAAAAATTTCCTGTTCATAGTCACCCATGTGTACTAAAAAAATTAAATATCAATGGGAACATACTTCAAATATATATATTTCTTGTTTTGTTTTCAATTGTTTGATATCCATGAGAGCAGAGTATTTTTGTGATATTTTTTAAACAACAGATCAAACGGTTAAAGAATAAAGGCAATTTTCACACACTTCTTTGCTTACAAAATAAATATCCTTGTTGTTATCTATTATACAAGCTATAAGCTATGATTTGCGAGGCAATGTGCGTGCAATGTTTTTTTTTTGTTTTTTTTTTTCATTTCCCGCAGAGATTTTGGATTTCTAACAATTCACGAAAACGTTTCCGATTAGAGTTCGGAGAAAAAAACAACTCCAGATAACAAACTTATACAACATTTATGGTCAAAACAAACTTGGAGTCGCTAAACTGGGCTTCAAACTAGACTGGAACTTGATTCTTCTGTGTAAATGTGAGAGGAACTGTTGAACGGAAGCCCATCCACTTAATAAAATTAACCTTAGCTTCCTTTTGAACTCTGGAGCTAGTTGGAAGAAAGCCAGCTAACACCACACCAAGTTGCTTTATCAAACACACACACATACTCAGCAAAAAAGAAACATCCTCTCATATTCAGCTGCTTTTATTTCCAGTTAATATTTGTATTAACATAAAAAGATTCAACAACTGAGACATAAACTGAACAAGTTTCTCAGACATTTGATGAACAGAAATGGAATAATGAGTCCCTGAGCAAAGTGGGGGTCAATATTAAAAGTAACAGTCAGTATGTGGTGTGTCCTCCAGCTGCCTTAAGTACTACAGTACATCTCATCCTCATGGACTGGACCAGATTTGTCAGTTCTTGCTGTGAGATGTTACTCCACTCTTCCACCAAGACATTTACAAGTTCTCCATCACATCTGGAGGGACACACATGATTACATGTAATTTTCCACTGCAAGGACGATCAGCTGTCCTTCCTGTCTCCCTGTAGTACTGTCTTAGGCGTCTTACATTACAGACATTGCAGTTTATTGCTCTGGCCACACCTGCAGTCCTCATGCCTCCCTGCAGCAGGACTATGGCATGTTCATGCAGGTGAGCAGGAACCCTAGGTATTTTTCTTCTGGTGTTTTTCAGAGTCAGTAGTAAGGTCTCTTTAGTGTCCTAAGTTAATGTAACTGTGATTAATTGCCTACCACCTGTAAACTGTTATTGTCTTAAGGACTGTTCCACAGGTGCATGTGCAGTAATAGTTTATGGTTCATTGAACAAGCATGAAAAACATTGTTTAAACCCTTTCCAATAAAGATCTGTAAAGCTTATTTGGGTTTTACAAAATTATCTTCAAAATACAGTCTCCTGAAAAAGGGACGTTTCTTTTTTGCTGAGTTTATAAACCATATATCATCATATGAGAAGAATGCAACAGTTTGGTGATGTCACTGGGTCGCTGGCTTGATGCAGTTATTACAAGCAAGGGATATGCAACAAAATATTAAGTGTTATTTACTTTAATTTACTTTATCTGTTAATCTATTCATATACTTTTGCTCACCTAAAAAATTGGGTTGTCTACCACCAAAGGTGCCATGTTCTAAGTTTTAACACATCTCGATGTAAATATCAGGAAATGAAAGCTGAAATTCTGATTTATCGCCGCATAATTTCTTTTGATCTTAAACCCAAATGTCTTCAGCGTATAGCAAAAAAAAAATAATAAAAAAATCCAAAAACTAATTGGCTTTACCATTACAAAGTTCCATAGATATATATGACTTTCGGTGTAGGCTTCCTACAGACTGTACAACCCTTTTTTTTTTTTTTTTTTTTTTTTAGCATAATGTATGCTATATTTTGCTAGATTTAATTATACTTTCATTAATCCCAATGGGATGTCAGGCTTTTTGTTGAATATTAAAAGTGTGAAGTATGGCATGCTAAGGGGCAGATGGGTGGAAGTAAGATAGAGAGAGTGGTGGGCTAGTGTTTAGTGTGGTGAAGGTCAAGAGAACAGTGTGTGGGAAGCTGTTGGCTGACACATGACATCAATGTGACAGTTTTGGCCACCGCTCATTGCCGTTCTCTTTGATTCACTCTGATGTGCCAAGATGGACAGCAGTGCAGCCTGCGAGTCTCAGGGTTACACGCTACAAAACTGTCTAACACCATAAATTTTAGAATGGCATCACATCTTATTTTTTTTTGGGGGGGGTGGGGATGTAACACTGTGGCATTTGGCATACCTCAGTGGCATTTGGCTGCAATTCCAAATATCTACAGGGCTTTTCTGAAGAAACATGCATCCCATTTTCATGCTCACGCAAAAAATAAAAAAAATAATAATCAAACCCTCAAATCGTTTTCTGATTCTCCAGAATATGCTATCAACTTTGTGACTTGATGAATGATTTCTAATGATCCATTAATATTCCTTTAAAGGTCACTGTGTATAAAAAGCATTGAAGGACAGACAGGGATGTCCTGAAAGAGGTTACCTGCCAGCCAGTTATTAATCTGTTGTTGCCAGGGTAATTGTTTCAGAGTTTTATTTACGTGTCAAACATAATGAAGAAAACAGTATGGTTTAGAGGACATTTATCAACACCCTCTATTTACTGGAGTCCAAGGGTAATGAATGTGTTGCGTCCTCACCAAACCGTCTCTGGTAAAAGAGTGAATTTGTGCATGCCTTGGCAAAGTCTATGCAGTGAGAGCAGATGGTACTTATGGCCAGGGCTCAAACCTCTTCTCTTCGCTCTCCTTCCTCTTTACCTTATCTCTGCCAGCCTCTCGGTGTAAGACTGCTGCCTGCTGGCACTACCCAGACAGACCCACTATTCAGTTTTGTGACACACAGCACATCCATAGTTATCTATCGTAAAGAAAAACAGATTTATCATCTTTCATCAGAATCCTCATTTGTCTTTCAGGAAGATTTCAAGCTGACATACTAATCGATTTAACTGAGTTGTATGGTACTTTAAGACAAATGATATTTAGCATACCCTGCATTTAGAATTATTTATGTCTTAAGATCATCTCTATCTATTTAACCATTTACTTGGATAAAGCAAAGATTGCTCTGGATTTCATTCTGCTTGATTCCAGGCAGGCTTTTCAATTTTTTGCTTATTTTTGAAAACAATGGGCTTGTTATTGTGAATGGTTTCCTCGGGCAAATTGAAAGATTTTGAAACACTCTAAAGCCGCATGGTGTGTTTCTAATCGCAGAAGCACACTTGCAGCAGGTCCCTATTACCTATTTTCACTCTGCATTTTCTCCAACAACAACAAAAAATCCCCATCCTAGTCAGATTCTTGTGTCTGCGCAAAAGCAAATTACCCAAATGTGGAAAGATTGCTGTTTATGTGATTGTTGCAATTCACCCAAATGTTCACATCAGTATAATTGTTGCACATGGCTCATTAACATCTCAGAAGCTTGACAGACACTGGAAACCTTCTTGCTCTCATGGTCCAAAGACATTGTTTAAGTAACATTCATACCTCATGTAATATAGTTGTTGACACGGATGCAAATAATGAAGACATTTATTTTGCTACACGCACTTCCCTTTACAGTTTAATCATCTGTAACAAATGGCATCTGTCAACAATCAGGGAGGTAAACTGCATTTTTGTAAAGAAGTAACTAGGAATATTTTTCAGCTTGTACTTTTTTTTGTGCCCCTTTTAAGTTCACAGAAATGTTTGGGTATGCTTGTTTTGTACTTGGGGAGTACTGCTGGTATTAATATTTGTTGTGTGGGTAGTTATATGACTAGCCCTTTGTCAATGAATTTGAATCAAAGATCATCATTTTATTGTATGAATATAGTGCACATGTATGTATGTATGTATGTATGTATGTATGTATGTATGTATGTATGTGTATAAGCTAAAAATATGTGCTGAGGGGGAATAACTTAATGTGGTTTGGATTGAGACGACTGGCACCATGCTTTCCTGCTGAGAAGGTACTCCAGTGCCAAAGAAAAAGAAAAGAAAACAGATGTGGACAATACTTTTTGAGGCATTTTAAATTAGACTATGGTTAGGAAGAGGAACTAATTTAGGAAATAACATACATTTAGTTTAGTTATGGAATCTACGAATAAATTGAAAAAGCCCGTACGATTTGCTAAGCCGATTTCAGCACTCCGCGTTTTACGAATACTTTACAGTGAAACTTTTTTAAATATCAAATTGTATTTTTTTCCATGATTACCTGATAATATATTCATGACTGAACTGTTTAATTTACAGTTTTGAGAAAATAGTTGTTGTTGCCGAAGGCCCTGTAGATAGTTTTATTTTTATGAATATATTTTTCATTTCCTCTGATTAGATCCTAGCAGTGGGGCCGGTGGCATTCACTGTGTTAACAAAAACAATTTGTGAGAAGATTCTTGAGATGTAGTAATCTGCAGGATGGAGTAAGCGAAGGTGAGCTGATATACACTTGAAAGGCGACTTTTTACCTGAAACTGAATGCACAGTAAATTAAACTGGTGCAAGAGTGCCTTCTACTGGGTGATGTAGGAAGTTTAAACATTAGAAAACTTTAGAAAGTAGGTCTTGAAGTTTTGCTCTGAATTTAGAATATTGGACTGAACACACATAATAAACAAGGAATATGTAATTCTATGTAAATTATGTAGTTGTTTTATTATTTCTGAAAATGCTAATATATATATATATATATATATATATATATATATATATATATATATATATATTTCACTGAACAGAAATAACCATGAATTGTCCATTGAAATTGCTCTTATTTACAAAGCATATAAAAACAACAATAATTAGGAAAGCTTCTTTGAGGTGGTTAATGGCCAGTTCTGTCATATGGGGGTTGTAATTGAATGCATGTTTGCTTGGCTAGTCCAGTACAGGGTGGTTATGAGTATTTCTGGACCTTGTTGACCTATTAGAAAAACTGTACGTAGTTAATTATTCTCACTCTACATGCAATGACTTTTATGTTTCTAGTCCAGGCTTGTGTCTGGTCTCATGTCGCTTACTCTCTCTGATCATAAGTCTATCCACTTTTACTGTGTCTCTATCTCTGACTCTAAGCGATGAAAGTTTAAGATACAAAACCGTGCTCCTAGACTGGTACGTCTTTTTGTTAGACTTTAGTTAGATGAACATCTTCTCGAATTGGACCTTTCGTCCAGGTTCACTGGTCTACATTTATAGGTACATTTTCATCGTGCTTCAGTGAACAAAATGTAACTGTGCAGTAGCTTTTTTCTGACAGCGTAAGTTTTCTACATGTCACAAATAGATTTAATGCTTCTAACTGATAAACCAGGTTGTGCAAATATACCGCCGAAACCTGCTCGCAGTCGGAAGAAATGGTTAATTTTGTGTTGAATCAGGTTTGAAAATTTTTATTAGACATTTAGTATTTATGGCAGAAATGTTATTGAAACAATGTAGTAATGAATTAACATTACACATAATTAAATATGGTAAAATGATAATCTTTAGTGAATGTGTTTAATTAAGTTTTTCGTAGCCAATGTATATGTTGCAATTTTAATGATAGTCAACAAATAATATAACTATAATATCATCTAATTATCAGCAGTAGTCAAAATGTATTTAGATATACAATGACTTGACAGTTTATTAGGGACTGTCAGTAAAGCCTACTGTAAATATCTAACAGTAAATACCGGATGGATACCCCTAATAAACTTAATGTATAGTTGTTGTAAAGTTGTTACACTTTTTGCTTGTGAAATAGATGCCTGTTTCTGATATTGAACAGCTTTCGGCACTACCCCGAGTGCTTAAGTCCTTGTGACTTTCGGGTACAGAGTACATGAAGGCTGCTTGTACCCTCTTAGGCGTACCAGAGAACAGGTCTCTCTGTATCTTGGCCCAAATCACATTCCTCAGGCTAGGTCACAATAGGAGAACTGTTTGATGCTGGAGCTCTCTCTCCTGCCCCTGGCTCAGGTATTCCCCTCGCTCAGCAACCTGAGCTGCACTGGGCTTGACCACAGCACTCATAATCTCCTGCTTGATGTCGGTGAAGTGCACTTGAGTCCACAGAGAAATTGAGTATATTTAAAAATAAATAAATAAAAATAATAAATCTTAATGCAAGATAAAAGTTGTCATAGCTGTAACACTGAGATCATCCTAATTCAGTATGTAATGTTTTAAACCTAAACTTAAAAAAAAAAATTTTGTGAGCTAGTGACATATATTACAAATATAGCCTATTACAATAAAATTAACTTGGCTTGGATGCTGTGTATAGTGTAGGAAAAGTTTCCTAGAAAAGAAAGCTGCCACTTACAGTAGTTTACATCATAACATCAAGTAGGTAAAGTAGTTGGAAATAATCTCATGGTCAGTGCTTTCTCTCGCTTGCATTGATCTTTCCTCAGTGCTCATATTTAACTTCAAATAAAAGTCATCTGCAAATGCCTAGCATTGAATATCCGTGACATTTTTGTACATATGTATTTCCTGAACATTGTAAATAAATTTGTTACAAAGTAGACTTTTGCCAGAAGAATGAATGTGAATGGGGGAAAAGCTCAAAAAAAAAACATTGCATGATAGTCTTTAAGCAGTTCCATCTGTCCAGCAGAAATTTCAGGCTAATAGCCTGTGGCGCTTTAGTCCGCTGCCCTCACTCCCTCTACCTGACTCTGTCCTATTAAATCTCTCCACTCCTCCGAAAAAAAGAGTTGAAAGAAGGAGAAAAAGAAAAACTTGTGCAGACCTATGTGAGCTGAATAGTAGTGGTGATGAGGAGGATGATGATATCAATAAAGAAAAATCCCTAATTAAAGAAGAAAAAAGACCAAGGACCTCAGGCACTCAGTGATGTGGGCTCGTCATTCTGGTGTTATTTTTTTTTAAGGACAGCTCGCTCTGTGAGCAGATGACTGCCGCTCACCTTGCCACGGGGTCTGCGCGAGATTGGTTCATTGTCAGGGATTTTTTTTTTACCCATGATTCCATATGGTATGGAGCGGGCTACATGTTGCCCAACATGCCAGTGCAAATGTTTTCTCAATTAGGTGTCTTATCTCCGGTGAGTGCACTAGCATCAGATGAAGCTTGCTGACAGCGTAATGGCAGCTAAAACCTCAGAAGGCTCCATCAAATGGCAGCTCTGCTACGACATCTCGGCCAGGACTTGGTGGATGGTAAGTTGGCAGGAGCCAAAGCAGTTTTTTTTCTTCCTCTTTCTTCTTTCCCGTATTTTTTTGAGGTTGAAAAAAAAAACTTCCCTCCCTTTTTTGCACATGCAAAAAGAAAGACACAAAAACATCTTTGTTTTGTGGAAATTCCTGTTCTGCTTCACATTCAGTTGCTTGTAATGAGTGCTTTGTTTTTGTATTGTTTGCTTGCCTTACATTCAGATAATAGTGCTCTGTTGGTCCTGTGACTTTCCTCCTCTTTTGTGTTGTCTTTAATGTTGTCCTCATTGTCCACTGAGTCGAAGAGTCGAAGATGAAACTTGATCGTGAAGTTTGTCCGTACCTGTTCTCTCTAAACTTAAATTTAGAAGAAGAGCTCCTCGTCATGGCAAATACTTCTGCCACTTTTGCACAATTGGCAGTTCATTCCTCCACTTTCATTGCTTTTCTCAACTCTTCCGCTGTCAGTTAGTCTCCGTGAGGAAGCTGCTCCCATGCTCTTTCTTCTTCTCCTTTAACTCGAAACAGGAAAAGTTCCACATGATATGACTCCTAACAAGGAAAAAAAAGACCTGCATGGATTCGCTGTGATCCCTTGTTTACACTGAGTTAGTGTGCGTGTGCGATCGATCAGCGTGGTGTGTGGACATGCGGTGAGGTGCTCCTCGTAAGCTCTGACACTCCGCTTCTTCAATTAAAGCATGAAAAGGAAAAAAAAAAAGCTCCCAAAGTGCGCTGGGATGAGATGGGCTGATTAAGTTGCTTGTCGTGGGCAGTGGGGCCAGACAACCTTTGACATCCTTGTCGTTTCAGCAGAACTGACGAGAGGTGAAAGTGGGAGAGTGGCAGAGAGGAGAAAAAAAGAGAAGTGTTTAGCGGATTTTGCAGTGAAATGAGGAAGGGCAGGGATTCACAATAGCCTATTGTGGCTGGCAGATACGAGCCCAGTTGGGATGGATGAAAGAGCTTAAAAAAACTCAGACATGTTGATTTGTTAGCCCAGTGCCATTATCTTTATTATTTCCATCTATTTTACCATAATAATAATAATAATAATAATAATTATTATTATTATTTCTTGGAATGCCGGTGTGATGGCTGGAACATTTTTTTTTGGAGACAGAATTTCTTTGGCAGCTTCAATAAAAAGATGGGTATGTTGTGAGAAAACAATAGCTATATTATTCCTTTCTCAGAGGGTTATGAACTCCAGAACTCAGCCCGAGACTCCCCCTTACTTGTTCTCTCCCCCCGATACAGCTTGATCAGGGTTACTCGCTCCACAGCGGCTCTGCTGCATGAATATGTGTGGGGCGCTGGGGAGAGCGCATGGGAGAAACCGCAGTCCAGGTCTCAGCTCCTTTTACCACTGCTGATGGAAACTGTCTCGATTAGGGAATGGGAAATGTTACACTGTGTTGTCAGAAGAGAAGGTTTAGTGGTTACTTTGTGGATGTTTTTGTGGAACAGGGGGTGGTGATGCGCAGAAATGATCCATTGTGGCTTGCTCTGGGGCTAGAGCCGGACACCGGCAGTGCGGGAATGTGAGCTTACGAGCAGGAATCTCTAATCTCCATTTTCATATAACAGCTATTATAGGAATGACAAGTTTTACTGCATTTTAATTATATTTATTTTTAAACTTTAATTCCTTAAATTGAAATTGAGGAAAATAAAATAAACAGGAAGGCAATTCTCAAAATAACTTTATTAAATGTCTGTTCTAATTGACATTAAATAATGGTTTAAAGCTCTGTGTCCATGATGATCCATGTAAGAACTACTAAAATTATATTTTAGAAAATATTGAGCATAGAAATAATCACCAGTAGCTTGTGTAACTGAAATACTGCTTTATAAACAAATTCCATCAGAAAATAGAAAGTGCCATAATTATTATATTGACAAATATATTGAGAATGATCACTTTATTATGTGTAAATTATGTTATTATTATTATTATTGGACATTTTTCATGCAGTTGGCAAATTAGTTTATTACCACTTTATAAGTTTATTATTGTTTCAAAGTAAACCTTCCATGCCATTTTTAATGGTAGTTTATTTAATTACAAGGAATTGCAATTATATAGTTAATTTCAATATTAAATTGATTTTAATGTCTATCTAGCATTAATAAATTGATGTAATTATATTGATTTACTTATATTTATTAATAATGTTAATATTAATAATGTTTTAATTGTTTAATTGGTGTTTTTACATTTATAAGTTTACTTTGTGTTTTATTTGACTCTTTGTTCAAGCACACAATGTTTTTGAAAATGCAAAATTTATATATTATATTGTTTATTGCATTTCAAAATGTACATTAACAGATTTAATTCTATATTTCTAAATCATGTTTTAGAAAAATATTTTTATGGTGATTATATATTTTAATTTGGTGATTGCGTTATCAATGTAAATATTAGAATTGACTTATTTGAATTGCCTGCCCTTTTTCTTTTACCTTTCACAATACCCGCCTCTGTTCAGTTTGACAATAATCCTCGAAATACCCGAGACAGACTCTCTTTGCTATTATACAAAAAGATACACTTTAATTCACAACTTTAAGCTGTTATATATTAATTCCATTAATTTTGTATATGTGCTCTTAGTTTGTATAATTAAATGTAATTCTCTATTTAGTATATAGATAAACAGCTATGATGTGTGTAGTTATCTTAATGGTGTAAAATTTGACATGGTGTCAGTCAGAGTGTGTGCAGTTAAAATCAAATCAGATCTTTATCGTAATACCTTACCCTTTCTGTAAAGGTTAGTTGGTCCTGTGAATAAATGTGGGAAATGTGCGCTATGTTGGTGTAGGCTTTGGAGAATTAGCTATTGCAGTTCACCCTGATTGTCCACCTGAGGTTCTTTGACCCTTGTAAGGGCCATCAAGGTGATGGTGATGGTGAGTGTGCTACATTATTAGTGATCAGTGCACTAAAGTACATCTATGATGGGATCCTCTATAGCTTAATGGGATTTTATCCTTCATACATGTGCTGCTTGTATATGTATATGTGCTGCTTGTGTGTGTAAGAGTTTTTATACTACTTTATAGGGGTATTTGATATTTCTGTAAAGCTGCTTTGAGACAATGTCTATTGTAAAAAGCGCTATACAAATAAAATTGAATTGAATTGAATTGAATTATATGTAAGTGAATGCATTGTGCATCTAGCAATAATATTACATATTAAATTAGGTTAAACAGATGTAAACACAGCGGTCAAGAATAATTTAGCAAGCAGTTTTCATGTTAGAGGAAAACTCTTATTTTGATTATTTCACTGTGTTAAATTACTACATTACATGCTAAGGTAGTGCTTGAGTAGCTGTTAAATGCTTATTTGACTCCATATTAGCAGGGTTAAATTATTTATTGTAAAGTAAATATTTGTTTCTTTCTTTTAGTTTGTTAATCCATTCTGAGGAATCTAAAGAAACAAAAGAAAGACTATAATCTAGATGTCCAATCTAATTTTTATTAGTCATTGATTGAGGGAAGCATTTTGTTGGTGTTTTACAGCTTTGTTAAAATGAACATCTATGGACACTTTAAATGAAACAAAGACATATGTTGTAACTAAATGATCCTAAGAGACATTATTGAAAACTATATATATATATATATATATATATATATATATATATATATATATATATATATATATATATATATATATATATATATGAAATGATATAATTTTAGACACTATTCCACATAATCAAACTTTTTTTTGTACACCCATCTCTAACATGAAAAACAGTCCAGTTTAAACAATCCTCAAAGCCGGTATGGCCATCATATGGAAGGTTTCTGTTTTTTAACCTATCCCTTCTGTACTATTACTGCTGGCTGTCTGTGCATGAAGTTTTACTGTGTGTTGTTGTCCTGTCGAGTGGAAGATGTTTCTAATTTGCCCTTCACCATGGACTAAGGGAGAAATGATTAGAGAGGAGGAAATTGGAGGATTAAAATTGTCTGCTTGAACTTCCTGAGCTCCGCTTGCTCCCTCTTGGTGTCTGTGCTGAGGGATCTACAGTACAGCCTCAGGCACTGCAGCAGAACAGCATCTCCAGCTCGCTCACACACACACACACACACACACACACACACACACACACACACACACAAATACACTCCTCCACATCAGGGTTTGTGCTCAGTGTGGGAGCAATGAACACACACTGAGCTCACAGTCAGACTCAATTTGTTAATGTGTGCAGCATTACCAACCCTTGGTGACTCATCACTCGCCTGGTGGAGTCAGAATTAATTTGTCAATGGGTGACAAAGCAAGATGTCTAAAAGTGCAGTTCAGACTTGTAAAAATAGAAATTGGGATTGTTCATTAATTATTTTACCAGCACAGTGAATCATTTTATTGATAAAAATGTGTCAATTTTTACAAATTTTCTGCAGCAAATTTTTTTATAGTCAAAATTCTGTAGCATATTTGGTTTTTTTTTACTTGAGAAAAGCTACAAAATTATTATCCGTAACAAGTTGATGCAATTTTTTTAAACTTTGATACATGGTTCCAGTTTTTCAGTATACGACTGCAGGATATATTTATTTATTTTGTAATGTTGGTTGTAATACTTCTTTCCAACATCATTTTTCATCCTAATCATGATATAGTGTATCATAATCTTACCGTATTTGGCGGGCCTTTTTTTTTTTTTTTTTTAGTGCTTTTCAGAAGACTTTTTTTCTTCTGATTCTGCGGTCAATATGTTTTCCTTTCACTTTTTGAGAAATTCTGGGAGACTTTAAGCAAAGACTGTAATATCCGTTCATATATTTAATGTCTTTTGGAGAGAGTGGTGCCTGAGGGTCTTCGTGCCTATTTTGTGTTATGATATATATATCTGAACAGAGAGGGAAAGAGTCCAGCATCTGTGCTTCACTCGTTGAAAACTGGTTATGTCCCGTGTTGCCGTACAAATTAATATTATAATTCCTCATATATTTTGTGAGAATATTGATGAGGCTGAATTTAATTGTGCTGTGAAGAACATCTTACTTGGCACATCGTCATGTTGGCTCATGAACAAGATAATTTGAAGGAGCAAAAATCAGATTTGGACTTTGTGCCGTGTTAGAAGCAGAGGATGTGAGGCCCATTCAAAATGTTAGCTGCAAACTCATACCAGTCACCTTTACCTTCACCTTTACCAATCACCTTTTCTAGTGCTTTCCAGGACAAACTGCCTTGTTTAGAATTCAGACCATAAATAAAAACGCACAATTGTTTAGCATTGTTTGAAGACTGATGGTTTGAGAGCAACAATAAATAAAGTTCTGCTTGGATTAAAATGTAGTCATAAGTATGATTTTAGATGTAAAAAGCAGACGCGTATTGAGATGATCTGCTGCACCGTGAGAACTCCTAAAAAAGGATAAGAATGCTGGAAAGAGTCTCAGTCAGTCCAGATCATGCAACAAGTTCTGATAATAGAAAAACCATGATATGATTTCTGATACACAATGTACTGTTTACTGTTCTATCGGTCCTGTTGTTTAAATTCTTGATGAAGGCTATATTAGCTAAAAATGTGTTTTTGTCATCAGAGATGACTGAAAACAAATTATTTACGTTCCTCTGACTGAATCCTGACTTCTCAACAAAACATTTGCCATAATTGTGGTAATGATTTATATAGTTGTGGGAGTGCACCTTGAACCACGGAGACTCTGTAAAGACTGTCTTCAGGGATGGACCAGACTTTTTTACTCATTTTTATTTTGTATCAATCTGCTAAATTTTTTTGTTCCTGTTTCGGGGAATATAATTAACATTTGATATGTTTTTAAAAAACCGTTACATTGACAAACCTTGATAAATGTTCAATATTAACATGAAAGAATCCACATTTAATATCCGTAGACGGTTTCATCCTTTTAGCATTTTGAACAGTGGGCAACGTAAGCCATCTATTTGTTTATTTATGATGAAAGTGAAAGAGATGTACATGTTGTATGTAGTGTGATTTTGAATTGATCAGCATTTCAACTGACTGACCTGTTAATATTTTGAACCATGCAGCACTGTGCAACTAATGTATCTGAATTGTTCTCGTCATTTTATAACTAACGATGAAAGTAGGTGTAAATACGGGAAATGTCCAGAGAGACAGCAAACAGCTGTACCTCTGCATCATGTAGATAAAGGCAGGTGATGCAGTAAAGGAAAAGGAAAGTATTGTTTTTCCATTAAAAGTAGAGTTTGTTTACGGGTGAAACGTGTACTCAACTATCATGTAGACACTGAATCTCACGAGATGGTAGCCAGTTGGTTCAGGACCTCAGTTTTTCCTTGATGTCTGTCTGTTTTCCTCTGTGGCACTTCTACCTTCTGCCATCTAAGCGGCACTCTGTGTCTGTGCTGTGGTATGAAGGGATCAATTGTGTGGAAGAGATGTGTGTGAAATCCTTGCTGTCTGGAGCAGGTCAGGGGTTGCCGTGTGAGAAAAAGGACCTCTTTCTATTCCTGGCATGGCTCTGTAAGGAACGCCACTCTCGGCAGGAGACACCCCCCTTCACTGATTCTCTAGCTCTATCTTCCTTTCCTGCTTTCTTCGGTCTCTCCCCATCTCTCCCCAGAGAAACATGGCTACCGGCCAAGACAGCTGGCTCTTTGGGCTCGGCCTGGTGCTCTCTAGAGCTTGTCTTGTTTGGAACAATGAAAGTGAAGATGCTCTCTGTGATAGAGAGCTTATGAGAAAGAGAGATGCGTTGTCTCAGCTCTGCAGTAATAAGATGGCTCATCGTCAAACTTTAGAGTTCCACAGCTGACATCATCCTTGGTGGTACATCCACACTTAATCCTGCTTAATCTTCAAGTCTAGTGAAGCTGGTTGACTTGACAAAACATAGAAATTCGTGCAATTGTTACCATAAGAAACCTGAACACACAAACCAGCAGTTTTGCATGGCTGGTGTTCAATAGTTTGTTCATTCTGATTGAGTTTAAAATCTAGAGTATCTCCACTATAGCATGACTTGTTCTGTGCCGTGGCACTATGCCACTCGTGGCAGCTTCTTCAGACAGTTATGGACACAGCACCACAGGATCCACACAGTTTGCTTCTGCACTGTAATTTTTTTTTTTGCCTTCTTTTTCCTCCTATTCTGATCCACAATCACTGTTGTTTGTTTGTAAAGTACTGGCTGTCATGTCTCAGTTGATATTCATCTTTTCATGAACGTGTATTCTGTGTTTTAAATGAGGTGTCTGAATTTGTATGCAAGTATGCATAATGTGTGTTCCTTGGGAGTTGTCATTTTTTTAATAGACGTGGAAAAAATGGAAACAGATTCCAAAAACACCATCTGGTATTTGGAGGAGTGTATTTGTCTCTGTGAATATGTGTGTGTGTGTGTGTGTGTGTGTGTGTTGGGGGGGATAGTGGTGGTGGTGGTGAGAAGTGATCCTTTTTTTCTCCATAGCCCTCTTGGTCTTGAGCCACCCGCCACTCTGCTGCCAAAAAAAAGGTGTCAGTCGCCGATGATGGGGAGAGGAGGGGTGTATGTGTGGTGTGTGTTTGTGGGTGTGGGGCTTTGCTGCTATCACTGGAACTTGGCCAGTGCTATTAACTCCTCCAGTCCACACTCACCTGCTCCAAAATATCTCACAAAATGATCCACAAACTTTTACCATTTTGGATTAATTAGTGTAGATTTGAACATTTGATCCAGGCCCATGTTAAGTTGAGTCTTTCACAGGTTGTTATCATGGCTGGCACAACGGTCTCTATTCCAGCACATTACTTAAGCCATCTATCACCATTTATCAATCTAAAGGACAGTTTATAAAGCTGAATGTCTATACATTTGATTTTAGTCTGGATATCATTGATTTCAGCAGGTCATTTGACTATCAAGCATGGCCATTGTGTTAAGTTTAAAGCCCAGAGCTTTTTTCTATTGTCCCTATCTTGTTCAGAGATGGGGGTGTTTGAGAGAAATGTTGAGTATACTAAAGTAACTATGTTATAGGGGTAGATTTAAATAATTTTTTTTGCACAGTTAATGCAGAAATGTTCCAACGAGCTAATATTGCATCTAGCTGCGCTGTCTGTCCAGGTGCATGGAAAATTGTCAATGTCTTATAACCTAAGATTTGAAATACTGTATTCAAATTTTCTGCACCAGTTGCTTATAGTCTTTGGTTACCATGTTGTTTTATTTATCTATTACTTCTAAATATAATAAAGTAATGGAATGACCCTTAAGAGGGCTTCCATGGGGAAATGGTGAGTCAATAAGAGCAACAAACTTTTTTTTTTATAAATATATATATATATTGAAACAGAGCCTGGGTTTCATAGTAAGATAACTTGTTAGTTGACTTACAACAAACTGGTTACGCACTGATTTTATTTTTATGTCAGACAATTTTGGCCCCTGCTTAAGATCCTGCTGAGGCCCCACAGCCCCATAGGCCAGCTCTGCTAACTGTCTAGAACCCTTGAGCATGTGCTTTCTCTTTAAGTGCCACAGTTACTGTCATGTGAATAGAAAAATCCTCTTTGGGCCCCACGTCCAAAACATAAAATCGTAAAGGCGTGGTAGAATATGGACCACATTTGTGGAGTGCACAGCTGGTTAAGCTGGTTAAACTCATTGTGTATATGTATGACAGAGAGACACAGAGAAAAGAGAAAGTAAAGTGTTAGTGGAAAATAAGGTTGACACTGGCCATATTTGGCCATGTTTCATTTTTGCATTAATTGCTAAATGTTTTTGATGTTTCTATGTTAAATAGGGTTATGCAGAATGACCTTAATTATAGGTTATTTGTCAATCGTACTAATGAGTGGATGATTCCAGCAAATGAAATAAAGATTGTCACTTAATATGTTAATAGTCGGGGAGAGGATTAGGTGAGATTAGAGTTTAGTAGATGATTTCTAATGAGGGTGCTTGTTGGGTGCCAGTGAGGACAGGACACAGAGAGGATGTGTGTATATGTGTGTGTGTGTGTGTGTGTGTGTGAGAGAGAGAGAGAGAGAGAGAGAGAGAGAGAGATTGACAAAAAAACTAGATTTTCCCCCCCAAAATCAGACTGTATATGAGAAGGGCTGCGGAATTTAAACTGTAACTCTTTGCTTCCAGGGTGTAAGGGGAAATAAACTTTTGGAATCGGAAAATCGGTCAAACAGTGTACAATACGACCGCATCTATGTGCAACCTCAGATCTGATTCGCATAGAAAAGAAAAACAGTCAAAAACAGTTGAAATCGATGCATACAGCAATTGATGTACACGTCCCTGTTTGCACACTCACACACGCACACCCACACACATACACACACACACACACATGTGTGTGTGTGTGTGTATGTGTGTGTGTGTGTGTGTGTGTGTGTGTGTGTGTGTGAGAGAGAGAGAGAGAGAGAGAGAGAGAGAGAGAGAATACCCTCAAAAAGACAAAAATCATGACCTTTCAGAAAAGCTCCAGATCCCAGGAGCAGAACACACCTTCACATTAGGAAATAACCAAATAACTCAGTCATTGCACTATAACTATCTAGGACTAAAAAACAGTTCCACGGGTAACTTCAGCTCTGCAATGAATGAACTGAGAGATAAATCCAGCAGGGCATTTTATGCCATCAAAAGACAATGTCCTTTAGAGATTCATATTAGAATTTGGCTGAAAATATTAGAATCAGTAATTGAGTCGATTGCCCTCTATGGCAGTGAGGTGTGGGGTCCACTAACAAATCAAGAATTCACCAAATGAGACGAACATCAGAATTCTATAAAAAAATATCCTACAAATACATCTGCACACAACAAACAATGTGTTCATGGCAGAATTAGGCAAATATCCGCTAATTATAAAAATATAGAAACAAGCGATCAAATTCTGGAAACACCTACAACTCAGAGACCCCCAATCATATTATTACAAGCCCTGCAATGCTAAGAGCTGATCAAAGAAAACAGTCCCCTCTCTCAGCTGATCCGAAGCTTTTAGCCCACTAACACCTACTAACCCCCACCACACTGACGCTTCAGACCAGAACAACAAAGTCAAACAAATCAGATTAGACCGAATTACAATACAAATGAAACTAAAGTACCTATTGGGAAACCCAAACACAACAACAAAATAAAATTGCTATTTGGTCCTAAATTGACCGTACACCATGGCAGACTAGTTGTACACAGTGACAGATAAAAAACTGAGAAGCACCTTGACAAGGTACAGACTCAGTGGACAAGCCCTAGCAATAGAAACAGGCAGAGACAGGAAAACATGGCTTCCACAGGAAGAAAGGTTGTGCCTTCACTGCAACCAAAACACAATTGAGACAGAGCTGCACTTCCTAAAAGAACGCACAATATACACAGACATTAGAGAAAAATTCTTCCCCAAAATTCAACACACAGACCAAACATTTGACAATCTATCAGACAGTGAAAAACTCCCCCTCCTACAAGAAGAAGATAAAGACTGCTGTATATTAGCAGCACAATATGCCTCAGCCTGCCACAATATGAGGGAAAGTCTGCCTTGCCCTTATGTTTCTTGTAATTGTTATGGTCGCTCTTCTTTATTATTACTGTTTTATATTTTTCCTTACCTTTATTAGTAGATTCACTTTTATTCTGTAAATTTACACACTTTATCATTCTTTTTTCAATTAATCTGTATATAGTGCCTTTATATTGTCCTTAATTTGTACATTTATGTACACTGCACTATTTAAAAATATATATCTATTAGTATTTGATTCAGTTTTATTCTATTGTGTCTTTTATTATTTTTTTTCTCTTGTTTTTACACTACCCTTCCTTTGTTGTTGCTTTGGCAATACAAATGTACAATTATTTGTCATGCGAATAAAGCACATGAAAACTGAAACTGAGAGAGAGCGAGAGAGAGAGAAAGAAATCCCCTGTAGCGCTACAGTGCGCCGCCAAGTCAAAAAATTTTAATACATTAGTTTCAACAAAAGTTCAGCAGGAAATCTCAACAAAGGCACTGCTATAAGAAAAACATACAACACTACCGTAAAACACACCCAAGGTACAAGTTCCTGTAATTACTAATAAACAGTTATTCCCTCGCCAGCTTCTCTTTTTCTCTCACTTAAAGAAAATAAGAGAAAAAAAATTAAGCCTGCCATGTTCTCGAGAAACAGCAAAGCATAATGTCCTCTGTCTTAAAGACTTTCCTGTGGTATAAATCTTAAATTTAACTGAAACGAATCATAGCAGTGCTGAAACTAATTGCGTTGGATCAGTAGTGAATTGAAGTGTATCAAGTTATTACTTCACTTAACTTCACTGTTTTTATTTGTATCATATATTATGTATTGGAATGTGCATCATATTGTCTGAAAGAGGGGGATTCAAACTTCTGCTTACTTGTTCCACTTTTAGGTCACACATAACAGTAAGCCATCTATGTAACCACACAACATCTTAGTTTATAGTTTACCCAAATAAGCAGAAAAACGACCACTGTAGTATTTAAGGCTTCTTCTTAAATGGAGTTGAAAATGAAGTTGTGCTGACAGAGGGTTCTATCTCAGCACTGATCACACAGCGACTAAATGGATGAAAGAAATACTTTTACAGACCAGTGTTGCAATCCAGATTCGCAACCGCCATGTTAAATTAGTAGCCACATAATTTACATGCTGCATCTAGAATTTTCTAAGCCCGAGTATGTCCTATCCTCCTTACCCCTCTCCACCCATTTCTAATTAGGTTGATTCAGAGCAGTGCCTTCTTCACAGAGAGACCCCATTACTTATTCCTGTCCGGCAAAGGGCACACCATGACCCACAGAAGCCTGTCACCATGTTACACATGCCTGCAACAGGGGAGCCGCTGACCCCTGATGCTGGGGGAGCTTAGCAGCTGGCGGGGGCATCTCCAGAGGCCAACATCTCCAATGCCACATATAAAAGCGGCACAAGGGTTCTCACAGAGACACATTATCAGTTTTAGATTTGTTGAGATTAAAAGAGAGCCATAGTGTTCTATCGAACCTCGTATAATTGGTCAAGTGACAGACACTTTGGCTGTAATTTCTGGGTCATGTTCGCTTCACACATGAGAAACAGAGTGTTTCTATAGCTTCCTCCCTCCCACGCTTGCGCTCTAGCTCTCCCCTCTGTGGGCAGATTAAATGGAGAGCCAGCTGTATCCAGGGGACAAGCTGCCACAGGCCTCTCCAAGGTGACCCCTGGCAAAGCTGGCAGCACATCTGTAGCCCTGACACATCCAGGAGCCCATAGGCCCCCTAGTGGCCCGGGTTGCTGGCGGGGAGGCGTTAGCAGAGGGCCTGGCTGCTCTCGTTCTGCATTCTTCCATGAGCAGTGCTAGAGGGCAAAGGGGATGCAGCTGGAATATGCTGAGGTTATGGAGCACATAAGTGTATCGTTTGGAATTGGCCTGTTGGTGATGGGTGGTATCATTTCATGTGCATGTGAATAGCAAAGATGAGGACTAATAGTGAACTGCTTAAACATCTGTATGTCAGCTGTCAGTTATCTGTCTGTTGTTCTTGTATTTATAAATTCCTCTATTACTGTTTAATATTTGTTTTAGGAGATCCAGTAGGTAGGCATTTATGGTAGGCAGGTGTGCACACATGATTCACATGGCCCTCCTTAGCTGAGCTTTTTTTTTTTGTATCTATTGGGTCCAGCTATGAAGTTGACTGGTAGACATGCAAGTATTCATATAGTGATAACAGATCTTCCTGCTTGGGTGGAAGCCAGAGCTTGAAAGCTCCAGCATGGTCAGTAGAAGGTGAACCAATTGTCTTTATAAGTGGAGACATCCTCTTGCAATCAGTGCTGCCAGTCGGGATCCTCTTCATTGCAGATCTAAGCCATCCACCAGTCAGCATAGGGCTTATGTAGCTCTTAATTGCTTCCATCTTCCAGTGCCTGGGTGGGCTTTCCCTGCAATTCAAAGCTGATCTACTTCCATTTATATCACTTTATACCAAATCCAGCATGTCAGATGCTCCTCAGTGGGGTAACTGGTAAATGGGGTATAGTTTCTTTCACAAGTGCCTTTGTCCAGATTAAAGACTGAAGAAAGCAGTTTACCTTCGGTTGTGAGGTGAGAGACACAGAGAAGCTGTGGTTGTCCACATTTGTCCACTTTCCACAGGTTTGCAGGAGCAGCGCTGTAGAACATTTGTGTGTGTGGCACAGGTGCAGCACGGGAAGGAGAGACTGAAATACGAGCCGGCTACAGGAGACCAGCCCTGATGGTCGACTGGGAGCATTAATGGAACAGATTAGATATCCCGGCATACAGGGAAGATGGAGGGGGGTGCGGGGGGTAACAAGCATATACGGGCCTCTCAGTCAATACATTTCCCTGTGACTTGGCTGGGAGGAAGTGTAGGGAGAACCAGTGGAAATGAATGAAAGCGATCCTTAAACAATAAGGAACAATAAAAAGGGAGCCGGTAAGGTTAAGTAGGCCTATAAATGACAGTCTGAGCTTGTATCCGTTCCAGCTGGAAGACCCTGGGTGACCTATTTGCTGACTGTCTAATACTAATTCTAACTAATGTCATGTTGGTGTAGTCTCACCCACCACATGCACAGTTTTTGCCAGTTGGAAGGGGAAATGGTCTTGAACTTTGGCATCTGGTACCACCTGCTGGTGCATGAGTGTAACTGAGATAAAAGGAAAGCTTGTCTTTTTTTGGCCCAGATGATAATAGGTCTTTATTCGTGAGCATATACAGAGCTTATAAAATGTAGAGGTGCTCATTAGGGGTGGGCGAATAATTATATTTATATCATGATGAACAATGTCGCAAAACTTTCCTGACAGTATTGTGAATATTGTCAGTTCCGTGACTATGATGAACTGTATATTTATTCCTTTTTTTCTTCTTTTTTTATTCACTTTTCTCTTTTTTCATGTCAAAGCATGTATTATTCATGAATAAAAACTTATTAACCAACCTTATTTTAACTTTTTACATAATTGAAATGCTGATTGAAATGCAAATTGCTGCTTTTGCAACATGCTGGACAGGTTATGAGAGCCTTGTGCATTTAGGAGTGTGACATCATTATTAGCTAACACCTCTGAGGCCCAGCCTCTCTGCAAACTTTGCTGACTTTGCTTCCTTCTAAACCTTGGCCAGATGGCATGTTTGCTCTCATCTCTGCCAGGGCTCCCCCTGCCCAACCCCTCCTTCTGAATGCGGTGTCAGGTACACACTGTAAAGGAGGTGCAGGGGGGATAGCTTTTCACCTGCTCCTTCTGTAGGACCCCTGCTGAGAGCAAGCTGTTCCCTCAGTGCCCTCCTTCGAACGACACCAGCACATGGACACACCTGTCCTGCTTCTCTCACACCTCCCACCTTCCCTGCACTCAAGAGGCTGTACATTAATAAACAAGCTACAGGACTAGTCATTAGGGTGAATATTACAGCTATTAAAAATCATTATAAACCCCCTAAGGTAAAAGAGCAGTTACTCCTGAAGAGTTGAATTGAGGGTTGGACTATGGTAACTTGGCATTTAAATGGCACCTGGAGGGAGGTATCCTCCACTGAGAGGACGTTTATGGCCTTTAGTGGCCTGTGTGGAGTAGAGTCATGTTGGTGCAGGCAGCTGAAAATGGAGGAGGGGAACCACTCATTGTTTAGTATCTCTGCAGGACTGTAGCTAATAAAACTAAACTAGACCTGAGGGGAAGCAGCTGAACTTCCTGTAGCGGTTGTATTTATTTATTTGGAGGGTCCATTTCAGGTCTCTTGAGCAGCCCGTAAACAAAAAAGAGCTTTCCTCTGCTCCAGATTGCCTGTTTTACCCATATTTATTTATAATTCCCTGAAACCACTTTGTGTTGCAACCTGATAGCTCCTTCCTTGTGAAAATGCCGGTTTCATCAGGATTCCAAAAAAGAATGAACCCCCCTCCCCTACCCCCCCCAGTGTTTTTTCCCCTTTTCTTCCCCCCTTTTTTTGTCTCTTAATTCCGGCCCCTGGCCACTCACGCAAATAAATACCTTTCTACTTAAACATACATTGGCTAATTAATCTATTCCATCTGCTTCTCTCTCTGCATTGATTCCATGACACAGAAGTTTCCTAATCAGATTTGGATCATATTGTGTTGATAAGTGGAACATTATGAAGAAAAGCTGGAAAAATACAATTGAAAGGGAACAGACTGATCAAATAAACAGAAGTTAATCTCTTCTGATTTCACACTCGCTCAAATGGACGTTGAGGGTTTTTGTTAAGATGTTAGTCAGAATTTGCTCCGGCTTAGGCATTTTTCAAAAAACAATGTTAAAAAAGGTGGTAATAGCACAGCAATGATATATAAACAATTTTAAATAGGATGAATAGTAGGAGCATTTAACACATATATCTTCTAAGACCTCTTCAGCTTCCATCCACATATTTGGTCAGTACAGGAGCATAGCACTGTTTTAGGTTCATCTCAGCTACATCATGATGAGTATTTAACATGATGTTATTGTTTTGCTGTTGGTGAGAACACATGATTCATATGCAATCTCTGTGTATCTCCTGAGGAATGGCAGGTTTCACAGACAGTTGTTGCTCGACTTTGGAACATCTGGTCAACCAACTGGGGATTTGTCTTTATTCCCTCTGGTGAAAGACCATGACTGTTAGACTTGTAATATTTAAGGAAAAAGTTTTTTTAGTACTTCACTTAACCTTACAAGACAGCATTTTGGAACTGACTGCAGGGCATTTTACAGAAAATACCAAGGAAATGACAAAAAAAATACCCAGAGAAGAAAGTTCTCCCATAGAGCACTATAGGATCTTTCCTTTGAGTCTGGTATTGTTTAAAATATTTATGTTGCTAATCAACATGCACATACATATATACTTGATTATACATTAAAAGTAAAAAAAAAAAGAAAGATTTTTTATCTTAAAGTATATTTTTTATCTTATCAGTGCAGAGGAGCGTTTTCAACAAAAATCTGTTGAACATTTTGTAAGCCTTCGCTTGTTTCAATGAATATCGATAAGCTTAACAACAACATGGCTATTATGTGAGAAATAATATTTAAAATATGCCATGATGGCATTATGTACTTACTTGACAGGAATGGGAAAGGATAACAAACATTTAATAATGTAATTATTAAAGAACATGTGGCAAATAATTAATATTGTTTTATCTGTTTTTCAATATTAATATAAAATGTAATGAAATGAATTGGTTCCAAATTAGCACCTGTCTACTATTTGAAAGGGACAACCGATTTCTTTTCCAAATCTTGCACTTAAAACTTCAAAAATAATGACGATTTGATTAAGTAAGTATGATTAAATCTTTCTGCTAGTCAGCACTACCCAACAGATAATTATGTTTAATCTTCCCAATCTTAAAAGGCTATGATCTTAAATATAAAAAGAAATATTTTAATGAATACTGTCAGTGGAGATGCTTGTCAACATGTTTATGTGCTAGACATGAAAAGTCAGATATGGTGAAATTGAGAAATCGGTGAATGATCTTTTTTGTGAAAGAGCTACTGTACATGCTGTTGTTTGACAGGCGCTGTTGAGTAGCATAACTCTTTATTTTCTTCATAAAGTTTTATGGTGGCTAACAAGCCAAAGTACTAGCTGTAGGCTTTAAGCTACTCAGATGCCATTTTGTGTAGTGGAGCTGGAGGCCATTTACTGATATTTTTATGATAGAAATTAAATCTCTCTCTCTCTCTCTCTCTCTCTCTCTCTCTCTCTCTCTCTCTCTCTCTGTCACTGTCTCTTGTATTCTGTAATGTTGGTTTCTCCAGAAGGTCCAAGAAGTGGCCTTGCACAACTGTTACAGCATGTGACTTCTCTCTGGCAGCTGTTCCTTCCAGAGGCTGGGTCTGAATATTCATGATGGTTGTATTCCCTTGGCCTATAGGCTGCAGCTGTCCCCACACAAATGCACACACATACACACACACACACACACACACACACACACACACACACACACAGATATACCCACTGTTAGACATGTTGTCATTCTACCCCACCTTATATTGTCTTGACAAGACTGTTTTTAAACTTTACCTTTTTTTTTAGCTTTAGTGTGCCTAACTTGTGTCTGAGTAATTCAATGATAGTTCCTCAAATATTGATGTCTAGAGCTGAAAGAATATACATATTGTGTCTTTTTTGGACCTTGTTTTCAGCTCTGGGCGTATTTGCATGTACTGTTTACCATTTCAATTTTATCTTGTTTTGTTTGCTCACACTGCTCCATTCTTCCAGGTCAGAGAGTAAATAAGACTTGGTGAGGTCTTGCAGGGAGCCTGGGCTGTAACCAGGTTATGAGTGATGGAGCCAGGCAGACAGATGGTCCTGGAGCTTCAGTCAGATGTGCTATATCCTTCACTGGTTCTGTGGGCTTGTCAAATTCCTCCAGTGACACACTTGGCCTATTTCTTGCCCCTGCATTCTTGTCTTATCTGCCGAGTCTCTGGACACTGTGCCAGTCAGTGTTAGGCCTGGATCTGAAGGCTTTCTCTCTTATTAAGTTACTGTATTTGTCGATCACTGGAAGTGATGGAATGCTAAAAGTGATCTGTGAGAAGAGACTATGGCAGACTGAAAGTGTGCGTCAGGATTTGGTTGGTTCTTTCATTTTCTTTGGTCCCTGAACGTTTTTGTTCCTCATTCGAGAGGCAGGCTAAGGGCAGGTTGAATAAAATAAAGATCTGTATCATATACTTATTATAAGGTTAAGAGGAACTGCTCATCAAGGCATGCTGATTTAACTCTTCAGTCCAAGAAATGATACACATCATTACAGGCTCAGAAAGCAGAATGAGAGAGATTGAGTGTGTGTGTGTGTGTGTGTGTGTGTGTGTGTGAGTGTGTGTGTGTGTGTGTGTGTGTGTGAGAGAGAGAGAGAGAGAGAGAGAGAGAGAGAGAGAGAGAGAGAGAGAGAGAGAGAGAGTCTTAAAACAAGAAAACAAAACCAAACCATCAAATATACTGGGTATCAGCTTTCTTGAAAGTGAAGCTAAAACTAAACACTTCAACACTTCTTCCTTCTTGATTTGTTAGGGACATACAGAGGGGGAAATAAATATTGGACATGTCAACATTTTTTTCAGTAAATATATTTCCAGTGAGATTACTCACATGCAATTTACTCACAAGCTTTACTCACAAGCTTCAAGACGCTTCCTGTACGAAGAAATTAATCAGCCGCAGTATTCAGGTGTGATTTTGGTCCATTCTTCTAAACATATTGTCTTCATACAGGAAGCGTCTTGAAGCTGTCATTACAAACAAAGGCTTCTTTACAAAGTATTAAATAAATTTCAGTTAGCCTGTTCAATACTTTTTTCCAGTGTCATTCCTCTTTATTACACATAACTTTATTTATGGACTTTAATGTTGTGAATTTTTTTATTTTTCCAGATTTCTTGAGTTAATACCGATGTCTGGTGAAAATTTCATGTGAATAACCTCATTGGAAATATATTTACTGAAAAAAAGGTTGATGTGTCCAGTACTTATTTCCCCCACTGTATCTGTATGGTCCTCTTTTCTCCTCAGCATCCAGTGCAACTCCAAACATACTTTATCAAAAGAACTTATGAGACAATATAGAGTGCTATTTTCAAGTTGAAGCAAAAGGACAATAGGGCAAGTTTGCTGGAGCGGGTGTGAGACTAATGAAGCCGTGTTGAGGGATGAAGACACAGCACAAACACACACACACCCTGTTGCACCTCTCTTGCCCCTTGCTGGCCAGTTGGGCTGGATAGTGTGAGTGATGGTGTCACTGTGTCCCACTTCTCTGCTCTACATCCTTCATCTCCACCTGAAGCCAGTGTATGTTGTACTCTCTCTGTGGTCATCACTCACCTCTGCTGGCAGGGTGGTCAAAAACACTGCATTTATTTCTACTTAAGAACATTCACTGCCAGTCCTCAGGGGCTTCAGTGCAACACATGGTTGTAATCAAAAACCCTAAGATACCAAGTGTGGTAATAACAAAAGGTGGTGTGTGGTGTGTAAAGTGTAGACAACCACCTGAGCAAGTGAGTAGGAAAAGGTTAGCTGAGAATTAGAAACGTTGTCACTTTAATACTTTAATTCTTTAATAATGAAAAATCATTGAGCTTTTTGTTTCTTATATGTGGTGCATGCTTGTTTAGACTAAAATAAATTAGCTTAGTCTAAAATAAAAAAGAATAATCAGATAAGATTAGTTTAGCTATTTAATATTAGGATTTCACACAGCATATAGTCTCCTTAGCAGAGTATGTCTTCTCTCAAAAGCAATTTCAGTGCAGATTGAATCTTGTGTGGTTTATACTGAAAGCCAGGTGACCCCTTCATGACCTTGCACTGAGGGAGGTCTGTTTAGTAAGGATGATCTGACCAGGAAAGCCTTCCATTGATTGGATATGATAGAAAGAGTGTGTGTACTTTTACATTTTGTTCCCATTAGGCTGCGTAATACATGTGAAATCTTGGATGTTGAAACAGGAGTTTATTCTCCAAGGCATCACATGCAATCTGAGCTAGAGACATATTTTTCATTATTTACAATTTTTGTGGGATGTATATATATTTAGGATGTTTGTTTTCAGTTTCAGTAAGAGTAAATTGACTCATTATATGTAATATAAAACTTTGTAGTTTGCACGGGTCTCCTGTGACCTTGGTTGTAAGACGCGTCTTAGGAAGATGAGATGTAATTGCAGTCTCTAGCCATTAGAGGGCGGTGTTGTTTTAAACAGTAGCTCCGGGGCTCTGACTTACCCAGACATACATTTAATAGACATTTTCAATGTTTCTACACTTTTAAATTATGTAACAAAAAATTGTATAATAAGTCTAAATATCTAAATGACAAAAGTCAGTGCGCAAGAAAATAATGATCTCAAGCCAGTAATCATGGTTATTTTGTGTAGTCTGAATAAATTTGGTTAATAACTTTAACTTTCTAATAAATTCTAACTGTTCTACTTTTAGAAATTGGGAAATTGCTTGGATGCACAGCTTTTCTAATTCAGCCTAAGTCTGTGAAGGCAAGAAGTTGAACAGGTTTAACGCTTAGCTTTTTTTGCAGAAAAAAATCAACATTTTAACTGACATATTTTTTAATTCAGTTTCATATTTTTTATTTGACAATTCTTATTCACAAGTTAAAAATACTATATATATATATATATATATATATATATATATATATATATATATATATATATAGCTTGTGTGAATAAGGGCAAGAGGACATGATTGGTGAAACAGCTGCTAGACAGTAGAAGAATGACAGATTCTCAAGAAAAAAAATAAACACGATAATTCTCAGCCAGTCAGACTAAAGGAGGATATTGTTTTGGATGGTGCTGATTTTGCCAGGATGGACTTATCAGAAGCGCATGTTGTGAGGAGATAGTGAGGCCACAACAAAGGCAGTGATGATTGGAGACATCAGCAGCATCGAACCCTCATGTGCATCGCCTCTTCTGGCACTGTCTCTGTGAGTTAGTCACGCTGTGGGAGAGGGGCATCGAACATCCTGCTGCTTCAGCCCACAATAGGCCTGGCACTGATCACGCACCTGAAAGCCTAATAATCACACACAGCACACCACACACAATAAATAAATAAATAAAAATGTCACTGACTCAGAATCAAACCTCTGAGTCTGGCTCTGTTTTAAAAAGAAAACGTTTTAGAAAGGTTATATTGTGCCGCACCATTTTTACCATAGTGCAAATGATTCCCAAATACACAACTTAGGTTGTGTTTTTTTTTTTTTTTTTGCACGTTATTTAGTAAAATGTTTTGATGGAAAATTTGGAATTTGTGTGTTTATGCCTGCATTTTTTCTCTCTCTCTCTCTCTCTCCCTCTCTCTCTCTCTTGTTCCCTGTTATTGTGCGCAGCTGCACTCGGAGGAGTCTAGTCATATTACAGTTACCAAAGCAATTTCATTCAGCAAACGGCATAATTAGTGGATACGCCTGGGAACTTCCTTTTAGTTAATTGTCATCCTAGTCACCTGTCGGTTCCAACCCGGTGCTGTGGAGGGCTCTTAGGAATCTGCGTATGTGTGTGAGTGGGTGTGTGTGCGCACCGGTAGAGTGGGAGAGGCAGCAGTTTTCAGCGTCCAGCTGCGCACTCCAAGCTGCAATTCTTTCCCACTCTTTTTCCCCAGTCAGGAACAGCTGTCAGGTGTCTCATAATGTTTTTCAAACTGTCAGAGGGCATGGGATTGTACCCTACATCTGCGTGTGCATGTACGACTGCTTGTATGTATTTATGTGTGCGTTTGTGTTATCGCACCTTGCTGAGGTGCACAGAGAGTGTGCATCCAGGATGAGTGCTTTATGGGCATTTATCTGTGCTGAATAAATGTACATATGTAATAAGCAGGGAACATGCAGCCTCCTGGCACTCTGTGCTGCTCTCTGCCCGTGTGCACAAACAGAAGGAATGAGGGGGAGGCTGAAAACGTGTTAGATATACCCAGCATATGCCTTGCTATTCCAACAGCTTGCATACGGGCCGTACTTGCCTGGAGGCTTGTTTTTAAGAAAAAGATTCAGGGGCCCATTGAACATTGTGTGTGTGTGTGTGTGTGTGTGTGTGTGTGTGTTGCGCGTGTGGGCACTCTGCCGAAGATTTCTCCTGAAATTAATGTGTGAAAGCTTGTGTTCAATGTGTGAGAGAGACAAATAACACACAACAAAATAAGGCTAAAATTATATAACGCACATAATTATACTCGAAGTGCAGTGGTTTTTTTGCGCATATTGTAATTTTCTTCATATAGCCAAACCGTTCTACAGTATACTATAACAGCAGACATCTATTGAGGTGAACTTCATACTCTACACCAGTCTGATTTTCTCACAGCCACTAATCTGTTCATGTACAGATGGTTTTACTTTATGCTTGCGTTGTTTATGTTAGTACTCGATATAAAATTCGAATGTTTATTCATCGCATTACCAACATTTTCATCTAACTTTTTTTTGGAAGCGTAGTTAATATTTTTGAAGGTTTCTACAATTGACAGTGAGGTTTAATTCAGGATTGTTCCTAACCTCAACAGACCATCAAATGAATTCAAGTGCTGATTGGACTGTTCTTGACCTTATTTATTTGTAGGCTGGACTTTGAATTTATTTAAAAGTTTTGCATAACAATATGCTTTAAATTTGAGGTCACTGAATAGTAATATGAAATAATTTGTATGTAAATGGGTTAAAGATGCGATATGTTTGTGTTCATTTAACAGATTATTCATATGCATACACATTACACATCAATCCACTATCACTCCTTTGTCTTATAAA
Source organism: Ictalurus furcatus (assembly GCF_023375685.1). Taxonomy (NCBI): domain Eukaryota; kingdom Metazoa; phylum Chordata; class Actinopteri; order Siluriformes; family Ictaluridae; genus Ictalurus; species Ictalurus furcatus. Next base: position 15,090,603 of record NC_071264.1, read on the forward strand.
GGTACTTATAGGAAGAAAAAACAAATCTGTTAATTTGTTTATTTATTGATTTATTTGGAACAAAAACAAACAAACAAACAAAAAAAGAAATGACATATTAAGGATAAAGTGTCATTCCAAAATTTTCAGCCAGAATAATGAACAAAGTCACTTGACGCTCATGAGGATATCTCTAATAATATTTTGTAGGCCTGAAGAGCAATATGTAGTGTTTTCTCAGTCTGTTGGCATGGGCAGAGAGCAGTGTGTGTTTGTGAATGAGTGCAGGCTGGCCGATATGCAGGGCTGACTCACACATCCCCTGTGTGTGTTCGTGTGTGAGTGTGGCAAGTTGTGTTCTCGGGCCAATCCTGGCTTTGATCCATTGCTTGCATATCAGCGGCAGCAGGTGGAGCTCACTGATTCCAAAACACCACCCCAGAGATAGACGGTTACCCACAACACACACACACACACACACACACACACACACACACACACACACACACACACATGCTAAATTAAAAAGAACTATATAATACCCTGATTATATATTTAAATATTGTTTAAAAAAAAAAAAGCAGAAGAGTCTAATTAAATAAAAAAATAATAATCACATCATGAAGACAACTGTGGCTCGGTTAAAAATATTACTGAGGCAGCCCTGCTATATTTGACCTCACTGGATGGGTTCGGTGTATCCAGTGTTGAATGTTTTAAAAACACAGCATGCTTTAGCAGCACAGTCGCGCAGGAGTAAGGGGATCCTCTGCCCCGCTGCTTGTTGTTTATTCATAAGGCTCGGCTCTGCGAGGCCTCGGAGGCAAGCTGCTCCGGAGCTGGATAATGTTATTACCCCCAGGCTGCTTAAGCAGAGCTGCGTGCCAGCATCACCAGCTCCACACAATCTCGCTCTGTATCCTCTCCTCTGCCCCTCCTCTCCTCCACACTACACACACACACACACACACACACACACACTGCCCTCCAGAGCCTGCCATGCAGGTGTGTGTGGTATGAACTGTGGTGTGGCAGCTTTAGCATGAGCGTTATTTACATTTCTCTCGGCCCCGCAGCCGTACGGAGGAAGGCCATGTGCTTTCGTAAACCTCACAGACTTCATATTTGTAGCTCTGGAATTTAATATACAGATTCCTTTCATCCCCAGTGTTGAGGATATTTACTATGAATATGTAAACGATTTCTTCTTTTGATCTAATGCCATGTTTAGCATGGAAATTATATTTTGTTTTTCATAATGCATACAAAATGCAAACACAACATATTCTAATATTCTAATTAAAACAAAACATATTTAGAATTGTGAGAATGTAGAGAAAAGATTAGTACCTGTACTTGGTAATGGTTTATTGCGTTTCATGACGAGAGTCTGCTGAAATGACCATTTTCTGAGTTGATGAAAAGTCAGTGGGTTTGTGTATTGAAAGATCACCCTCTTGTGGTTTTGTGGGGAATCCTGTGAAGAGGGGGGCAGAGTGAGGTCGCTGCTCTCTGATACATCCACGCTCCAGCAGGCAAAGCTTCTCAGGGAGTAATACGAAACAGCCCAGTGTATTCAAAATAGATCAAGTTACAAATGCTAAATAATATATGTATTATCGTCTAATTTATGATTATATTATAAAACATGAATGGATAAATATATAAACATTTCTGAAAAAATTAAATACAACAGGAATTTTTTTCTACTTTATAAAGACACAAATGCATGAAAGCATATTAGAGCTAAAAAATTCCATTCATGTATATTATCATTAACATGTAAGCTGAGCCAAACTTATAATAAATAACTTTAATAATTGTATTTCTTATTGTTTATTTGAATGATGGAAATAAAAATGCGTAGTAAAAAAAAAAAGTAAAACTCCTCATAATGTCCCACACCGTTTCTGAATAAACAAAAATTCTCCACACATTTAACAGTCATTAAAGAAAGGTTAAAACAAATATCTTAATTTTTTATATATTGATTCATTAAATTTAATTAATTAATTTAATTAATTTATATATATATTTAAAAATATATCAGATAAATTGCTAAAGTAGTTGAAGCCTTATTTTAAGAAAATACATATGCATTTGCAAAACTCAGATCTATGTTTTTCTGCAAACCAAATTGTAAATAAATAACAATGATGAAGATCTCATGTTCTGCCCAAAACATCATGCTCCAAAATACTGCATCTGTATGTAGAGGTTTTTTTTTCTCTGCACCTCACTTCTGTCCTCTTTGTTTTATTAATTACAATTTATTGCATTTTTAAAGACAGATATAGGTCCTATATTTTATTTACACCGAGGGTCATTAAAGGAATATGAGTGTTTTCGGATTTCTGATGTCATTGTGGACATATTGAATTATAGGACTAATAGTAACTGCTCAGTTGTGGCTTAGACTTGTGTGCTTAGAAGCACATCACCCACAAACGAAGAACTGATATTCAGTAGATTGTGCAGCAATAATAATAATAATAATAATAATAATAATAATAATAATAATAATAATAATGTGCGTTTATTGAATATAAAAATAAATATCCAATAATTATGTAACTTAAATTATATATTTATTTTTATTTTTATTTTTGTTAATTCTACGCATTTTTGTAAAGCGAGTTCTTTTCTTGAACTCTAATGTGCAGTGTTGGTCGCTAGAGGGAGTCTTGGCCTGCTGTAACAGTACAAACAGGACTTCGTACAAAAAAAAAAAAATTTAACAAACGACCAGGAACAATAAACGGATTTCTGAGTTATACCGGGCCACACAGACGTCATGTAATAATAATAATAATAATAATAATAATAATAATAATAATAATAGGAAGAAGAAGAAGAAGAAAAAGAAAAAGAAGAATGTAATTTTCAGTAACCGCATTATCCTGGACAGGGTTGTGGTGAATTGTTGATATATTGATATATTTGATTATATTTGATACATTTTTAAATATATGTTAATATTTGAATGTGTTTTTGACTGTTCGTTGTTTTGTTTGCTAATTACTGCACACATGTCAAATGAGAAATTTACCGTCTAAATGAATGATATATTGGTTTAAATGATTAAAACTATACTCTGTTTTACCTTACACTCTGAAAACATAGAAATATAGATATGCCCTCTATGAATATTTTAAGTAGCCTAATATTAAGTGATTTTAATAGCTGCGGTTTCTTAGAAAGGTAAAAGTTAACGTTATGCTTTCATTCACAATTTTATTCTTCACCATAAACTTTCTTCTCTTTTCTCCACATTCATACATAACTCTCTTGAAATGTACGACAGGTTTAATATCGGCTCACACTGAGGCGTGTCTCTCTCTCTCTCTCTCTCTCTCTCTCACACACACACACACACACACACACACACACACACAAACTGAGAAAGTGCGTTTAGAAAGTGTATAGGCTCGGTGGTAGTGAGTTCCTCGTTACAGTGATCTTTAACAGCATCTTCTAGGCTGCTTGGTCATTTAGATGAAGTTAAAAACGTAGTGAAATTGCTAATGATCCAGTGTTTGATGGAAGCAGTAGCTATCTGTCTCCCTTCATAAAGGGAATACTTTATTATCCATCGTTTTAGCCACGCTACAGTGATACTGCTTGAACGATCATATTATTTGGGACGACTGGTTTATAACTGGATTCATATCGAAATATCGGTGTGCATATAATCGTAGTTAATGTGTTTGCTTTAGAAGTTTCTTTCCCCCCTTTGACCATAAGAAAAAGAAAAAAGACTTAAGACATCTGTCCATAAAAAACAGATACACACGAACTCTTGAACTGAGGAAGCGTCCCAAACCCAAACATAAAGCCTGTGTATAATAGTACACTACCTATGGCAACTACAGTTTAATCTATGTAGTGGGATTTATTGTAGGTTTAGTCTGCAGGACGGATTTTCAGTCGATATAACTTCGAGGCCAATTTATTGCCCCATTCTTTATGTCGCTTGACTCTTCTTAAACACACGGAAACATCAGCCACTGATTCATTCATCATTTCTCGTATGAATATGGAATTTAGGATAATGTAAAATCAGTTAAAATCATTTGTTTAGTCTCTTTAATATTACACTTTTGCACTTTTGGAGAGTTTCTTCATGCACTGTGCATACTATAGATTTAGGGTTTTTTGCGCTCTCTCTCTCTCTCACACACACACACACACACACACACGCAAAATGAAAACAAAAACATGTGCGTTGATTAAATGCGTTTCAGCGACTATTAGCAGATCTTCTTAACTAAACCCGATCACGCATTATTGTCTGACTTCTCCGCCTTGTACTGTACTTACCTTTCCTCCCCTGCAGATGGAGAAAATTCCACCCAGTTCACTTCTTCACTTCCCCCCATGCTTTACATTCGTCGTATCGCAGTGACTCTCAACGCGTATTTTATTCAACTGGATGCTGGGTATTGTTAACCCGTGCTCGTGCAGCGATATTCCTGTTGTACACTCTACTGCCTTTTCTGCCTCCGTGCCATTCTGCCTCCAAAAAAGCCTTGGCACACACACACACACACACACACACACACACACACACACACACACACACACACACACACATCTTTGAGTGGAGCTTGGCAGAAGAGATAAGCCAAAGGTTTGGACATCTAAAGACAAAACAAACACATGTAGATGGGTTTATTTACATCACTTTTGTAATTGTATTATTTTTGCATGTAGGTTATAACAATCTCTCATGGTGCGTAATTGTACAGTAGTTCAAAGCAGGCCTTTATGGGTTGACTTCATTAGACCTCAAAGCTGTTAGGGGGTTTAAGCTCATTTATCATAATGTGATAAATTGACATATTGATGCAGTGTCATATAATTTTATTACAGGTTGAATTTTAAACCATAATTCATATTTTATGAGTTCATCTTCACCAACCGGGTGGATGTGAGAAAGAGAGATTTCATAGAGATTTATATCTATTATATATATTTGATCTGCTCCTGGTAGGTTATATTTGATTTCTATTTATATAAAATCTGCACATATTTTGTATATTGTAAGTATTCTCAACTGATGTATGTTTTACCAGGTGTAGGGGTATGACTGCCATTTTTGGGTGTTGTTTTTGGGGCTGTTTATCAGTGGGAGCTAGGTAAGAAAATTAGTCTTTTTGTTTATTTTTGCTTAATAGGTCATTTTCGTTTGTTATTTTGGTCTTGAGCCACTCTAAAGTTGTCCCTGAAGATGTAAATCAACACTTACAATATATCTTCTGCCTGGTGTGTGACTAGTTCTGTAGCTGTCCCAGGAACCCAAAACTTCATTCCATCATTTTACTTACATCTCACATCAAGCCCTTGCCTTTTAATGCATGCTGATGACCTGACCCGAGACTGGTGATCACAAGGGCATGATGTTCAGGCATTATAAAAACATGAAATTTAGACCACCCATTTAACAGTGATGCATTTCCTTACTGTAAATGCTACAAGTTCATATTGGAGAAGTTGTGCTATAGGTCTAGACTCTTTTCAAAGAGCAGAACAGATAATTAGTTGTAGCCGTGGTTGATGCTCTGTCAGATTATCCTGCCATCACCCCACTGTGAAACCATGCGATATTATTTGCCCCTCACCGGCGCTGTTCAGTCATCCAGTGCTGAAATGTGGTTTATGGTTGAAGTATTTCTTCTGTGATAAAATACTAAATATCTGACTATACACAATGAGCCTTTAGTTCAGCTGGCAAAGGCTGCAGTGTCTGTGACAGAGGTGACTTGAATGCTAATCTGATTTTGTCTTATAAAAGGGCCTACTAAGGAGGCTTGTGCACTGTTGTGTCTGGGGAAGACTTAAACATTTAACACAAAACTTTAGGATAAAATTAGAGAAATGTCTGATATATATATATATATATATATATATATATATATATATATATATATATATATATATATATATATAAAATATAATATGTATGTATATTTATTTTAGAAAGGGCTATTCCTCATTTGTATAGATTGTATTACTGGAACTGTTTTGATGCAGGATATAATAGGACATTTCTTTGGAAGTCCTTCATCAGCAGAATTTTACCAGCCTCTAGGTTTATTACTGAAGCACACTGCAGTTACTCGTTGTGGCTTATTGCATTTATTGATATTTAATTTGCATACATCAAGTTCCTAATTGCGATTGACTTTTTGTCCACGTTTATATCTTTGAAGAATTCCATAATAGAGATGTACTTGTATATGGAGTGGTGTTTTGTCCATATTAAACTATCAAACACAGGCAACTCATCCAAGAATGAAGTAACAGTCTGACTGAACCTTAAGTTATAGCTTTTTAGAGTATGGCAATTAGTCATATTATTAAAGAATTATACTTTAATATTATTAATAGTTAAGTTTAGGTTTTATTGAGACAGTCTAAGAAAATTTGTAGAAATTTAATGCATAATTTGACCAAATGAGGCAGCTTTAAGGTATACTTCATAAACATTGTAGACTACTGAGATATCACTTCATTCCTACTGATGAATATTTCTGGACCTATGAAACTGCCATCTACATGTGACTGACTAATATTCTTTCATTTATTCATCTTCCCTAATGGATCACGGTTAATGCGATCCTGGGAAAACGGACATGAGGCTTAGTCGTAGAGTTTAGTTGTAGTAGTGATTTTTACTTTTGTAGACCATTGAAAACAACTGTTTCTTTGTAAGGAATGATTGTAGTGCTTGAAATAATAAGTGGGCTCTTTAATGACAATGCCGTGACATGTCATGTCATTCAACACACAGGTTTAAAAGGCTACAAGAAGCAAGCGGCATAATCAAAATTCAAAAGAGCAAGGCCCTAAAGGTTTGCAGCTTGCCTCTGATAAGGCTGCAGGGCACATAGAGAAACTCCCAGTGTTGAATGAACTCTGTGTTCATTTGTGTCCAGCTGGACTTACATGAAACACTGCAGGTGTTAATTCAACATGGGGGGATTCTGTATCGAATCAAAGCTTTTGTCTGGAGATTCACTGCAGCTTCCTGTTAACCACAAAAAGTAGGTTATGGCTACATCCCAGACGCACACTGCTGCACTAAATAGTATATGAAAATAGTATGACAGCTAACAGTGTTGCCTGTTGTGCTACACTATCTTAACATACAGTACACTTTCAGGAAAAATGGTACTAGCCTCTACCTTTCCTTGTCACAGGGATGGTTCCACGAAGGGATCAAGGGTAGACATTTTGTATATGTAAGTCTAAGTGTAAGTAATTATGGTCCATTTATGTATACGTTCAATCATTCTTAAAGGTATCCAGGATTAAAGGATACAGGTATCCACATTTCCAGTTGAAAGATGCATACATACATACTAAAGGTACACAAGGAATCCCCTTGATGGTACCACCCAAAGACAAATAAAGGATAAAGGTACCGTTTATTATTATTATTATTATTATTATTATTATTATTATAATTATTATCATTATTATTATTATTATTATTGAGAGTGTATTATGCACTCCAGTAGAATGTGTGAAGCTTGATTAAGCTTGGAGCAATATTATTCCTCCCAGGGTGAAAAAAACCCCTTGTTTTGACTCTCGAAAGTGACACGAACTGCAGTATTTTGACAGTTTGCTTCCATCTGTGTTTGTTTTCCTCCCACTGTACTCTAATTTCTTACAGTTGCTTAAAATGTGCAGATTTAAAATCAACAAGTTTCCGCACAACAAATACGGAGTGCTGCATCTTTTTAACGCTTCTGCACAAATATCCACTTTTACACACAGTGTTCTTGTTTTAAAATGATTCAAAATAATGCGACAGAAATGTTGCCAGCTGCTTAATGAGAGACCCTGTGGACTATCCTAGAATAAACACCAGTGAGTGTTAAGAAAAAAAATATATAAAAATTTGTAAATAAGACTGATTGTTATTTCATCTCCATCCTCTAATAGTTTGCAGTTTACCGTCTTAAAACTGTATTATGGATATTTACTCATAAACGCGAAACGGGCCGGTGTGATTTTAGGAAATATGTGACCGGCACTTTTTATTTTCTCTGGACGTGAAACTCGTCCAATGAAATCCAATCGGAATGTTAACCAATCACAGCGCAGCTTCACGTAGACCGTAAACACAAACACACACACACACACACACTCGGGAAGTACGCACGTGCACCTGCAGCATGTTAGTGTGACCATTGGTACGCGTGAAACCGCAGCATTTTGTCCGTAGCACGTGCATCCAGTGTGCAGTCTGAGTTACATTCTAACTAAGATTTCAACAAAGTCGAAAGACTTATATTAATCTGTAATCTAAGTGATATTCAAATAAAAAAAGAGTTGAATTGATTTGAAATCTATAACCTCTTGTGGTGGGATCTTTAAATGTTCTGTGTGGACCCCTACAGCAGAGAGGGTTCCGTGTAGAAACCTCGATAAACCCTCAGAATCATTAACTATTCAGAGAATCCTTGAGGAATAACTGCATCATATTCTTCAAATCAATAGTTACCGCAATTAAAGCTCAGTTTTGATCTCTCACCGTAGTGCATGTAGCTCGCTGAAGTTGCGGAGCTCAGGGCACTTGCTAGGGGGCGCCCCCCAGTAGACTTACACCGGAAAAAGATCAGGGAGAAATCCGGGGCAAGACGCCACACACTCCGTCTGAAAGAGAAATCCTGATACTTTATCTTTAATAGCCTATCACTGAGTAAGATGCGCTGGAGTACTTATTTTAGGCTACTTCTCTCCAGGGTTTGATATGTTCATACTCAGAAACAAAAACATACCAAACTGTACTTTTTCCTCGTCTCTGTCTGGTACCTGTGTATATTTGAACCTTTAAAAATAGTTTAAAGTACACAATTAGACCTCAAGTACCACTACTATAAATCTAACAAAAGGTACAGAACGTGTACCCTTTATAATACCATCCCAAATGAAGTAAAAATACAGTTTGATACCTTTTATTTCCGAGAGTGTACAGAGTTATAGTGTTATTAATGTAACTGAATGCTTACTGATCTGCACCTGAGAAACCACGTGATTAAGAGGACAGTAGCAGGTGTTTCTAGTTTAGGCAAAATATCTTGTAATTATAAGGATATGAAAAAAAGTGCTAAAGTTTAATTAAAATTTGACTTTGCTGTCTGTTAATCAACAGCAGTCTTTCAGACCTGTTGTCAATGTTCTGTTTTATTATTTATTTATTTATTTATTTATATGTTTAACACTTATCTAGGTGATGCACTGATATATCTATTTGTAATGAAATTGAACTGCCAGGTATTTTTGTCACTTCTTTAACGTTAGCCCAAGTCTATTTAGAAATGTGCGCCAGTGTTTAGACTTTTATAGGCCTAGTTATAATCTTCATCATGTTGTCTAAAGTTGTTGCTGATTTGGATATCCAGGATATGGCCTGCTATCTGATTTTCACCTACAGTCCGACATGAGTATTGAACATATTAAAGAGGAATGAGCTGTATTTTGAATAGCTACAGTTGTCCGAGTTTTGAAATCAGATTGTGGTAACCTTATCCCACAACCCACAGTGTGTGTATATAGTCTGTGCTACCGGTCTTCATGACCTGTCTCTCTCTCTCTCTCTCGTCGTTTCCTACACCGCACTTGGGAGCGTTATTGCGTTTAAAGGCTCTTTAACTTGATTGCGTGTGTTTAAATAATAATAATAATAATAATAATAATAATAATAATAATAATAATAATAATAAGAGCTGAGTAAGCTGAGTAAAGACTAAAAGAGTGCCTCAATGCACTCGTGTTCACAACACCATGTAAAACATAGCATGTGCGATTAGCTCACAGTAGCTCACAGCTTTGGACATTTCATGTAAAGGAAGTGTTTTTTTTTTAGTCATCAAAAGTACTTCGACGAGCCGGTGCTTGGAATCCAGTCGCCTCGGTTGAAGCTAGCGTAAAGCAAGGTTAGAAGTCGGCTAAACGGCGGTGTTGTCCCGCCTGAGCCTCGGTGGGAGTCGCTGGTGCGGAGGGCGCTGTGCTGCTGAGGGAAGGAGCGGAGTTACTCCTCCGGGCAAAAGTGAAGTGTGAGCTCGAGCTCAGCGCGGGACTGCGGCTCGTCTCCGCTCTCCGGGACTTCAGCTCACTTTGTTCTTTATTCTCTCTCTCTCTCTCTCTACGCGCTCTCTCTCTCTCTCAGGCTGACACTGCAACGACGACACAGGATCGGGTGCCGGCTTTTACTTATTTATTAGATTTTTCTTTGCAACAGGCAATTTTTCCCGTGTCGTTCTTCGAGGATGTTACCGTGATCTCCGTGAAAAGCTCTTTTTCGTTTCCTGAACCTCCGGCTCGGCTGAAGCCTCGATCGCCGCATGCCTGCGAATGCAATGGTTCGGTTTAACGCACGCGCTCAACAGCCCGGCTCTGCGAGACACCCAAGTGCTATTCTGAGTTTTTTCAAAGCATCCCGAGGACTTTTTCTATGACAATCTTTCTCTCTTTTTTTTCCCTGAGCACGCGAACGAAACGCAGGATAAAATGATCGCTCTCTTTCCGTGATTTTTGTTCCTCCACAAACCGCTCTGTGTGTCTCTGCGCGCGCGCGCGCGCGTGTTTATTTTTCGCCTCTCTCCGCTACGGGACAGTTTGAGCTCAGCGCCAAAGACCGTGTCTTTTGCTCAAAGTTGTGTGATGGTCTGGCTGGTGAAGCGGCGGCTTTTAACGGCGGACAGAGTCCGGTAGAGGTTGGCGGAGAGTGCGGTGGGAAGCCGCGCGCGCGACTCGAGGCGGGGTTAAAGTTCATCACGGAGCGCTGAGGCAGCGCCGCTCGCGCTTCGCCACAGTCGGAAATGTGAAAGCAAGCAAGAAGCAGCCTTTATTTTCCCCCTCTCTCCCTTTTCTGTCTGTCTCTTCTTTTTTTTCTTCTTTTTCATACACACACACACACACACACACACACACACACACACAGCGGACGCTGCGATCAGAAGTAAACGGACACACATACACACACACACACACGCTCACACACATCAACACGTACATACATAAACACGCCGATTCGTTACAGTTATCCAAACACACACATACACACACAATTCACAAATTCGACCACCAGATATGTATTCTCCGCTATGCCTAACACAGGTAAGTGACATTTTAGTGTGTGTCTAACTACGTTTGTTTTGTTTGTGTGTGTGTGTGTGTGTGTGTGTGTTATTGCTGTGTTTGTGCTGTATGTGTGTTTCCTGTGCGGGACAGTGCTGTATAGACTACACGGGGTTTAACACGGGTTTGAGACTGGAGTAACTTTATGTGCAGCAACATTCCTGCTCTGACAGAGCAAACTCGCACATGGCGGATGGCGCCCACCTCACCTAATATTTACACACACACACACACACACACACACACACATATGTTGGGCTTTTTAACGTTGCACTTCAATGCAGAAGAATGCATTCGTCAAGTGAGTGTGTAAACAGTGTGCGAAAAATATTTCGAGCTGAAGGTGCGCGCGGTCTCACACACTTTTAGCTTTTTACTCTGTCATTTCTTTCCTGTAGTTTTATCATAAAGAGTGGACTTCGCGCTTGTTACTTTGTATGGCGACTCGGCTGTAGGAAAACTTGCTCTAAACTCAGTCAGGACACACACTGTATCATTCTGCTCCAGACTCAGTCAGGACACACACTATATCACTCTGCTCTAAACTCAGTCAGGACAGACACTATCACTCTGCTCTAGACTCAGTCAGGACAGACACTATATCACTCTGCTCTAGACTCAGTCAGGACAGACACTATCACTCTGCTCTAGACTCAGTCAGGACAGACACTGTATCACTCTGCTCTAGACTCAGTCAGGACACACACTGTATCACTCTGCTCCAGACTCAGTCAGGACACACGCTGAATCACTCTGCTTTAGACTCAGTCAGGACACACACTGAATCAAGCTGCTCTAGACTCAGTCAGGACACGCACTGTATCACTCTGCTCGAAACTCAGTCAGGACACACACACTGTATCACTCTGCTCCAGACTCAGTCAGGACACACACTCTATCACTGTGCTCCACAGATGACCGGAGAAGTCTCAGTTGCGCAGCCAAAATATCTATACAGCTCGGGTGACTTCTTTTTCCATGCATACAACAGTAAGAATTTTTTTTTTTTAACACATGACCTGTACGCTTTTACTTTTTTAATATTATCACCTGATCAACTCTTAACACCTGAAAAAACCCCCACACACACTTTATTTCCTTTTACTGGGGACTTTAAGGTGTTAAGGAGTCAGCAAAGGAAAAAAAAATCAGGCTGTTAATTTCTGGCCTTTTTCTACTGAACACTTTGGTGAAACAGTAATTGAAACCTTACAGAGTCATTCCTGCTCTGGCTGTCAGGTGCTGTTTGATTTGAAGTGAATTTATTTAATAGAGATAAGTCTTTTGCAGTTTAGGAGTGAAGGCTGGCGTATAAGTGAGGCAGCAAGGTTTTAATTGTGAAACAGATTTATTCCAGTATGCAGGAAGCTGATGCATTTTTGTACAGAGAGGAAAATCAAAAATAAACAAGAAATCTGGAAATATTTTGGGTTTGACCTTTTATCATATTTGTAAGCTAACATGCATATTAATTATAATCTTCTTATATGAGTAAAGCATGTTGCATTGGTAAAATTAGACTCACCTGGTTATTTCTGTGAATTTATAAATGGATCTCTAATAGTGGTACTGTAAGTTATAGCCTATAGACTGTAAGTTAGGCCCTCCAACACATTCTGACATCAAACATCTTTAATTATAATTTATCTTTAAAATTTTTTTTTTTTACTACAAATTAACAGCTTCGATTGCAATCACCCATTCATTATTCCCCAGGTCTTGAACAATTATGTATTGATTTTATTATTTCAGTATTACTCACGTGTTTGGCAACAATAATATTCATATATTCTTCCCTGTCTGTTCACTGCAGCAGCAATATTTCTAGATTAAAAAGAAATCAATTTTCCGAGACTTAAACAAGCTTACATAGCAAGGCATCCCCCCCCCCCCCCCCCCCAGTTGTGATGGTTTAATTAGTGATATATAATGGAACACAGCTTACAGTGTTTCAGAATTGGTTTGAGGTTTTTGGGACAGCATTAAAATGATTGCGCTGTAAGAACACACTCTTGCATCGATTAAGTGCTCAGAGGAGATGTCCAGCGTTGTCTGTTCTGGTGCAGACTGAAGACGTTGTGTGATGTGTCAGTTATTCTTTTTATAGGTTTTAACGTTGCCCTCTTAGCGTCACAAATCCTTGATTGACCATTTGAATAGAGGAAAATGAATAATAAGGATATTATAATATTATATAATACATTATTACATTACAAACAAAGATAAATTTACATTCTGAGCCATCAGTTAATTATGCTAATAATTTATATGTATATATATATATATATATATATATATATATATATATATATATATATGCAAATATATATGTATATATTTCTAAATTAGAATGCTACACACTACTTATATAATATATATATATATATATATTTAAATATATATATTTAAATATATATATATATATATATATATATATATATAGAGAGAGAGAGAGAGAGAGAGAGAGAGAGATATTGGCAGCTCATAGGTGAACTTAACAGTTTTATCTCTTCTGTCTTTTCTGCCCATTGGCACTATTGTTCTATATGGAGGCCTTGCGATAAGACAGGAGAATTGGGTCAGTTCACTTCAGGAGTCTGGGAGTAAAATCTTTGACTTACTGGTGCCAGTTTACATTATTGCTTTGCTGTCCGTGGTGTGTGTGTGTGTGAGAGAGAGACGCGCTGTATTTGGGCTGCTTCTCACCCCTTTGAAAGAAGAGCACCATTAGCCAACAGTTTCCCCTGAACTGCGTTTACTTCCATGGGGTGAGGTGCAACAAAGGGAGAAAGTGAGCCCTGTCGACTCCCTCATAATTAGGCCTCTGTGATGTCGAGTCGGAGGGGAGAGTAACTACACGACCGGATTATTATTATTCCTGTTTTAAATGTCAGTTTTTGTTGAGTTATTAGGGGGAGGCCTGTTATTTAGTGAAACTGCAGTCATCTCTGAGGTACACAGAGGTAGTTCACTTTAAGTTTTTTAAACTAAAGGGACAGTTTTGTGAAATTTGGACATCATTATATTTTGTACTCTTATAATATCATATGCACTTAAAATAAAAAATAAATTGCTTACATATACTTTTATAAAAAAAAATTATCTAAAGACTGTAGTATATTAAAATATTTTGCATATGTATCATGCATTCAATAACAGTAGATTTCTGGCATTGGGATTAACATTTAATAGAATTTGTGTTGAATTATTTTGAAGGGTCACTGAAGACGGATTTATGCTTGTGATTCAAAATGAGCCAAAAACATGCCAAAGAATGCCTAGAGAGATAGAAATATAGATATTTTTTCTAATTATTCATATTAATATTTTGTAATATTAAACAAAACATAGATGTTGTTTCTGTTGTTCAAACACACATGCAAGCACACATACAAGTCTCTACAATCGTAACCTAAAAAAATGTTATTATGCAGATAAATTATTTAGACCAGTGATGTTATTAATTTTATTCTTTATAGTAATGTGTGCATTATGACTATTGATTAGTATGATCTATTAATTATGACTGATTTTCTAAAAAGATCTAACTTGACCTCTGTTATAATACTGAAGAACTCATTAGTTGTTTTATGCTAAGCATACATATAACTGTTTATAGGAAATAAGCAACAGCAATGTAAAATGCATGTAATAAAACATATATAGCAAAAGTCTAGTCTGTTCAGACTATTAAAACCGACAATATTCAAATTTGTGTAGTATTTGACTCAGTTCTGCACACATAAAATCGAAGGCGCCCTTTGCTCACTTGCTGGCAAGCCGTTCATGCTCACTCTGTGACTTCTGGGGCACGTAACGCTGCTAAGGGTGTTTGTAGAAACGCTATTTTACCGATTGGCAGGTTGCCAGTATTCTTTGTATTTTGTTTAATCTCTGTAGTTCTCTCTGTGTAAAATTTCCCTGTATTTAAAGTCAAGCTCATATTAGTTATTTGACTAATTAATAGCTGTACGAAGCTGTATTTTAGAGTTATAAGCTTTGACTGGCTGCTGACAGTATGGTCCTGATGTAATGTTTTTTGATTTGGAGAGAGAAAAAAGGGGTAAAAATACATTCTCTTATTCACTGGGTGAAATGAGTGCTGTTTCTCAGTAGCAGTGAATGTTGTGTGAAAAGACATAATCTGGTATCGAATACTGATATGTCATTAGAACCAAGTAGAAGTGATGGGTAATGAAAAGAGAAGTAAATTAAATTGGGGCAAGTGGTGCAAATAAAATATCAAAAAGGGTATGTTGTATCAAATTTTGATTTTATAATAGTAGCAAGGTTAACCAAAATCTGTTCACATCCCTTACCTTCTCCATGCACACATTCTAAACTGAAAAAACGGCAGACTTCTCTCATATAATTCAGTGCTGTTCTTGGATCCGTGCTGTTTTGGATACAGCATGTGTGTATCCGTGCGGTGCGTATGTATGTAAAAAAAAAAAAGTTGCATATAAATAAATATGTGTGTATATATATATATTTATATATATATATATATATATATATATATATATATATATATATATATATATACACACATATTTATTTATATGCAACTTTACCAAGAGCAGATAAAAATAGCTGGTCTGATTTCCCTCTTTGGTTGGTTCTTTTTCTCTGTCCTGGCAGACCCTTACAGACCGGCATTCTTGCCAACGAGCCAAGATACGGCCTAGACAGGCCTTCACTCTCACAAACACACACGCACACAAACACACACACACACTCACACACTCACACACACACACACACACTAAAACCCTCAGGTCACAGACCCTCTCCTCTTATTGAGGGCTTCCCTGTCCTAATGAAGCTCATGGAATTTAAATTAAAAAAAAAATTTGAATTAATGATGTTGCACCAGCCCATAATTCCAGACATAATTAGTGAAGTGTATGCATTCTTCATATGTACGTTGTTATTAAATTATACATGTATATATGTTCATAGAATAGAGAGAATATTACATTCCATAAATAGAAACATTTGTGCACTAAGAGTGATATATTTCACTCTAAGATCTCAATATATAAGTTCTCCAGCAATGATCATTTTCATTCAACAGCATGTGTGAGATGATTTGTGATGTTAAGTTTTTGTTTCTTCCCTGCCCTGATTTTCTTCTCCATCGCTTGTTTGCAGGATGAATTCCATCCTTTCATTGAAGCACTGCTGCCCCACGTGCGTGCGTTCGCCTACACTTGGTTTAACCTGCAGGCCCGCAAGCGAAAGTACTTCAAGAAGCACGAGAAGCGCATGTCCAAGGAAGAGGAGCGCGCCGTGAAGGACGAGCTGCTCAGCGAGAAGCCTGAGGTCAAGCAGAAGTGGGCGTCGCGGCTGCTGGCCAAACTGCGCAAGGACATCCGTCCCGAGTTCCGCGAGGATTTTGTGCTCACCGTGACGGGGAAGAAGCCTCCGTGCTGCGTGCTCTCCAACCCCGATCAAAAAGGCAAGATGAGGAGGATCGACTGCCTGCGCCAGGCAGACAAAGTGTGGCGCTTGGACTTGGTCATGGTGATTTTATTCAAAGGTATTCCCCTCGAAAGTACTGATGGCGAGAGGCTGGTTAAATCACCGCAGTGCTCAAACCCAGGGTTGTGCGTGCAGCCGCATCACATAGGAGTTTCAGTTAAGGAGCTGGACCTGTACTTGGCCTACTTTGTACATGCAGGTAAGTCCCTTTTCATGCTGGGTTAGTTATTGTGATCCAAATACTAAACACAATACTGTGTTATTGGTGTGTGCGTTATATGTGGAAATGTATCTGCACTGTCCCTCAGGGTTAAGCAGTCTCAGGTGGTATGTCAGTCTTTATGTTTATGTCTCTGGTAGGTTTTCTGGTATGTTATATTAACAGAGAAATGCTCTCTTCCTTCAAACACTCTCATATACAGTTACAATTTTTAGAGGAAACAAGACAACTGTCGTGTCACTTTCTCACACAGCACTGATTTTCTCAACACTACAGAATATGGCGGTTCTCTCCGGTTTACCGGTGTATGTATTTCTCACTGGCTACATGAAGTTTTGAAGTGGTTAGTTTAGCTCTGATTAATTATTTCTAATCCTATAAAAACTGCTAATGATCATATTATAATTTGAGCGAACATTCCATTTTTTATGTAACGTATTTGATTGGAAAAACTATTTTGTAACAGCCCTTATCTCCAATCAACTGTTTGCTGCAGACCATGGATTAACTCCAACTAAGTTGACTCCTGTCATGGTTTATCTTATACATGAAGCTCTGAAACGGAGAAGGCCAGTGCAAATATCTGATGGAGAGACTGTTAATTGGCAAGAGGCAGCAGGGGATCTGTCTTGCGCTGACAGCAACACAAACACAAGCTTTCACTTGGAAGGAAGGCGCTTCGTTTCATCAGACAAACCTCAATTACTTTCATTTCCTCCTGCTCGCAAATCGTTGTTCTAAAGCCAGAGTGAGTTGGCAGCTAATGCCCATTTTATTGGTGGAAGGAAACACACACACACACACACAACTCCTGCAATTCACACCTCCACACTAATATTTCTATTTTGATTGGGTATTGACAAAAGTGTGAAGATATTTCCTTTAACTCTTGATTAATGCAGATGAATAATGCTTTTTTAGGACTGCCTGAGAAAATGGTGTTTTTTTTTGCAGGTTGGAAAAGCTGTAGTGAATCACTGTGATTATTTGGAGCACTACAAGAGCTCTTAAGCACTTTGTCTGAGGTTGAATGATATGGATGAACGTGTGAAGACCGGCCTGTATCAATTTGATCAAAATCAGCCAATAAAAGAGACATATTTATACTCTTATTGTGCTCACAAAACAGAAAAACCATGTTTCACTGGAGTGTTCATATGCATACTGCATGTGTCTGCGATATCAGTATCACAAAGGCCAACACTGCAATAACAATTAACAACAATGTATTTGTGGAGTTTTGCACGTGAACACACCACGATGCGGCTGTGACTCTTTTCTCCAGAGATTCTGAATCCTCAGCTTTAATGCTCAAACAGAATGAGTCTGATCCTGCTAACATCTGAAGTGCTGGAGTCCTGAAAAGTAAAAGTGGAGCTTCTTTTATTGCTCTGCTGCTTTCCTTTTCTCTCTCTCTCTCTCTCTCTCTCACACACACACACACACACACACACACACACACACTGTGTCTCTGTTTCTCTTGTATTCCTCCATCTTGAGGCACATACAAACTGATCAGGTTTCCGCCTCTGTCTTATTTAAAGCAGCGGCGCATTGCTGAAGCCGCTGTGATTAAAAACTGCAGTCTACGAGAGGCTGACCTCATGCTCACATAGCCAAAGTGGTGGTATTTAGGGGCACATGGAGGCAATAATTAAATCTCCAACCACTACATTCATGACACTCATAATAATCAAGGTTACACCATATTTTATGTAGTTAGTTGAATGGAGGAATTCCATGAGCATGCATACTTATCATTTGTATTTATTGCTATTGAAGGTTTGATAATTGTAGTCAGTCTGAGGAGTGCGCACTTCTGAGGTATCAGCTAGAAAAAACAAAATAATCACGACACCCTCACTCTGCTCTCGGGGGTGCAGGCTAATTTATAGCCAGCCGGTGTCACAGGAGCCTCCACACATGGGGAAAGGTCGTGGCTTAAGATGTTAGGGTCACGAACCTATTTGAAGGCATTTGACCTCTTAGATAAACAGCAACTCTCGTTAGCAGCCAGTCAAGCGAAGGGCGGTGCTTTGGTTCTGGCTTGCCCTTTGACCTCTAGTTAAAACAGGTGGTTTTGTTAGGAATAGAGTGTAGGCCTATTTTTAAACCTTTTAACCGGGAGCTAATATAGCCGTGTAGATGTCGGCTTAAGCTGTAGCCAGTGACTATTCTCTTTTCAAAGAGTCTGCTTCACGGCTTGTGCCACATTATGAACTTTTTGTTTGCTCAACGTTAGAGCACTGATTAGCAATCGAAGAGCTTTTGTTTCTGTGCTAGTTAACGGTTAAAGCTGTACTTATCTACACGGAAATCCTGATTTGATCGATCTGAAGGTCAGGTTCAAGTTGTAAAGCTTCACCTTATGTGTTGTATGTATTCCACCTTATGTTTAAGAAATATATCACTGCTGTTGTCATGACTCTAGCTAGCTATGAGGACACTGAAATGCAGACTTTGTTATTTTTTATTTCTTTTTATTAAACTCCTACATTCCCATTTTCAAGTTCAATATGGAAACAGCGATGTCCTGATAATATGGTGGCAGAACACATCCTACTATGTGGGGAAAAACCCCAGCAGTGTTGTCTGGTTCTCGACTGACCTTAGAGCAGCTGTAGAGGACGCTTTAGGTTTGCCCATAGACTTAATCGTCCATTACCATTTAGCGCTTAGCACTCACTTGACGCTACACTACCAGACGTTGAGTTGTTGTTTGCAACACGTACATATTATAGGCTAACATCTGACATAGCTGTGATATACACTCACCGTCCACTTTTATAGGAACACCTGCACACCTGCTCATTTATGCAGTTACCAAATCAGCCAACCATGCCATGGATAAAGTTACAATGATCACACTTTTTCCACATTCTGATGTGAATATTAACTGAAGCTCTTGACCTGTATCTGCATGATGTTATGCATTGTGCTGCTGCCACGTAATTGGCTGATTGGAGAACTGCAGGAATGAGCAGGTCTACAGGTGTTCCCATTAAAGTGTTTATGTGACAACGGATGATATACACGTGTGTTTGTGAGAGCAGTTGGCGGTTTGTAAAATGCAAATGTCAATTTCTTTTTTCTTTTTTTCTTTTTTAGACTACTTAGAACGTGACTTGCCAAATCTGCTTGCTAGTTGTTGTAATATTAACTGATCACTAAGTGAAGAGCTGATAGAATTTTTAATATACACATATTCAGGAACTGATGATGCGATGTGATAGAGAAATAGTAACTGTTGACCATTTATTTAACTCGATAAATGTAAATAGTCTAACTAGAGCAGGTAATGGAAGAATGGGAGTATTATGTAACAGATTGTAAATTAGCAGCTGGTGTTAAATACAAAGTGGGCCACATTTTCGCATTGTGAACCTGACGAAAATTTTTATCCTGGTCACAGCCTTGACTGCTTTACCACTGGACAATTTCAAATGTAAACTTTAAAGTATTGTTTATTTGTCTGAGCGGGATATGGGAAGCCTTGTACAGTTTCAGTTGTTTATTGAACAAGATTTCCATTCGATTCGTGTCTGTTTTCACCCGTGCTCACACAATGGAAGGATACTGCTGATTTCAAACGATAACAAAGCACAGTCAGGACCTACGAGTACGTTTCGAGGGACGCTGATATATATTTTTATATTGCGCTTACCTTATCTGACCTGGGAACAGTTTGCGTGGTGAACGATTGCAAATATGGCTGACCCACACTGCTCACAGCATTTATACGGTATTTTTCAAGCGTACGTGTTTCTAAACTAGTTAACGTCAATCATGCATTCCTAAAGGAACATGGCATTCAGTCTCCGTCACAACTTAAAAGTTAGTTTTAATTCCTGTCAAGAGGGCTACTGCTTAAAATAACAAAGCTTTAGTGAGTAGAGGGGCTTAATTGTGATGTGTGTGAAATACACCGCTATATTCGGTAGTCTTGTTCCTGTAGTAGCAGAAAGACACGAGTGTATCTGTACATCCTGGCCTGTATTGAGTTGCAGCCGTTTTGTGTTTCCCTTTCTTTCCACAGGCGGAGGAATAATAATAATTTGGATCTATTTAAGGCTATTGTGGGATGAACCACAGGCTTTGTTGTGGTTACTGCTGTACACATTGTGGGAAGGGACCCCCTGCCCTCACTCCACTACACTCACTTCTGTCTCTCATTCTCTCCTCCTACTTGCCACCAACCAGCATGGTTATGGCAAAAACCACTGTGCCATCATACTGCCCCACACACACACACACACACACACACACACACACACACACAAACACACACACACATTTGTCTTACTATCCTTCTGAGGACCTTCCACTGATATCATTATTTAAACAATTAATCAATTCTATGTCTATCTAATCTAACCCCTAACCCTAACCTCAGTAACCAAAAAGAAACCTTTTAGTTCTTTTAGGTTTTTCAAATAAAAGTTTTTGTTTTAAAGAAAAAAAAGAAACCAGTCAGATATTCTTATCCTTGTGGGGACATTTGATCCCTGCCAAGCTATAAAATCGTGCCCACACACACACACACACACACACACACGCAGACACTCAAACATTACCATTCATTACAAATGAGCCCAGGTTCATTCATAAAATTAAATTCGAGGTGAGCTCAGTACCGCGAGTGCTCTGTTCACATCATGGCTGAGAAGCTCTCGTCTGGCACATGCCCAGGGTTAAAGAACTGGCCACGATCGAATGATAGGATTCAGCTCCGTCGCTTGTAATATCAGTGATATGGGCCCCTATTCGAAACACTTTTCCTGCAGCATGATTTGATTAAATGAAGCAGATAAGGTTCTAGTGGGGAGGAAATGCTGTAAGTTTCAGCGAGCAGCGTGCGCCTTCGCTGGGTGAATTTCTCATAAGCCTGATTGCATGGCAAATTCGTGTAATCTGTTTAATGTCTATTGTCAGTGCTGATCTCGCTCTGCAGATTTGGACCACATTCTCCGGCTCCAGTCTGAGCGCTTTATACGTCAACCATCACAAGACAAAAAAAAAACTGCTGAGTATTTTCTGCATCGCTTTTAGACCACTTTTGTGATTACGCATACAGAGCTCACACAGACGATCCTTTCTTTCTTTCTTTCTTTCTTTCCTGCTTGCTTCCTTTTTTAAAAAAAACATTTCCGCACTACATTTTGACCTCATGTTCCTGCGTACTCCGTTAAGTGAGGAGCCAGCTGAGTACCAGTCCTTTACGTATGTGTGTATGGTGATGAGTGATGAGTCAGTGTCCAGTGCTGTGAGAGAAGTGTGAGAGGAGGTGTGTACCTGCACTGTAGGTCTCTCTACCGTCCCCCTGTGCAGTAGTCTTTTGCTAATTAGTTCTGTATTATCTCCTCAGTCGCCTCAGCACCCGGACACTGAGAGGGAAATAGACCCGCACCGCGAGATCAGAGAGGACAGAGCACTTACTATTTATAATTTCCCTACCTGCATATATTCATACGATAGGAAATACAAAATGATCTTTATGAAAATAAACATGCAAAAAGTCTATTAATATTTGCTAGAACAGCTAATGAAGAACCTCCATCCAGGGTACAAATGTGTTCATTTGAAAACCAAAAATCATCCAGTGAGTGGAAATACCTTGTTGATGAGTGAGGTCAGAGGCAAATGACCAAACTGGTTTGAGGTGACGGGAAGGCTACAGTAACGCAGATAACCACTCTTTACAATCATGGTGAGCAGAAAGGATCTCACACAACATGTCAAATCTTGAGACAGATACAACAGCAGAAGACCAGGAGACTGGCAGATTCTCCTCTGACCAGGCATCATCAGTCGGCTGTGTCTCAGGTGGTAGAGCAGGCTGTCCACTAATCGTAGGATTGGCGGTTCAATTCCCGGCCCACATGACTCCACATACCGAAGTGTCCTTGGGCAAAACACTGAACCCCAAGTTGCTCCCGATGGCAAGTTAGCGCCTTGCATGGCAGCTCTGCTACCATTGGTATGTGAGTGTGTGTGTTTGTGTGAATGGGTGAATGAGACACAGTGTAAAGCGCTTTGGATCAAAGCGCTATATAAGTGCAGATTTATCAGGCATCAGCAGTTAATTAAAAGCAACGAGAACATAGTGACATAGCTCCAATCTAAGCTGTAACCATAACAACAATAGTCTATTGGGAGCCTGTTCAATAAAAACCAAATAAACCAAGAAGCTAATACAAACCAAATAAAATATCGAGTTTGCTCTTGTAGTGTCATTCCTTTATGAGTTAGCAAATCATGTGTAGTTGCTTATTTAATACATTTCAGGTATGGGAAATGTGAGTAAACTCAACACGAAGATAGCTTTTGTTTTACAAGTCAAGTAAATGGATTATTTTAAGTTAAATTTTTGTAAACGTATAAACTTGAGCTCAAGTGTACATGCATGTAGTGAGTGTGCTTCTGCTCCACTTTATCCACCACTGATATCATCGCTAATCAGAGTCAATCAGTCCATCATGCCGAGATCACCGAGAGAGTCTTCTATCAGCTCAGACTGTTCTAGTCTCTCGCCAGACATCTCTTCCATTTCAGAACAGCAGCTTTGACTAACTTGTGAGAATGGAGCCTTTGTGCTCACATGCCATTCAACAAGAGTGCCATTGTCTTAAGGCCTGGTAGCAAGAGATGCATTGCTGAGCCTTTATTGCGAGAAACTCTGATTATATTAGGACTTGCTGAGGACTTCATTTGAATAGTTTCTCATGTGATGTTGCACCGCAGAGAAGGAAAACACCCCTAGTGAGAATGATCCTCCTTACTTTTCTTTCTTTTCTGTTCTTTGATCAGGTTCTTCTAACCGTGTAATCTGTTCACAAAGACTCCAGCACATAAACAATCACGCTTTCGTTCATCATCGGTGTACTAATATTTCTCTCATCAACTCCGCCATGCTGGCAGCTTAGAATGTCCTTCTGTATTTTTCCTCATGGGTTGTTCAGATGGATTGATCTGTAACATGCACATCATTGCCTCTTCTCTGTAATATCAATGCTTTCTGTCACGTGTGAGTGCTTGCCTGGTGCTGTTGCCTATCGCTCAATAAATTTTTCTACCCTGTTCATTACATAAGCAATGGGGTTAGCCTTGCACACAATTCATCGGTGTGGAGTTCATTTTACACAGCATTTCAACCAGGGTAATATATCAATTTTAAAACAGCATATACATATTTAAAATCCCAAATCAGTAGCCCTGATATCGTGAAAGGCATTTCCTGTCTGGGCATTATTGTGTGGCAGAGTCCTTTTGGACGGGAGTATAAAAGAGAGCACAGACATGAAGCGGGACAGCTGTGGCTGTCTGCAGGGGAAAGTTGCTACAGATGGTGAAAGAAGTGAAAAATAAACTACCGTATGGCTGGTGGAATATAAAAAGAAAGACTGGGGTTTGGTGTTGAACAGGACCTTCTTCTCGCGTTCTGTATCTGCGTCTCTGCGTACATCTGCATGTGTTTGGTCCTGTTATAAGGAATATGTTACCTCATTTGCTTCTCTGTCCTCATAGCCTTTATTCCCATCTGCTCATCAGTTCTCAACAGATTTATTTCTCTGTGCTGTAACTGACATGTGCTTGTTTTTCAAATTCCTTTCAACATAATTAAATTTCATGACCTTTATATTTGCATTAGCAATACTGACACATTTATGTAAGACATAAAAAATATCTCACTTGTTGGATCATTATGTGGATATAATATTGATTAAGTAGCTTTTAAAAAAAAGATATTATTAATAAACAACATTCCGTACCACAGCAATTGATTCTCTTTTACCCAGCAGCTTAGCTGGTTTAAATGGAGGTCACTCAGCCTGCAGCTTTTGAGCGTTCGCTTCCTGGTTACTCCGGTAACCTTTTCTGCGACTGAGCAATGAAGAGCTGACCTGTTCCTCTTTGTGATGTCCGGGGGGTATATTCGCATCTCAGCAAGAAAACTCTTTAGATCCCTTTGTCCGGCACATGAAGCTGTCGAACATATCAGTCTTATTTGACTGCAGCAGTAACACAGAGAGCAAAGTGAGATCCATTCTGGATTTAATTAAACCAGCGCTCATTTGGTCGCTTCAGCGTTAGCGAGCGAGTCGAGATTGGAGCAACGCTTTGCATACGTTATGAAACGATCCAACCTTTCTGGGCTCGCTCCAGATGGTGGCCACTACAAAGCATCCATTTGCTAACAAAATGTTTGCTCTTTAAGCAAGGTTACTTGTCATCTTTGTTAGTTTTCTTTTGTTTTCTTAGTGTTTACTTTTTTGTCAGATGTTGTTTTTAATCATTAAAATGGGTGAGGGTGGTGGTGGGGTTGCAGGCTAAGTGTGGAACTGACTTTAAATTATTGAACTATTTATCCCCAGAAATGCCCTCAGCCTCTCCATCTGTCTGAGTTGGAGAAATATAAATAAATAAGTAAATATGGATATTAAGGCTATGGTTGAGTCCAGGCCTTGGCACGGCTTTTTAGCGCTGTGGCAATCACAGCTTTGCTTGAAGACAGCGCTGAGTTACATGCAGCTTCTCATTGGGGTAGAATGCCAAAATCATTCTTTAAGGGGCTTGTTAATGCTTGTGTAATGTCTTTTGAAGACAAAGTGTAGTAGCCCCTGCTTTCGGGTCTCCAGAATGACACCTGCTGTAAAATCAATTAGGTTTTTTACGTTTTTACCACATTGTTTACGTAACCAAAAACAGAAACGTCTTATAACGTAAGCGTTTATTTTTGGGTAGAAAATAACACACTAGTGAAGTCGTTGGGGGCAGCAGCGCCGTTATTATCGCACCACATAGTACTGTGTGCTGTTTTTTGAATGAGTTTTAAATACCCCACAAAAAAAGACACTTGCAACATATAGGCTTCATGCTTAGATTACAAGAACGCAGAAAAAAGGTTTAATGTTTTGCGAGTTTGTGTGAACTTTAACACTAATTTGTGAACCCTTCAAAGCATGACCGATAGAAAACACAAGAGTAAGCCATGTCTCTTCTTTCCATGCAACACAGGCTACACCACAGAAGACGCTGCAAATTGCAGACAATGATTTGAGTGATTTGAGCTTTGAATGATTGGGGCGATGAGAGAGCTGTCAAAAGAGCAAAACCTAAAACACTAACGATGGGGCTTGATATTTTTTGATGTAGTATTAAAATATGTGTCGCAATTTTTCTAGTTTAATGAGGCTGGTTAATCTTAGTCTGTTTAATTATGGCTTGTTAAGATTAATGACGAGGCAAAATCTATGTGAATTAGTACAGTTGCTTTTTTTTGTCTAAAATATATTCCTTATCAAATTCATTATTTGTGAATTTCATTATTTTAATCTGTTTATAATCTTTAAATTAGACTTAGAGGAAGAGATGGGTAGAGTAACAAGATGTTAAAAGCTGTTGCTCATAGTTTTGTCTTGCATCATGTTATTTGACGATGATATTCACATGAATAATTGACTATAAAATATTTGTTTTTGAAGCCGTAACCTAGATCTCCAAAACTGTATAAATGAGTTCTTTATGAAAACCGCTTGCTCATTTTAAAAACCATTTTTTTAACTTTTGGCATTTGCACTGCTGCCTCTGAAGCATCTGAAGGTCCATGCTGGCCCATTCTTTCTAACCTCTCAATATTATTGAGGCATCAGTCATACACAGAACAGAAGTTGTTCACATGCTGGTAGGAGGCGTCACTTCACCAGCTGTGAAGTCATCTGAATTCCATTTAAATGGCAGCTTTTTTGTAATCAATATGCTTCCTCCTGTATGGTGCCCCATGAATCTTGAATGAGCCCTGCTTTTTTTTCCCGCTTTTGTGAAAAAGCGCCTTCTTCGTCAGCGACCGTCGTAAGTCTCGCCTATCCCTGCACTTCAACAATAAAACTGTTTTCACAGACGAAACAAAAGCGGCACTTGATTAGCTGTGAACCATCTGGGAACGCGGAGCTGTGTGACGAAGCTAATTGGTTAAATCTGTACAAGAATGGGTGAGAAGCCTCTCCTCGCATGTGTGTTTTGAATGAGTGGACTCCTCAGTGAGACCTCTAATCACACTTTGTGGCACCTACTCCCACCCCCCTTTATTGCAGTACATGGGCTGAGTGATGAGCGCAAGCCTGCCCACTAGGCCACAGGGGGAAGAGATATCCTCCTACATTTGAGATACTTCACCTACAGACAGTCTGTGGCAATGGATAGATTTGACACTTTGCTATGAAATATAGAATATTGTATTGAGATTCTTGTGTAGGTGCTTGAGGAAGTTGCCCGTCTGCCTCACATACTAAATATACATATAAGCAGATTAGGTTAGTATTTCCTGAAATCTTGCAGGTAGGAGACTTTTCCTAGAAAGCTGCAGCTGCTGTGGAGAAGGTCAGACATTGCCCTCCCATATTGCCCTCCCACCCATGACCGCAAATAACACATTGCAGGAAGGCCTGCTTTGCCTCACTGCTCAAGAGGGGAGTGAAGGCACGGTTCAAAGTCAAATGTACTCAGATATGGCAACAATCTCTCATAGGACCTCTGTACTGTGTGACCAGTTCAACTGCTCTCTCTGTGACCTGGCAGGCAAAAATGAGAAACTCCTACTTATTCTTTCTCACTTTCTCTCTCTATTTCTGCCTGTATGTCTACCCTCTTCTTAATTTCACTGCTCTCTTTATCTATCATTTCAATCCAAATCACAGTCCGGGTCACAATTTAGTGGACTCTGTCTGTCTGAAATTAGACCTGGTTAGTCAAACATTGCTTTACTGATAGATAAAGTAGTAGTGAAGTTTCAACATTTGGCTGGAATTGAGTTGGCATAGTTAGTAAGTTGGTAGTCTCAGCCTCAGATGCTCCACTCATGGGCTACTGAGCATCTGACATCTTTTGTACACCTTTCTGGCCCCAAGCTTCAGGATCTTAAAGGTTGCAGTCTGACTGGCATTCTGCACTTCCGTGTATATACGCTGGCTGGGTTCTAGCAGGAAAAGCTTTGAACACTACGACACAATGAACTTTTCCGATCATGGTATAATCACTACTGAAAACGTTCACAAATTCCCATGAGATTTTTTTTTAAAGAGTTTGATTTGGACTCACTTTTGTAGACACACCAGAAGCTTAGTGCAAACACAAGTTTCATAGTTTTGCTCAAACGTTGGTAGAAACAAATTTCTGGTATAATGGCTGCCACTTACTCTGAGGATAAAGTGTAGGATATCACTTTTAATTCAAGAGAATCTAAATTGGGCAGTGATTCTTCTGCGGTTCACCTGATACCTGATAATTCACAGCGCCAGAGTAAGAAAAACTGCGTCACTGTCCAATTACTTACGAAATGCACTGCAACAAAAAGGCCATTCAGCTCCATTAACCTTCCCCTTACGTCCTCAGAATAGATTAATGCTTATTACTCCTTATATGCACAAGCCCCTTTATATAATCACATGGACGTTCAGTTTTTGCAGTGCTGTTATGAATACAAGGAAGATGCAAGCAAGGGTCAATCCCTTCAATGAATCCAGTCTATAGTCATACACACACACACACACATACACACACACACACACACACAGTCAAACGCTGCTGCGTCGCGCCTCATGTCCCGGGTAATCTTCAGGCCCCCACTCTGCGGCTTCTCGCTAATTAAATTCCAGCGCTGTCCATTAGACGGATAGAGTGAGCACACTGCTGACTCAACACAGGTAGGGCAGCCCGCTGTAATGGCGAGAGGAGCTCAAGTGGCCAAGCAATTCATTTGCCCCCCATTTTACACATTCCTGGGTCACCACAAGCTTTCAAGGGTGCAGAGAGAGGAGAGGCTGGTGGAGGATGGATGTGAGGGGACGAAGGTAATATCTGTAATATTTTCAGATGCATTCATTTTGACACTACGCAGAACTGTGTGTCCTCTAAAGTGATCTGGTTGGGTCAGATAGGTGCGTCAGTTCTGAAAGACTGCACATGTCATCATATCGTTTGACGTGTGTCACTGTTCCACCTTTTATATATAAGTTGATAATTAATATATGATAATGCCTCTTGCATTAAAACTGAATGGATTGACTTTTTTTTCTCCCTGAATCATAGCCTCAGATTGGAAGCATCTCTCTGGCTCCAGTTGAAATGCACATGAGCAAAAGTAGTGGAAGCGTGGAGACCCAACCCAGTCTGTATTACGGTCAGTCAGAGTTTGGATACAATCCCAGGCTGACTTGGTGAATGTTGTAGTGTATTGACTTTGCCAACTTTCATGCACAGTTTCCAGAGTTTTATACACATGAGAATTTTACCATTCCTTACGTCATTTGTGTTGCTGGTAGGCATTTATAGGTCATTTGGATTTCTTTTTTTTTTTTTTAAAGAAAAAAACAGGAGAAGTCAACGTGTCAGTCAGTGTGTTTTTGGTTTCTCTGTGACTAAATGCACTTCTGTCCACAGTAGTTCCTCACGGTCAAAGTAATGTGATAAACAAATATCATTTATCCCGCGTTATTTTTTCTTAGACGTTCTTTTTCTTTCAGCTTTAATAAAAGGTTTAACTGTGAAAGTGACCAAGCATTCATTGGCCACACAGTTGAGAAACAATTGAAAAATTAGAAGGGGGAAAAAAAAAATCCACCAACAACAAAACTTCCCGTTGCCTCCTCTTCTCTCATTACCATGTGAATCGCCATTCATTCATTCATTTATGTTCCATTATATCCTCATGAGTGGCTGTTACTATGGGTCCTGCTCAGCAAGAGCTGCATAGCGAAACTTCCGCGAAGATTTAACGTCCGGCAGAGAGAGAAAGAGAGAGAGGGGGTTCTTTCACATGTACACTTATTTCCGTTTAAAAGACGTCCGTTGGACCGAAGTGAAGTGCGGGTAGGTGTGTTAGTGGCCTGCAGGGCACAAGTGAGCTTGGGGAGGCAGGAAGAGTGGAGGAGGAGGAGGAGGGGTGAATGATTAAAGAGGGAGAAGTACAGCTGGCTCCCCCGGCCTCCCATTCCCACACTCTCATTCCAATAGGCTAGTCTGTACCGCTAGATACTAATTCACTATTTGCCTAATTAACATCTCATCTGCATAACTTGTTGCACTCCCCTTCCTCCTCTTCCCTTCTAAAAAACAATGCAGGCCCAATGAAGAGGCTTAATACTAAGCGTCTCTGTCGTCAACATAAAAAGCAGTCTGCACTTTTCACAACCCCTTTTCCTTCCCCAGCAAATTAAAGCAGCCCTTCAGGAACAGATTTGTACTCTCAGTTAGGGTGCACAGTATCCTAAGATTTGTATACATGATAGGGCTGTATGGGAATGGCAAAATTATCTTTAAAAAATATTCAAATATTATTTTATTGTTAAATTAGCAGAAAACTAGCAGCGTTTTTCTTCCACACTGTATGTTATAAGACTAGATTTATTGCAAAGTAGAAATATAAAAATAATATCATTTCATGTAGTCACAACAATTAAAATGATTTTTTAAATGTTAAACTAGACTCTAAATATAGTATGCAAGCATAAATTAAATACACCTGCCTGTGTGCTGTGGTATCTGACACCAAGACATTAGCAGCAGATCCTTTAAGTACTGTAAGTTGCGAGGTGGGGCCTCCATGGACAGACTTGTTTGTCCAGCACATCTCGATTGGATTGAGGTCTGGGGAATTTGGAAGACAAGTCAACACCTTGAATTCTCTTAATGTTCCTCAACCATTCCTGAACAATTTTTGCAGTGTGTGGCAGGGCGCATTATCCTGCTGAAAGAGGCCACTGTCATTAGGCAGTATTGTTTCCATGAAGGGGTGTACTTGGTCTGCAACAATGTTTAGGTATGTGTCAAAGTAACATCCAGATGACCCAAGGATTCCCAGTGGAACATTGTACTGAGCATCACACTGCCTCTGCTTGCTTACCTTCTTCCCATAGTGCATCCTGGTGCCATCTCTTCCCCAGGTAAGTGGCGCACACGCACCCGGTCGTCCACAGGACGTAAAAGAAAACGTGATTCTTCAGACCATGGTCCATGTACTCCATGGTCCAGTTCTGATGCTTGTGTGCTCATTGTTGGTGCTTTTAGAGGTGGACAGGGGTCAGCATGGGTACTCTGCAGCCCCATACACAGCAAGCTGCAGTGCAGTGTTCGGACAGCTTTCTATCACAGCAATTTGTGCTACAGTAGCTCTTCTGTGAGACTGGACCAGATGGGCTAGCCTTCTCTGCCCACGTGTATCAGTGAGCCTGGGGCACCCATGACCTTGTTGCCGGGTTGCTGGTTGTCCTACCATGGACCACTTTTGGTAGGTACTAACCACTGCATACTAGGAACACTCCACAATTTGTAAATACTCTGACACAGTCGTCTAACCATCACAGTTTGGCTCTCGTCAAAGTCCGGCAGATACTTACACTTGCCATCTTCTACACTTCGAGAACTGACTGTTCACCTGCTGCATAAGATATCCCATTGTAAAGAGATAATCATGTTATCAATCAATAATAATGTTCACTTCACCTGTCAGTGGTTTTAATGTTATGGCTGATCAGTGTACATAATTAGGAATGAAGCATTCATGACTTAATGTAACAAACTCAGTAAAGCCTGCCACCTAACATTATCCTTGTAGCCTAGTAGTATGTTTTGCCACATCCATAAATATCTCAGTCAATTATAATTACTTATACCACATTAAAACTCTAGATTAAAATTTTTAATCTGTTACAGATTAAAATAGTTTTGCCTTACTCCATTGTTCTTTTATTTACTTAATTAAAGAATTCCAAAATTAATATAAATTATGAATCCTTCTGTAGCTTTAATATGTTTGTGTAGCGTAAAGGAAACGCAGAAGAAAATGAAAATAGATAATCGAATTGAAGGCCTCAAACTCCTGTTATGCATTTCCTGTGAATTCCATTCCGTTTTTCAGTTTGTTTCGGTGTTACAACACAGATCATTTTCAGATACAGGCTTAATCAAGTTGGCTTTTATTTGCTGTGGTGCCACAACGAAAGTTTTCTGGGATCCCAACCTTTTTTTTTTTGGTCATCAGATACTAGAGGTGGCTTTAGCTGAAGGGGGGAAAATGCAGTATGTGAGTGGTGTGTGTGCTTTGCTGAAGATGTAAACCAGATGTGGAGTCCTCTGTCGTTGGCGTGGTGTCATATCCTGCCTCGAACTGACAAGACCACAGTGTTTTCACTTGTGCTCCAGCTCCTGAGCTCTCACTTAGATAAGCCTCCTTCTTCAAGCAGCAAGTAAAGCACAAACACACACTTTTAAAAGACCTAAACATGCATATGGAAATGTGACGCATAAGAAAAATCCCACATAATCATTGTTCTTGGATGAAGTAGCTTGAAGAAGCTTGTGTGTGCTTGAGGTTATGTATCTATGTGTGTGTGTGTGTGTGTGTGTGTGTGTGTGTATGTGTTATTTGATACTGTAGAAAGCTGGACATCCATCAAGTTCACTAGACAAATTAACTGGCACAATTAATTTGATTGAGTTGTGTATTGCATTGTATTGTGTCCACCTCCTGCTACTCTGATTGTATAGTATAAATGCTACTGTAATATTTATACCCTGGCAATACAGAACTGATACATTCATTCCTTCTCCTTCTGAGAGCTGCAAGAAGACTTGCACTGCCTGGGGGTTTGTAAATGAAAGAGAAAATAGAGGGTTTTCTGGTCCGGCCCGTCACCTATATTTGTTCAGCCTCTGTGCACAAGGCCTCCACCACAGAACACATGGAGACAAGTGGCTGTTCTTCATCCTCATGTCCACCACTCTCCATTTTCTCATCTCCCTTTCCTCAGTCCCCGTGATTCAGCACAGGGCATTTAGCCGGAGGAACGACAGCACAAAACGAGTGACGTTTCTATTTTTTGAGCAGACGTGAAATGACAGGCTGCAGGCTTTATGATTACCGTTGCTTGTTCTGACCGTAGCAGTTTACAAGGAGGGGAAAAAAGTTAAAAGTGGATAAGAAAAAAAAAGGAGAAGGGCCATGCATAGCATAGCTACTTCTGTCCTGTGCTCCTCTATGCTCCCCTAACAGCCATAACTCAGGCAGCTTTTTTGTTTGCTTTTCTCCATGGAGAGATAGCTTTAATTTCTGTAGCATACCTTAGTGGCAGTTGTAAGTTATTACCTTGTCTGCTTGAAACAGCTACACAGCATCATCTTCCAGGCCCATTTAGCCACTTACTTACTTTCTTCTTGGCTCTTAAAGCTGAGGCTGGAGCACAGAAAGCCTCCAAAATCTTTTCTCTACTTTTGTCAGCATCACAACAAAAATAAGTTCAGAAGTCAGTCAGAAGTCGAGTATGAAAAGTGACTCTAGTTCTCTAAAAGTGAACCGGATTGGCTTCTGTAGCAGGTCTTCTGTTGTAGCCAGTCACATGCATTGATGTAAATTGTTGAGCTGAAAGCAGCTTATCGGACCAGATGCATTAGCTCAGAAGTGGGGGAGTTTTCGCAAACTTTGATAATGTAAACTGTATTAACCCTCTCTGGTCCAATTAGTGAAGTAACAACATGGCTTTGACCAAAGGACAAAATGACATAATGTCAATGACCAAAATTGAATTCTCTTTAATTCTCCCTGTATCAAATTCAAAACACGTGTCTCATGGAGCTAGTAAAATGTGATAATTTGAAGCGCTGGTACGAAACACTTCAAATTGTCTTATTTATAGCCATTAATAGTTAAGCATTAAAAGGTGACTGTCATCTTCATTCAGTCACGTTAGCTGCATATCCAGACCTTTGTAAGCAAGAAGTAGCTAGGCCTTTTACATGAATTCTCCAGACCTGAGATGGGAGGGTTTGTTGGTTGTTCTTGTTCTGCTTTTTTTTTTATTGTTCAGGTCTTTATGACAGATCCCAAGAGGCTCAAGTGTATCTGTGTGATGTGTAGCTGCATCCAGAACAATCAATGGGATGACTGAGCTGATGTGTAATGTGGATGCATGTATTCAGTTATCAGAACAGCATGAGGCATTGATCTGTTTATGGCTACTTTATTCTGGGTGGTAGTCTCCGTGGGGGAGGATTGTACAGTAAATACTGTTCGACTCTCCAGGGAATCGCACACGCAAGTGCTTTTCGCCCTCAGGGAACAAGATCAGCTTGTCTGGCTGCTCGTACGGCTGGTGAGAAAACAGAACGGCAATTTTCTCTAAGGGGTCACAGATGGTATAAAAAAGGCCTCATTGTGGCACAGTGTATTGTTACACTGACACATCCCAAAAAAAAAAAAAAAAAAGAAATATATATATATATATATGCAACTTATAATTCAACTTATAACAATGACTTCTCCAGTCTCAAAATTATTCAACCCCTTCATAGCAAGCATCTTTAGTACTTAATAGAGCACCTTTTGCTGTTATGACCTGCTGCAAACGAGATGCATAGCTTCTGGCAGCGTTCCTGAGGAATCTTTGCCCATTCCTCATGAGCCACAGCCTCCAGTTTAGTAATATTCATGGGTTTGCGTGCTGCAACCGCCTTCTTCAAATCCCACCAGATATTTTCTATGGGGTTCAAGTCAGATGACTGTGATGGCCCTGTAGAATCTTCCAGGACTTCTTCTGCAACCAAGTCTTGGTGGAATTTGACGTGTGCTTGGGATCATTGTCCTGTTGGAAGGCCCAGGGCTCTAAAAAAAGTGTTGTTAAATATATATATATATATATATATATATATATATATATATATATATATATATAGGTACTTAAAGAATTGATGTATAATTAATTATTCCAGATGCCCACACCATTTGAAAGACCCATCCTTAGAAATCAGTTGTGTCTGTAAATCTTTGAAAGGTCATTCCATGGGGTGTTTTGTCCATTTTTTCAAGTGCACTCCATCTCACCTGTAACATAAGTTATACTCAGACAGATACAGTGGGTTGAAAAATTTCAAGTCATGTGCTCTTTTCTCTGATGTTTAATGGTTTGAACAAAAATCTATTTCTTACAGACTTTCCATTTTTGAAAATATTTGATGTCCATATACAGTTGTCTATGAAAATGAAGAGAACTATATTGTATAGCAGAATCTTATAGTGGAAGCCCGGAATAAATTGGTTAGACTGATACCTTTAACATTTGAACTGTAGAATGATACCGCTATTTTGATGATGTATGATGGTTGCTTGCCCCTGATTGGTGGTCACAAGCTTTCACGACTTATTAGCTCAAGTACAATGTGAAAAACGTGTCTTTGGTTGATCAACTGCATTTGAAGTCAGTGGAAAATGTGTGTGAATTTGATTTTTCCCTAAATCATTCCTTTAACTGTCCCCATTTGCTGTTCTTAATTATGCCTAATGTTGTTTGAATTAGTAGTGGCATAAAAAATGAAAGTGTTTGTATAGAGAAAGCCATAAATGGAAGCATGAGGGCATAATTTGAGTTCGTCATTAGATTACACTCTGTAATTAAGCAGAGTGGATTGGTGGGGTGCGCTGGGGATGTCACCAAGGGATGCTCAGGAGATGATGACAGTGTGTTTGTGTGTGAGGGACAAAGAAAGAAAGAGCGTGAGAGGGAGAAGCTCATATTCGACCTCCCCATGTCAGGTAAGGACCTTAACAGTGAGAACATCTCTGGTCCATTCTCACAGTTTGAACCGTGTTGCTTGAGGAACGCAGAATGATCTTCTTTACTCCTCCATCCCCTCTCCGCTGCACATGATATTTAATCCGTCATCTTTGTTTTCAACAAACACAGCGCAAGCTGTTGCTGGCAGGGCATGAGGCTCAGGGCCCATCTGGAAAGCGTGCTGTGTGCTGGGGAATTAGAGGGGAATATAAGTAGGGGTTTGCTTGGGAAAGCCTGATAACAGCCCAGTGTCCTGTCCTGTTTGCACTGCTGCGGCTGCTCTCCTAATCTACGATGTATTATTGATGTTCTAAGCTACACGAATGGGAGATGGGGTGCATGCATGGCCTTATGTTTTTGTTTATTGTTGACATTGTGGTAGGTTGTCATCTTGTAAAGGATGGAGAGAGCAGGATTACGGAAGCCCTGAACTCTACCAGTTCTCATCAGGCCCAGATTAGACCTGGTGTATTTTTCTTACAGGGAACTGGAATTAGCAGTCTCCATTGTCTAGGCATTTTGGCAAATACTGCATTGCCTACGCATGCATGTCAGGTAGTAGTAGGTGTTGTACTTGGTATAATAGTATAAATGAGTCACCTGAAGGAATTTGTCAAGAGTTTTGTATGAGTCTCTTCTTATTGTGGACACAAACAAGCCAGTATATATAAGCACAGCCTATATATATTATATATAAAATTATAAAAATGTGTTCTATAGGTATTCTTATTTTAATTCATATATTTATAATTTCCAGAAGAACTGACCTGTTTTGATGACTCATCATGTAATAGTCCAATCTGCGTCCAATCAAATGCTCTTTACTCCTGCCCTGTGCGTAACTCAAATTATGCATCAAATGTGGATTCTTTGTGTAGTTTTGGTCATGCAGCTTCCTTAAACCAACACGTGTGCATTGAAAAGATGGTTAGAGTTCATGTGTGTGTGTGTGTGTGTGTGTGTGTGTGTGTGTGTGTGTCTGCATTCCATCTCCATAATCTTGATTTTGGCTCAAACATGTATAATCTCACTCCAAAAACATTGTGGGCTTCACTACCTGTGATACATATACACTACACATATACACTACAATGCATAGTTAGTATACATGCAACTAATGTGTGTGTACTACATGGCATGCAAACAAACATTTGGAGATATTGAAGCACGTTAATATGTGTACGTGTGTGTGAGTTGCCCAGAAATCATGTTCATCATTTAGACTGCATGGCCTCCTGTTTTGGTAATATACAAGCAGTTATGTATACAGCAGTGTACACGGTTACCAGTCTATATTTAAAAAAATATGAAAACATTTTCCCCTTAGTCAATCAAGGGCGAAGCCATTGAGACACTCAGCTCATTTGTGTGTATGTGTTTGTGCATGATTGTTTTCTGTGTGTATAAGGTTTCCTCTCAATCCATCAGTGTGTGTATAGCTCACGTGCAATTAATGCGGTTGTGCAGTCAAAGGCTGTCACAAACATAGTTAAACCATTGACACCCAGGTCACTGCAGTGGCAAGAACTGCCCAGAGGAGCTTGCCCATAACATGCTTTATTCTACATGCATGCAGTTTTTGATAAGGAGGCAGACAGAGCTCTGTTTACTGATGTCATTTAGTTTAAGGCCAGGTTTTAGTTTGTTTAAGAGGATCAGCCTGTTGAAAGCTTGAAACTGGACTAATAATAATAATTTAAAAAAAGAAGTAAAACTCTTGCATGAACAGAGATAAGATTACAGTTCTGGTTGATTTGAACATCTGTTTGCAATAGAGATTTGATTGCAACACGATTCACTTTGTGTTATTAGGATATATCAATTGAATGCTTAAATGGTTTTTATTTTAGGAAGGAACAGAACACATCAGGGCATGCGGTTATAGGAAATGAATCAACAGCAGGGTGCTGTGATGCTACCTGTCAGGAAGTGGCATTACAGTTACCACACCAGAATTCCCCATTACTGCATGTCTAGAAATGTTTTGTTCCTCTTATACCACAGCACTATATTACAGAAAATGTATTTAAAAAATTACACATCATATTATTAATTCTTGTTTAGTTACATTTAATGTTGTGGAACCTCTGGAAAACAAGTTATCACATTATCGCTTACACTCACAGATCACTTTATTAGGAACACTGTACTAATACTGGGTAAGGTCTCCCTTTCCTCTCAGAACAGCCTCAGGTCTCTGTGGTATGGATTCCACAAGATGTTAGAAACATTCCTTTGAGATTCTGGTTCATGTTGACACGATTGCATCACGCAATGCCTGCAGATTTTTCAGGTGCACTTTCATGCTGTGAATCTCCCGTTCAACCACATCCCAAAGGTGTTGTATTAGATTCGGATCCGGTGACTGGGAAGGTCACTGAAGAACATTGAACTCATTGTCATGTTCATGAAACCAGTTTGAGACGACGTTTACTTTGTGACATTATCGTGCTGGATGTAGCCATTAGACAGTGGGTAAATTGTGGCCATGAAAGGATGCACATGGTCAGCAACAATACTCAAATACTCCTCAGCTTTCTGTTCTTGGCTGACAGAAGTGGAACTGGGCATGGACTTCTGCTGTTGTAGCCCATCTGCCTCAAGGTTTGGAGTGTTGTGTGTTCTGAGATGCTTTTCTGCTCACCATAATTGTACAGAGTGAGTATCTGAGTTACTGCATCATTTCTGTCAGCTCAAATCTGTCTGGAGATTCTCCATTGACCTCCCTCATCAATGTCTGCAGAACTTCTGCTCACTGGATGTTTGTTCTTTATTGCACTATTCTGAGTAAACTCTAGAGAATGTTATAGCAGATACAGAAATACTCAAACCAGCCTGTCTGGCACCAAAAATCATGCCACAGTCAAAATCACTGAGATCACATTTTTTCCCCATTCTGATAGTTGATGTGAACATCACCTGAAGCTTCTGGCCCGTATCTGCATGATATTATGTGTTGCACTGCTGCCACACAATTGGCTGATTAGATAATTGCATGAATGAGTAGGTGTACAGGTGTTATTTTATAAAGTGCTCTGAGAGTATGTATTATGAACCGTTTTTCTGTCACCGACCTCTTTATTTCTTTCTCTTAGTTAATGGAAACCTCAGCTTGTCTATTATTACAGAGAAAAACATCTAGTCACGAAATCGTCTTTCCTGTATACCATGCCTGAAAACATACGGACTGTTACTGGAGACTCCTTTCTTAAATGTTAAATAAGCGTCTCCTTATGGAAAGCTTCACCACATCAACGATTATACATTTAGTTAAATGACAACACGGTTTTTAAACCTTAGCCTCAGATTATGTGGACCTCCCTCTATACAATTGAACAAGATGTTAGTATAGAAATTATAATGTATTTGAATGTGTGCATTAATATAATCCTGTGATTTGCGTTTGAGCTGGCATTATTGTGAGCTGTTCCATTATAGGAAATAAATCAACGCCTTCTGACCAATCAGATTTGATTATTCATCCACACTGTGGAATAAGTCTGATTACAGGTTCAAAGTGGCAGCAAAAGGAATGTGTGGAGTTTTTAATAGCATTGGTTGCATATCAGACTGACCTCTGAGACTGAGATTAGTTGAGGTGTAAGGAAAATCTTCACACTGTGAAGGGGTGGGTTACTTCTGCACCACCAGAGCAAATGAGTGTGTTATATTTCTACTCTAATGTTAGTGACCAAGCTCCAGGTCAGAACAGCAGTCTGTCCATACAGATGAGGCTATTTTAAAAAACGCAATATGCATAGCTTTACTTTAATTACAGGACACTGCTGCTTTATTTATAACCGTTTTATAGCTCAGTAATGATTGTATTGCCTTGCGGTCACATAAGTGCAGTCTCTGTACAGTCTTTTGCTAATGGTTACAGCACCGATGAATCCCCAGTGGAGAGTGTGTGTGTGTGTGTGTGTGTACGTGTGTGTCAATGTATATGTGAAATACACATAGACACATGGAAAAGTGAGGCCTATTTGTGAGGTTTCATCACTCCTGTCTTGGTGTCTCTTCATGTGTACTCATTAGACCAGTGAAAGGTTCCTCTGTAAACATGGCTGGAGAGAGTGAGAGATATAGAGAGAGCGACAGTCTTTGCTATTCTGAAGACTCTTTGTTAGGCTGTGAAACTTTAGATGCATACACACACAGACATGCACGGTTCACACTCTCCATTCTGCACTCATTTGTTGATTTGCACTGCCTCTCTCTGAGCACTCTTTCCATCTCTCCCTGCCCGCACTCATTCACAGTAAGAGCCGAGCCTTCAGACCTGATTAACCCATTAGCACAGGACAGGCGCTAGACATGTACCACCTGCACACTTTTATAACATGATAGTTGCTAACTTTTTATCACAATATTGTATGGAAAACTCTAGCTAATATACACGAGTTTAATTTGTTTTCATTCATTTATGTTCAGTAAGCACTTTATCCTGGTCAGAGTCACAGTAAATCCAGAGCCTACCCTGGACACACTGGGCATGAGGCAGGAATACACCCTGGATGGGACGCCAGTCCATCACAGGACACTGTGCACACACATATTGACACCTAGGGGCAACTTAGTGAAGCCAGTCAAGCTGCTAGCATGTATTCGTGAGGTGGGAGGAAACTGGAGATCCCAGAGGTAACTCATGACCTGGGAAAACATGCAAACTCTGAAACTGAGTGAATGCCAAGAGTTTAAGGTTTCCACATTAATAGCGTTGGGTTTTGAATTTTATGACATATTGTTGATTGCATATTTTTTTTATGGCATTTGGCAGACGCCCTTATCCAGAGCGACTTACATTTATCTCATTTATACATCTGAGCAGTTGAGGGTTAAGGGCCTCACTCAAGGGCCCAACAGTGACAGCTTGGCAGTGCTGGGATTTGAACTCACAATCTTCCAATCAGTGGTGCAACATCTTAAGTATTAAGCTACCACTGCCCCACTGTATATATAAATATATATAATCAGTATAACACGGACAGGAAGATTTCCAGCTCATTTTCTCTCTCTGAATTTATAAAACAGGGCAGAACATCCTGCAACACAGAGTGTCTCTCAATCTCTCTTGTCTATCTCTCCATCCGTAGTTTATGTGTATACGTGTCCACCGTATCGCAGCTCCTGATCTCTGAATACATGGCTGCTCCTCGCTCTCTGCTCATGGCCAGGTCTGCACTCACTCTATCAAAGAGAGCAGGAACATGCTTCACTGCTGCCACAAGAGTTCAGGAAGAGATCTGTTAGCAGGAAAAATAACTACCATGGATAACGAGGGATATCAGAGTCAACTCCACCAAGTCTCCCGGCCAGTCAACATATTTCCTGTCTGTAACTCCGAAAGCACTTTTAAAGAATTGGGTTCTGTGTGTGGGGGATGGGGAAATGTAATGTACAGGATAAGAGTAATCTGTAGTGGCCACAGCAGTGAACCACAGAATGATATTGTGTACTAGTGGTTGGAGACATGACTAGCTCAGGTGACCAGAACATGCAGATTTAGTTCCTGGGTTATAGAATATGCAGATTATGTTCCCAGGTTATCGTTTTTTAAATTTGGCATGTTCAATACATGAGCCCCCCCAGTTGGGCTCGCATATTTTTTGGAGGTGTGAAAGCTTGTTTCCAAATCTCGTGCTTGCTCAACAGTGTATTATATTATTACCAGTCTGTATGGATGCACTTGACAGGCTGACTAGCTCATCCTACATTTATTTAGTAATCATTTGGAAATTTCTAGTTAAAAATAACTGAAGTTTTTAGCTGTTTTTTTTTTTTTAACTAGTTGATTTCACTTAATTAAGAAATGCAAAAATCATGACCACATTTAGAAAACTAATAGTGCGGTGATCATGCATCACTGCCTCTCTGCATATTTCCGTCTTTTACATTACGAATAGGAGTTTATTTACATTTGGAACGCAAGATTAAAAAACGTAAAATAAAAACGATAAGAAGCTAAACAAAATGAACACACTTCCTGTGATTGTTATTGACATTGCACCTTGGGAACTTATTCAACCTGTGACATTCCGAGGTGACTTTCTGTCATCACTTCTCTTGTGTTTCTGTGTCCTGCTGGAAACACGTAGGGGTTCCGGACGTGTAGAGAGAGAGCGAGAGATAGAGAGAGAGAGAGAGAGAGAGGGAGAGAGAGCAAGAGAGCGAGAAAGAAAGCTGTGCCTAGCACTGTAACAGCTGGCTGGCCAATATTAAATGCCGTCTGTCCTCCTGAGTCCTGCTCCGATCACCGCTGTGATTAGTGGGCATCCGGTCTGTTCCTTAACCCCGGCGCTGGAGACGAGACCTCTCTGGACTTGCCCCGAGCAAAAAGAACGCTGCACCTTCTGGAAGACTACGACACCTTTCCCTCACACCATGGGTAGGGCCTGGCAAAGCCTGATGAAGATTATGTGCTGTATTATTATTAGCGTAAGAATCAGTGTGTTGATTGGTGAAGATGGTAGGCTGGTGGATGTTTGGGGGTGGGGTGGTGGTGTTGCACATCCACCCGGTAAGCTGATAAATATTTAAGAGTTTTCGGAGCCGAGGCATGGTAGCTACTCATCTGGGCTCCTTAATTAGGACGCATTCTGCTCTAGTGCCCTCTGCTTGCCGTGCCCAGGGAGGCGCGGGGTAGAGCGTGCTGCCCAGACCTTCATCAGAGAGAGAGAGAGAGAGAGAGAGATGAGCAGCGAGTGACTGCCAGCATCTGCAGGGTGACATTAAACATCACCAGATGCTGTGCACATATTGTGGGATGAGGTGCTCAGCTTTTCACAGAAGGCCACTCTTTCTTCCGTTCCCTTTTTTTATTATTTGCCGTAATCACAAAATCCGTTCAAACAAATGACAAGGAGCTGGAGTAAACAATTGAAAACAGGTAACTGAAATGAAAAACAGTTACAACAAAGCTCTAGAGGCTTCCTCCAGCTGGCAGTGCAGCTCTCTTCTTGTGACTCCTTGTCTCTCTCTTCCTTCCTTCTCTTCTTCCCATATAGGTCTTTGATTTCAGGAGAAGCTGATTATTAGGGTTTCGGCTGTAGCCTTCTGAATCAGCGGCTGTGGGGCTTTGTGATTAGACATCATGATCTGCTCTCTATCTGTGAAATATATGAGGCAAAGCTGAAGCTCCGACTCTATAAATGTGTTAATGTGTTTATTTATTGTTATTTAGTAACTGAACAGAGGGAGATGGTGAGAGAGTGGAAGGGTGAGGCTGATTAATTGAGTTTAAATGTGAATGCACTGTTGATTAGTCTAGTGTTAGTGTTCCTTTCTTTTTGCTTCTCTTTCCGTCTTACTGTACACGACTCACTACTCACTCACCCAGTAGTGATGGACAATATGAAAATGAGTACATTTACATGAGTAATCTATATGCTGTAACTTTTTGTATACATTAATAACAACAGAAACATATTGAAACCACAGTTTCCAGAATATCATGAAACGCATATACACTGAAAATTTCTTCAGGCATCAAGATATGATAGTTGCTACATCGCCCACTCCTGATATTGCAGATGTAAGAATTACTAGCTCAGATTTGCCATAATATATAACCCCGATTCTTATCTCTCTCTACCTCTCCTTGCTTTTGAACTTGGTCGTCACTTCACTGTATGGCAACAAAATTGTGAAAACTCTGTGTCAGCACCTCATGAATTACGATCCCTTGCTTATTGCCTTTAAATGCATAGCATCCCTGCATCTCAGCCTGCTGTGTTTCATAAACGATACAGTCGGGGGGCTTGCGTCCTGCCTGACCTCCATTATTTAGAAGCCTGTGGAATCCAGAGCCTCCTGCAGCACCAGCAGACAAACAGTCAGAGACAGCCGCCGTCACACTGTCACGCGCTAAATCAAGGCCCGGTGCTGGGACATGGCTCATAGCAGTCTGATTGGATGCTCATATAAATCCAAGTCTGTTGGGCTTCATCTTAGTCAGAGCTGGTGGCCAGTGTTGCAGGGTCTCTTGATCTCTTCTCCTGTAAGCATCCTGCAAAAAGTGCTCATCTTTTGCCATAGTGTGTGTCTGTGTGCCAGTCTGTGTGAACGAGCGGGTGAGTCGTAGCCGATCTACGAGCTCTGTGGCACTTGGGCAGTAAAGCTATGGAATGTGTAATTAAAAACAAGCAAGCACAAAGAGCCCAGCCTCTCTCTCTCTCTCTCTCTCTCTCTCTCTCTCTCTATCTGTGTGTGTCTCAGTACTCTGCCTCAGTGGTGGAGAGAGACAGGGATAGAGAGGGAGAGGGGGCCAGGTTAAGCTTGCATTACAACTCATGAATCTTTCAAGCCACCCAGCCCACTCATCCAGCTCAAAAAGTGCACAAGACCAGAAAATGTATTTTTTCCTCTGCTTAGAATCTTCCTTAAAATCTTTGCATGTACCCCTCACTCTCACTCTCTCGGTTTTTTTTTAAATACTACCCTGCAGAACAGAGATAGCACAGCAATTTAAGGACCTCTCGTAGGATCAGGGAGTACAGTAATGTAAAAATGTGCAAAAAAGTAAGGGAGGATGAGAAGGGGAAAAAAAAATAAATGTGAGTGGTAGCCTTCGAGGCATGCCCCTGACCTCTCTGCACCACTGCGGTTGTGTTTGCCGCCTCGATCACTGCAATAAGGAGGCTTCATGCGCACTGAGCCCTGGGCCATAACGTCAGGAGCTAAGGACCTCTGCACCAGGAAATGCTTAAGGGATCTGCTCTTTCACACAGCTAGTCTCCCACGGACTCCGGGAGACCGTTTTATCTCCAGTTGCTAGGATAACAACTTTAAGCTTCCAGCAGTCAGGAGGCCTGCAGGGCCTTTTTCTGCACAGACTGAAAGAATGCCACTTTTTTTTTTTGTTGGGTTATTACAAAAATTATTTTGGAAGATCATCACTTATTGAATTTCACTTGTTTAACTGTTCCATAGTATACTGTGGGGGAGCACTTTATACGGCTCCTATTTCAACAAAAGCTGATGGTCCTGCACGCCTATTTTGTCGCCAGGATTAATGAGACAAAGAAATCAAAGTTGCCGTGCAGAGCGAGGTATTAATGAAATGGTAAAATAGATAAATGAAAAGCATGAGGGCCTCCGCCGCTCTGACTGACTGCTCCCTGCCAGGATTAAGTGGACTCCTCCTGTTCTTTTGTGCCTGTTTCCCAGCAGCACAATCGCGGCAGAGTCGCCGGCACAAGTGCCGCGCAAAAAGCCTCACCGCGGCCACTTTTGCTCTCCATTCTCTACATCCACGGCAAGACATGCCGGCCTGTAATTACTGCACCCATTCAGATGGGCCCCAGACGCCTCAACGACGTCAGTCCTAACAAAGCCCAAGAAATACTGCACTCTCTAATGAGAGCACCGTGTTAAACTCTGCCTATACTCCTGTGCTTCGACTAAACCCTCCTCCTGTGGCTGGTATACCACACGCTGACCCTGTCTAACCCCCTGCTCTGGGCAGCTCTTTCTGAGCATGGCCTACTTCCCTGCTTGGTCAGTGGGTCGGCTGT
The DNA here is from genome assembly GCF_023375685.1 of Ictalurus furcatus. Lineage (NCBI taxonomy): Eukaryota > Metazoa > Chordata > Actinopteri > Siluriformes > Ictaluridae > Ictalurus > Ictalurus furcatus. The sequence goes on from NC_071264.1 coordinate 15,135,554, forward strand.
CCTAGAATGAACCCTTCCACTCTGTAGCCCCTTATGTGTAATGATACTTAGAGGCTAATCGCTCTAAACTCTCCAATTACGCCGAAGCTGCTCCTTTATCTGGCAGCAAGATACGGAAGCTTGTCTCTTCTCGATCCTGCTTTAATCTGGTCCACAGTGAAAATGACGCACACAACTTGTGTGAATATGGCAGCTGCGGTGGATTTACAGTAGAGCACAGTACATTCCCCATTCTGTAAGCCTGTGGGCCAGGATGATTCTCTCTCAGGGAAAAAAGAGAAAGGGAACGAGATAGGGAGAGGGAGAGAGAGAGGAGAGAGAGAGAACTAAAAGCTGCTGTGAGCCCACAGGGACCAGGGGTCATAGAGGAGCAGACGGGAGGAACACACGGTTTTGTGGGGGTGTTGTGTTCAGGAAGGGCAGCTGTAGTTGTCGGGGTGAGAGGGCAGAGCTGGGGAAAGATGAAGGATACGCCACAGGCTGACAGCCACACAGGAAGCACATCACAGTCAAACCACCCAGAAGAAAAAGCCCTTCTTCTCGTCTTCTCTCCCTCCCTCTGTATTGCTCCCAGCCCACGATGGGACCCTCTCAGGGAGGTCTCTGCACTGTATTCGCTGCTCTGGGCCACAAGGAAGCAGGGAGAGGAGATATAAAGAAGTCAAAATCACAGAAGCCGAGAGATACGCTTTCAATTTTTTTTTTTTCACAGTGTTTTAAATTTAGCCAAAAGTGCATTTTGTTCAGGATTAAAACACATGGTGACTTTGTGTTTTTATGATATTTTTTTTATTTTTATTTAACCTTGTTTAATGTTGAGGCTGCAGGCTTGTTTTTGTCTTTTGTTCCATAGCCGCTACTAGCAGCTTTGATTGTTTTAATGCTGTTCTAATTTAAGCTTATGATTTGGAACACCTGCACATCTGATCAGCCATGCTCTTACCACACTAGTAATTTACTGTGAACCATAAATATTTATGGGATCAAGTCGAGGGCTGCGAAAGGTGAAGCTTTCCCTGAATCTTTGTTTCTGCAACATGATTATAAGCATTTGCTTTTGTTATTTACTGCTACATGTTGATTGACTGACATGCGGAATGCATTTGGGCAGACACGGATGTGTTAAGAATAGCCCCGTAGCACGGACAGGCCTTCCTGTATATCAAGAGTTCAGAATGCCATTGAGTATGACAGCAACCTTCTTCCTGCCCTCACCTTGGCTCTCCTTTCAGCTTCAGCTAACACGTTTGTTTGTAATTTATGAAGCCAGTGGGACAAATATGAAACCAAATGTGCATGCATGTATACATGTGTGTGTATGTGTGTGCGCTGATGCCTGGTGGTAAAAGGGCTTCATTCAGGCTTTAACACACAAGTCGCCAGGGTCAGTGGTGAGGTTAAGCCTTCCCACCGTGAAGCAATCTAGGTCAGCATGGCAGTGACAGAATGAGGCGGAAAGACTGTATGTCAAAGGAACAGGTGGCCCTCTCTGACACCATGCTCAGTTTAGAGCAAGCTGGGGGACTTGAGTTTATGACATAGCTGCCACAGAAGCTGCTATTTCATCTAGCAGCAGGTCAGGACAGTCTTTTTCCAGCCCTCATAGCCTTAAGCGACCCACAGAGATATTGAACTGTTTGGCCTGTAGCTCTTATATTTTTCATTTAAGAGATCAGAACATGTGTGTTTGGGGGCGGGGGGGGGGGGGGGGGGGGGAGAGGGGGGTGCTGCTGCAAGAAACACTCTCACAGGTTCAACTTGGCTTGTAGATAAACAGCAATCTGAGTCTTGGAAAGGACCGTAGCCCACAGTGCAGAGTTGTAGTTGGCTGCACTCTTCAAACTGTGTAAAAGCGGACAGTCAGACTGGGACACTAGCCATGTTGGGTGCTGGCAGTGGGTTTAAACAGCTAAGGGGGGAAGGGAGACAGAGGCCGAAGGTCCTGACTGTGAGGAGTTGTCGTGATGAGACCCAGACTACACACTGTCTCTCATGACAGGCTGTGTTGGCTGAGCTCAGGTATCCTATCACTCAAAAACAAATAGCCTAGTCTGGTCCTTCGGTTTTATCCATGCAATGTGAAGCATTTCCTAACATGGAGTTTTACACCCTTTGAGAAATTGGTCTTGTTGTCTTATGGAAGAAATACCTGTATTTTATTACCTAGATTATGTCTATCCTGAAAATGAGGAGATAATACTTTTAAGGATGCACTATGCTCAAGTTCTAAGCATTGGTCAATACCTGATACTGGAACAGTGCTGACAGACTGTGCTACTGTAGACTGTAGGCATGTTGTGTCACTCAACATTACATGTGTTAACTCCATAAAATTTGTCAATGGAATGCACTGGGAAATGTATCAAATCTGATTCAATCCCTATTCTCGATATGGGACCGGTGTACTCTATATGGCCAAAAGTTTGTGGACACCTGACCATCAAACTCGTATGTGCTTTTTGAACATCTCATTTCCGATTTAGACCCCCTTTGCTGTTGTAATAACTGTTGCCCATTCAGCCACAAGAGCATTTGTGAAGTTTGGCACTGATGATGAGTGGAGAGGCCTGGGGCATGATCAGTGTTCCAATTCATCACAAAGGTGTTCAGTTGGGTTGAGGTCAGGGCTCTGTGCAAGTCTGTTACGCTCTTCCACTCTAACCTTGGCAAACCATGTCTTCATGGAGCTTGCTTTGTGCACAGCGCTGTTGGCATGCTGGAACAGGTTTGAGCCTCTTAGTTCCATAGAAGGGAAACTGTAAAACCGTACCAAGACATCCTATACAATTCTGTGCTTTCAAATTGGTGGCAAAGGTTTGGGGAAGACCCACCTGATGGTCAGGTGTTCACAAACGTTTGGCCATATAGTGTAGCTTTTTTTTTTTTTTTTAATCTAATCACTTCTTTGTCTGAAATGGTATGTATTTAACACTGGACCTTTCTTTGGTTTATTTGTTTAAGCGATCAATATGCATTCCCAGATGGTTCTACATAAACACTTCCTTCAGTGTGTAAGGAAATGCTCATTAAGTTTTGAAGGCACACAGTGTTGTGTTCTCTGCTGTTCTTGGGTTGAAAAGAGATGCTTCTCAGAGAAGAGATGCTCCATTCACAAAGCCATGGACTTGCAGTGCATAGACTGTGGAAGAATCCATCAATAGTCTCTCATTAACCTTGTTTCCACTGCAGTGGGATCTTAAGACTGCTGTAACCTCTGACTGAAGTCTGAGATCCTGCACATTTTACAGACATACTGGAATTTAATTTTGGGTCTGGTTTCTACACGCTAACAGGTATGGAAGAAAGAGATGGCTGTCAAGAAAAGATGCAAGGAGGAACTTGACTTTGGGGTGATGAGAGGGTGGGAAGGATTTTAAGAATATCCAAGAAGATAACGTGGCTCCTGCATCAGCTAAAACCATGAAATGTGAGATGTTTTTAAGCAACCTTGTTTATATGTACTTCAGCACTGGGCTGCCTTGAGCTTCTCCATAGAGGAAGATCCAGCTAAAGCCTGTGATCCTTAATGGGAGGTCTCCCCGCCTTGACTCCCTGCTTTTGGCCAGTGGGGTTATTTATTATTCAGTGAGAGCTATTACTGTGGATAAGAGGCTCCTCTCAGACCTGTATCGATTGTTTTAATTGCCCCCAAAGATTGTCAACTCTTAAGATAGATATTAAAGCGGCATGCATGGCATTAAAACATGTGGAGGATTGGAGGAGAATGAGGAGGAGGAGCAGGCCAAAGCATGGAAATGTTTGAAGAATGTCCCCTGCCACAATATATCTCCAATAGAACAATCAGTAACATCTTGTGGACATACACATTCACTCTCATGAGGTCAAGGACTGTGAATGGAGGTTGGAATAGTCACATCTTGTACCTGGCCTTGAAAAGAGAGCTTCCAAAGGAATCTGTTTGGAATTCAGAGCCTCTTCAAAGATCCCAATAGCTTGAAAGTGTCTTCAGAAATGGAACCACAATATTTAATGTGTCACGAGGAAGCACTGTTAGCAGGGAGCTTATACAAATATTTCAAGCCACTGCATGCTTTAGCCTATAAGTCCAGATTGACTGGAGTCCAGAATTAAACTGTGAGTTTTTCTATGCTTGTGCTCTGAAAGACATGGTTCAATTTGTCTGTTCTGATTTTGAACCTTGAAGATGAAGGGGCAGTCCATATTTCCACTAGAGCAAGAGTGGTTAGATCAATGCTTTATGCAGTGGAGCAATTATTCAGTCACCTAGTTAGAGTAGACATCGCTACCTTTCACCAACCAACAACTTAATGAGTTTAGTGTTTATTCATTTTTACATCATTTTCTCTTGCAAATTCCCACTCAAGAGATGTCCCTTTTCTTGAATATTCTTGTTAAAATGTACCACATGAGACTGAAATCCTACAGATGAGAGCAGTGTTTTTATGGGGCGTGCTGGGTGGAATAGAATGGTATGCTTAAATAGAATCAGCGAGGTGGAGATTAACATGGAGCTTTAGTCGTCTCACATGTAGCATAGTGCTTAGAACTCTTGATGCGTCACACTTAATGTCAGAACAATTTAAGAGCAAGAGAATCAGTAGTGGAGAGCCAGTGGATTATTCCCAGTGCACAAATCTCAACTAATGTGACTGTGACTACATCTCATATTGAAGTGGTGGTTTTATATAATTGTTTTCTATTTAGCCATAAACATTCAAGTTTACCAGAACCACATAGAGGCCTCTTTGTTTGGTTCATGTTAGATTAAGCATTGGGAAGGCGTAAGGAAGGCCTCGCAGTATAAACAGTGCAGTTTGATGGCACTGTCTGCCTCTCTGGTGGAGTTGTGACAATGGCATGGCTGGCTGTTAACCTTAATTAACCTCTGGGTTGAGTATTGCTTATGGCCATCTTGTACGCCTCCTCAAACTGGCCTCCTGCTGCTCTGAGTTTCTGCTGTCTGCAACCAAAGATCAAGTGGAAACACACGTGTGATTATAGAGGAAATCCACTGGTAATCCAGCGATCCTGTCTGATTAACGCTGTTAGTGAGAATCTTCGGGCTACCACGTTAGGGTGCTTTCACATTTTGCAGCACTGTTGTTTGTTGTTTGAATTGAATGCTGGTGTGTTTACTTCTTTGGTGCAGGTAATTTAGACAGGTGAGACACAGCAGTTGTATACCAAGACTATCTAAGTGATGCGGATTCTGTCCAGTTCCAATTGAACTCTGGTGCAGTTCGATTGCAATTATTTGCATATCTTGGCTGCTATACGGAGTTCCGAGATGCTAACCAAGCCAAAGTACAGAGCTGTAGCACTGCAGTAATGCAGTATGTTCTGGATATTTGGTCTGATGATCCATGTTCTTCGTTCTTAAGTGATTTTTATGATTTCTGCTCGTACTTGTTAAAGGTTTGTTTTTCTGTACCTTTTCCGCATATTTTCTGACCAATGAGTGAAGGATTTGTATGAGTGAGTTTTTAGCTCCTCAGGCCATTTATTTTGGTTTTTGGTTTAATTACATGCAGTATAAAAAAAAAAAAGATCAAATTTTGTTCAGATTCAGACTAGTTCTGGAAGCACCCTTAAACTTGAGTTGTTTTGGGACCTACACTCTAAGCACACTCTGGGTGGTGGAGTAGCAGGAAGCGGGAGGGGTCCTCATCCTAACACTCTTGCCATCCACATGCCCACTCTAGGGCCTGAAGTGCAGACAAGGTTACGGGGAGTGGTAGGTCAGCGGTCTCGGGTGATGCCCGACCCCATCTGGTTGTGTTGTGACCTTGCTCACACTTGGATTAGCTGGTACAAAGCAGAGTTCCCACTCACTGAATTGTTCTTGCCCTGCAGCACCCCCTCCTATTAGCTCTCAATCATATGGTCTGTCGGTCATGTGATTAATAGCAGGTCAGCTGCCTTTAAGTGGGTTGGTCCTGTAGAGTGCCCGACTGTGGGCAACTCGTAAAGGGTGACCAGATGGGTTGAGGGTAAGAGACACTTGGCGTGTTCTCTCTTACTTTCAGATCCTTGTGGTTTGTCTCTCTGTGTCTCTCAGAGCATGTCATCAGGACGAAGTTAAGTGGCTGGGCCTATGGAGCTCTCAGGATGGCCCATGGGCAGCTTTCCAAGCAGTTTAAACACCTTTAGCTAGTGTCTGGCCAGTGCCACTGCACTTTGCCAAAGTGCTGGCTCTTTCAAAACAGCTGCACTTCGGCTGCAGGGGCTCTTCAGACCTCCAATGAAGTGTGGTCTTCATGGCTTCCCAAAGCTTGGTACATAACCTAGGGTGTTGTTGTCGAAGGGATCTTAGAACATAGCAAACGGACGTGTTGTGCAAGGCCTTTTGAAGCAGAGCTGTTGAGATGTTGATTACGAGGGCATAATTTAATGACGTAGCAGAATATAGAAAACTTGCTGTACACACGTTCATATGTTCTAGGAGCAACCTCGGAAATGGTGCGGAGGAACGAACATTTTTCCTTAAATCATGTCCGTGCCCAAAAATGCTTGGTGCACGTCAAAAAGCAGATGGTGCCCTCTGCCTGCTCTCAGTACCAGCTCTAATGCGTCCACCGTCCACAGCTCTCATATTAAAGCCTCCTCTTCTAGCTGAAGGCATCCAAAATATTTGAAAATGACCTTGCAGTGTTCCCAGCTCCCCATCTTGTGCAAGTGCTTGAGATAATTTATATATAAAATGTAGGGTTTGAAAAATTGCCATTTCCATCTTTAGGTGGCCAGGGCTCTCCATTACCAAAATGGGCTGAGTCACTGCACCATGTGAATCTTAATGAGGAGTGCACAGCCAGGACAGCCTCACCCTCTCACTCCCTTCCCTCCCTTTTCACCCCCCCCCCACTCTCTCTCTCTCTCTCTCTCTCTCTCTCTCTCTCTCCAGATCAGATGTAGCTGACTTGTTACTTTTTGTTTTACTCTTTTTGATGAATAGTTTTGCAGACATCCAAACAGATATAATTTGCTTTGAAAAAATACCATTTGGTTGAAGGTTTGTGGGCTTTTTGGGCTCTGTGCCCTTCATTGTATCGCTCATAATAGCCTTATGTTGGGCATTAATTATGTTGATGTATATTCTTGTTTATTTAAAAGGCTTTACACTGTAGTACACTCTGCAAATTACTTTACAGATCTTAGAAAACACACATTGCACCGTGGTTTGAATTAAGTGGCTCTGTGCTTTATGTGTGTGGGTGTGTGGGAGTGTGGGTTTGTGGAGTGAGACAGACCAGTATGAAGACAAAGAGCCCTGGAAACCTTTCGAACACAAGCTGTGGTTTTCCCTGGTCTCCCACTTTCTCTTTTCCTTCTGCGGACACACTGGGATCGGCTTCCTTGACCACACGCTTCCCCCATCACCGCAGCCTGAGTGCCAGCTATGGCACGGCCTGGCCCTCACAGACTGCCTGGAAACCCTTGCTGGCTGCCTCAGTCCACCCAGCCTCACTGCCAACCCATGACATGAAACTCAATACGCACACACACACACACATACACACACAGATGAACCCTAACACAGTTCTGAACCCAGCGCAACACTTTTTGGTGACATGTCCTTATTGAACTAAAGTAAAAGCAAGACTCTTTTTATATCTTTTCTTCTCTATCCATTCTGGGTCCAGACAGGAAAAGCTGCTCTAAATCCTCTCTAGCTATAATGAGCCTAACAGTGGTGGATCAGCCGCCTTATCCTCGCTAAGGTCATTAGTGTGCCGGAACAAGGCGTTCTGTGCTCTGTGAGTGCTTTATGAGGCAGACCAGCTGTTTGGCAAAAACGTTGAAAGTATTTACGTCGCAGGTCTTAAGTCCACAATCCGACGAATAACGTGAACAAGCTAATATCCGCAATTAATAGCGATTCGCATCCTATTTCCTGGTGATGCTACGTTATGCACATGTGGGGACTTGTAAAAATTCTTCACCTCTAGCATAACAATGATTAACACAATCGCAGTTTATATTTTAACGCCTTAGGGATATGTGCTCTTGCAGTAAATTTATTAAACGTCATGTTAGTCATACGTATTAACGCTCAGGGTGTTAAGGATGAATCAAGAAACACATTTGTTATATAAAACAGCACAGATGTTTACCATATCAGTCAGCTCAGTAGAAAATAAAGTGGTCACAATAGCAAAGAAGTACTCAAAAGAATGGGGCTAATGGTTTATAGATGATTTGTACTGACGCATTGCTGAGCTCAGCACTTAATAGATGTTAATTAACATAAATAATAATCATGTGAGGAGTGTACCTGTTACTAACTGAATACAGAACATGCAAAACAATGTACACTACAATAACGTTGTATTTTCTCCTTCACTGATTATTTTTACAGATGCACAATATTACATTTTATTTCATTATAATGATCATTAGTGCCACCGTTTTTTTTTTAAAAAAAAGCTTTTTAAAAACAGAACTGAGTGATTTGTTTTGTTTTCTTTATACCCAGCCGTCAAAGGTGATGCATGGCCTGTATTTGTACATGAAAATGATGGGGACCATTTTCACACTTTGACATGGCTGTGGACCCACATTAATTCATTTAGTAATGTAATAATTAAAAAGGGTTTTATGTAATGTAAGATTACTTTTGGGTACGATCCCAAAAATGTGTGAGAGAGAAGTAGATTATGGAACAAGTGAAAGTACCTGTGGCTTCTACTGTTCTTTACCCATGTATCAGCTTGTTTCTTCTGTCTCAGTCTGTGCGTGAGTGTGTGTGTGTGTGTGTGTGTGTGTGTGTGTGTGTGTGTGTGTGAGCAATAGAGAGAGAGAGAGAGAGAGAGAGAGAAGGGGGGGACGGGGAAGTATATGAGCTGTGTTGTGGCCTGGTCAAATTGCATAGCTCTGTATGCAGCCTGTTATTGTTAGCTCCTGTTGTACAGATGCAGCTGCAGATGGGACTCCTGTACCTGCCTGCATAGCTAATGAAAGTGAACGATACCCTCCTTATAAAGCACAAATGTGTAATTTGTTCAGCTGGTGTAATGAAATATGTATGTGTGAAACAGCAATTGTTCGGGTCATTAACGGGATGCCACTGTATATTAAGAACCTTGGTGCTCAGGAACAACAGGAAAAGTAATAATTGCCTAAAAAGTTCATCAGTGAAGGTGGGCAGCTGCTTTCTAATTCATATGAAGTGTATTCTGTCTGTGAGAGGAGAGAGAGAGAGAGAGAGCGAGAGAGAGAGAGAGAGATCCTGCGATCAGATGCTATTACAACTACAGTGAGTGATAGCTGAATCTGTCATGGAGGAAGATGACACTGATGTCCTCTGGAGCCAGACTGCACTGAGACTAGACTGAGCTCACTGTGTTTCCTCTTACCTGTCCAAAATGCCTAGTCAGCATTTCGAACTGCTCAACACACTGTACTTTCTCGAACAGTGCAGAGAACGGTCGTGCTGGTGCCAGCAAGTGTGTGCGGTGCAGTAACCTCTCACACAGCAGCGTCCAGAACAAAGAGACTCCTCTCCTTATTCTTCTTCTTTTGTCCTTTTTGGACAGCACAGGTGAGAAAGCAGCAGCGAGCGGAAAAGGAGGCATAGTGTATTTACGAGCCGAGTTTCTTTTAATAGCGCGCGTCTGTCTGCAGGCCGCTCTGAAAGCTAATCAGTTTGACCTGACAGCGCAGCTTTGGTCAGGGTGCCCGGTGGAAAGAGCCCCTGGCAGGGTTAATTCTATCAGGCCAGGCCTCTGGGAACAGAACATTCCACTGTGATCCTCTTTCATATGACTCGCTGGTACTTGGGAAGCCAGCAGACATGATACGATTAGCTCCTGGGCTTCTTAGGTCCAACCAGCACTCTGACAACAAAACAAAAACAAACAAAAAGAAAAAAAAGCATCGCTGATACCGTTGATCTGGGAGTGGGCAGCTGCCGTAAAGCTCTGAGCTGCTCTTTGTGCCATGTCAGAAAAGGGAAAATATAACTCAAATTAAGCAGTTAATCAGACACTTAGAATCCTAATCTCACCTCGGTACATAGGCTGTGTTAGGACTTCAGGAGAACTGGAACGTTAACAAGGTTGTGATTGTCAATTTCTCATGCACTTAGAAGATTATTTCCTCAGTTCCTTCCAACCTAAACGCTCAAGTGTGTTGTTTTTGCCATCCTTCCAGTTTCACTGAGCTGGATGTTGACCAGAGCGAAGCTATTCTTAAATTTGCTGAGTCGCACAGTTTTGATTTATTTAGCCATAAATTTCCCCGGACAGATTATTTGCATGGGCACCTACCTTTAAGAGAGGATTACAGAGGCCTGGACTATTTCAAGATCATGTCATTTTAAAATACATATTAATGTTTTAAAAGTCAGCAGAAAACGATGGAGAATTTATGAAGAATCAATCAGAAGCTGCAGAAGTGCAAGCCCAAGGCAGTGGGAAGATGTGTTGTGTTCTGATGATGCTGGGTGGTCTGCTAACTTCTAAGACCCCCTTGGAGATGATGCGTAGTTACCTGGGACAGAGGCAGGGTGCCAGTGTGCCAGCAGGCGTTTCTGCTCTCCCGTGAGTGCCGCCTGGCAGCCTTCACTGTCCCACCATGCTTGTGGAACTTTAGCCTAGAGGCAAATATTTGTTGTAGTCGTGCGGAGAGCGGTGTGTTCTGAGTCAGTGCAGGTTGGGCTTTTGTGGTGTTTGAGAAAATGCAGCACTGAAGAAGATTCTTGGGTTTACAGAACCAGCAAAATTGTCTTTATTCCTATGAAACTGGTGTGTTGCTGTAAATGTAGTAGATGTGCTTGTGTGTGTGTGTGTGTGTGTGTGTGAGAGAGAGAGAGAGAGAGAGAGAGAGAGAGAGAGAGAGAGTGCACTGGGCGCTGCAACAGCTCAGTCGTGTCATTCGTTGAGTCACCCTCTACCTCCACCCCACCAGAGAAACTAAGCCTGTATGGCTGCAGCGTGTCCCAACTGAAATGAAAGCACCGTCCCTCCGTCATCGCAACTCCACCACTGGACACGGCACGGTTAATGTTTTTTCCTGGCCCACTGTCAAACTTTCCCCTTAACAGTCCGTACCCGCCAGCGCTGAACTGAAAAACAAGCCCACTTCATCTGTTTCTACTCAAAACGTTCCCGTTCTCCCTGTGCAGGCTTTTTTTTCTCAGAATGACCAAAAAAAAAATCTTTTAAAACGTAGCGGTTAAAAAAGAAAAAGCGTACCCAGGTTTGTTCCTATTTTGGCGCCCTTTCCCTGGCCGCCATTTTAAGATTGGAGGAAGAGAAAGGTAGGAAAGGGAGGGAGGAAGAGACTGTCGCTCCCAACCCTCCTTACATGGCGGACGAAATTGCTCCTGTTCCTGACCAATAAGAGATGGCCTTGATCATGTGATATGCCACGATTACACTGAGAGAGAGAGGAGTGGCCGCAGACCCGATCCCTCTCTCTACCCCTTCAACTCCATCCTGTTTTCCTTTCCCTTTTTTCTCTCTCTCTCTCTCTCTCGCTCTCTCTGCTTTTAAGCATCCATCAAACTCACTCGCTTGTTTTGTCAAAGCACAATTAGAGGAGATCGTTTGCACTGAAGAATAATTAGCAGTGCTTCCTCTAGAGGCCGGGCCGCTGCCGCCGCCTCCAACCCTACACAGTGGAAAAGTTTTGTGCAGTCGCGCCACTCTTGCTCAGCTCACATTCTTCATGTTTCATGGATTTCCCTTCCTGGCCTGCATCCAAGAGCAGGGGAAGAGGCCAGGGTGGCAGAGAGAGAGAGAGAGAGAGAGAGAGAGAGCGAGAGCGAGAGAGACTTCTCTAGAGGAAAGGACTTGTGCCCTGACACACCAATTGTCTTTTTTCTCCTTTTTCTCCCCTGCTTTCTCGCACACTCCTTTTCCCCTCCTGGCTTGTAACCAAGCATGAAGAGATTAGTGCCAAACTAAAACAAAATAACAGATGATGATGTAATGAAGGGCCAGTCTGGTGAATGCCACTATGCTCTGGGAAAGACAGAGAGAGAAAGTCATTCATGCCTGTGGCAGTTTCACCTGGGCTCTCCCTCAACAGCCATTTGTCTCTATCTCAGCTCCTCTTCCTCTACATCTTTTCCTCTAATACATCTCCTGTATCTGCCTGCCAACACCAAAGGATGTTGCAGAATTGTTTGGGGGAAAGAAACGGCTTCATTTAGAGTTTTAATAGCTGGGATCACATGTACTGCACATGTACGTAGTGCCATATTATACATTAAAAAAAGAGCAGGATACATCCCAGTTCTAATATCTGAACATCTCCAGTTTGGTTTGGTCTCACTCCATTTTCCAGAGATATATTGTGTGGAGGAAAAGGCATTAGGATTGATTTCTTTTTTGCATTGTTGACTGGGACTGGAGTTTATATATCCCACTTCTTCTTCTCCTCCTTTGCTTTCTACTCTGCTGTAATTCTCTTAAGCTGTAGGCAGGCTTGCTGTTGCCTTCAAATGAAGCGTCCACCTTACTTGTTTCAGCTGAAGACTCTGTTATAACAGCCACCCTATGCCACTTCACTATACTTTTATGTTCATTTCTTTATTTAACCTTATTGAGATTAAAAATCTCTTTTACAAGAGTGACACAATCAAACAACACAATCAAGGACCACAGCAACAATTTACCAAGGACTAACACACAGAATCTGTTAGAAGTACTTTAAACTCATTCAGTGATAGAAGCACGGTCAGCGTTCAATTATGTTGTAGATTATTCTACATCAAGTAACAGAAGCGTTATATTTAAAGTCGTTTTTTCCCAGCTCTGCTCAGACCCAAGATAATGAGTGTTTATTGATCACATATACATATGCACAGTGAAATTAATTTCTTCGCATACCCCAGCATGTCAGGAAGCTGGGGTCAGAGCGCGGGGTCAGTCATGATACGGCGCCCCTGGAACAGAGAGGGTTAAGAGTCTTGCTCAAGGGCCCAACAGTGGCAGCTTGGCAGATGTAACAGGTCTTTTGAACGAAGATTATTGCATACGTTTGTATGCTAAACGTATGTCTATGTTAGGGTAGTTAAATTCATTTAAAAGTTGTTTTTGAATACGAACTACTTACATGATGTATTAGAATGCATTTCCATATTTATTTGCCTGTAATTTTCTACTGACATAGTAAGAGTCAGTCTGTCAGTCTGTCAGTCCATTGCAGAGCACAATACACACACATATTCACACCCACAGACAGTCCACATACTGGCGTGTTTTTGGGTGGAGGGAGGAAACAGGAGAACCTAGTGGAAAGCATACAGACTTGGGGAGAACAGACAATAACTCAAGCTCTGGACTGTACCAAAGGCCCTGGAGCTGCTCTACTCTGGTGCCCTCAGAATTTCAGACTTCATACAGTAATTAGAAAGTTGAGCATTTAAAAATAAGGTATGGCTTAAAGGACATGCATTAAAGGTGCGTTAGGTAAACTATGTGAAAAAAAAGCTCTTAAATGGTTAAATGGGTGGATTTGAATAATATTTGAATGATTTTGTAACTCATTGAGCCCACTGCCATTTCCATGTGCACGAAGCTCCACCCCCAAAACTTATGTTCTACAAAAGTTAGTATGCTAACTAGAGTTACCGTTAGCAAGGACTGTCATGACATCACTTTCAGGTGCACTCAGACATTCAACTGCTTGTAAGCCAAGTTACAACTCTGTAATCATAAATCAGGTCCTCATAATGATTTATGAGGATGCAAAGGGGTGTTGGGGATGTGTCTATAAAATGACTGAAAAGAAGTCAATCCAAATACAAACAATCATTCCGGACCGGAAGGCAGGTTTCCAAACTTTTTTTTCAGATACATAATATACTTTCTGAGACAATATAGTTCTGAGACATTGACTTAAAATAGTATTTTTTTTTAAACCATGTCTACATAATTTTCAACACTGTTTGTGATAGCAAGAAATGAAAAATATTGACTATTTCAACTTTAACTCAGAGCCCTTTTTGGTGTATCAAGTCTCATCAAAAGTCATCATTCAGGCAATATTTATGCATACAAGGGCAAACAAAAATATCCACCTTTAACAATTTCAGAATTCATAATGGTCATCTGATGGCCTGGTTCTCAAAGTGGGGACCAGGGAAACTCAGAAGTCCTCGCATCATAGCCAAGGGGTTTGTGATGTTTTATTTTTTTATTTAGTTATTCACAGTTTAACATTTTTACTGTAACCACTATTAAAGTTTTAAATTCATTATTGACTTCTTATTAACCTATTTGACTTGTCACTTAAATTGAATCAGTTTAATCCAAACCTCAATAAATGTAATAAATTAGTGACCTAATATTTGAATTGATGTCACATGTAATGTAAAATACATCTGTACTGATGGGGTCTGTGGATTTTTTTTTTAATTAAAGAAGTCCCTGGTTGCAAAAATTTGGTCTAATGTAAGTAATATGAATTCCAAATGAGCAAAACAACAGATGATTATGTAATAATGATGTAATAATTGACCAGCCTGGTACATTCACTAGGTCATCATTCATTATGTCCAAACAGCTGAGTCTCTGCCTGTCTTCCGCCGAAGACTGAAGACCTACCTCTTAGCATTTTGTTTTAAAAGAAACCTTGTTTTTTCATAATGTACTAGCCTCCCCATCAGAGTTTTTAGACTGATGGTACTCTTAGTCCCTGATCTAGTGAACTAACACAAGGATGTGTTTTTAATATCTTCTGTAAGTTGCTCTGGATAAGGGTGTCTGCTAAATGCCATACATGTAAATGTAACTCATTACATCCTCTTGGAATTTTGCCTTTGTCTGTGTAAATGTGATGCATTTTTAAAATATTATTTAAACAGTCTAGAGGTCTACCATTCTCCAACACAACTGGCTAGCTGCCTCCTTTATCAACCCTGCTGCCTTAAATCTCTCTTGGCCAACTCTGTTAAAGATCTAAACTGAAAGTGGACTTTCATCATCCTGGAGCAAAGCTAATCTCAGTTAGCTTCCACTCAATTTTCACTTCCCTCTGAACGGCCGAGCCCGTTTTCCTTTAACCTGGTCTCCCTGCAGTGACTGCAGCGCTGTAGCTCTGTGTAGAGCAGTCAGTATACAGATGCCTTTACACAGGAAGTAGGCTTAAAAGGATTACAGAGCCACTCATTAATGTGATCAAATTCAGCAACTGATGGATAAGACCATGACGGGCAACTGTCAGTGAGCTGCTTTGGACTAATACACTAATACGCTAATGCGCGACTGCTAGAGTTTGATGGACAGATCTCAGCCGCTCTGCACAGCTGAGAGCAACATACTGCTTAGGGCTGCTTTTGCTGTTGGGGGAAAAAAACGAGACCCGATAACAGATGTTAGAATTGCACTGGAAATGGCAGAAACATGCCACTCTTAAAACAAGCAGAGAGAGCACTTAGCCACTCTCGTATCCCTTTTGCTTCCTGGTCCCTTCCTTCCAAGGCATTTATTCCCACGGAGAAAGTGGTTCCCAGATCGCAGAGGAGGAGCTGACGTCTAAGCACAGCCAGCTGCCGAGCTGAGAGGAAGGAAAAGCAGAATAGCGGCCAGGCCTGTCCAGGCTCTGCGTTAACAAGCTGAGGGTTTATGTGTGGTGTGTGTGTGTGTGTGTGTGTGTGTGTGTGAGGATGGCTTGTATTACTGTCATTCCTCTGCTCCTTCCATGACCATGTCTAATAGCAAAACAGTGGCGGGCAAAACCACAGCTCTCTTGGCAGGCCGAGTGCATTGCAGGCGTTCTCCCAGAAAACCCTCCAACAGAACAAAGGAAAACACTTTCTTGCTCTTGCTGCTGTGCAGGGCAATCACTCACATGCATGAAACAAGATAAGGAGGAGCATCATGCCCTCTGAAGCACTTCACCGTGGTTGTGAAGACTAAGTATTGCCTTTTGACCATTTTTTCCAAAATGAAGAAGGTCTGCTGGTCTTGGCTTTTGGCTGCCAGTTGAACTAATGGCTGTGGAAGGTTATTATTGGGTGCGAATGAAATGGGAGGGCTGGGCCCAATTACGAACGACGCTGCGGCATATTTGCTGATTTATTTGTGAAGTGGCAGACAGGGTAATGACTTTCCTGAAGCCCAGGGCCTCTGCGTTGCTCTAATGATCTGAGCTCTCAGACAGCCCTGCGTCTCTTCACCACTTACCACAAGAAGAGTTTTGTAGAGTGGTCAACCACTGGACAACAGCACCCACACACAGAGACCAATCGAACCACCCACATGTCCTAATCCTGTGCAAGAGCAAGTGGGAGTTGTGGCCAGGACAAGGAGGTGTTGGCCAAGAGGGAGGGAAAGTGTTGGGGAGCGAAAGTTCTGTGGTGGGTTGCAGGCCTGCTCTGCATTTCTCCTCATGTATGCCTCCTTTCACTGTTGCCGCTTTCCCCTTTCCAGCATAGTTGAGTAATGAGAGATCTGTAAAACTGCTGTTAGGAATTAAAATCCTTCAAATAAATGAGAAGCATATGTACAGGCTTGTCTGTAATAACAGCCCTGAATCAGAATAATCCAGCGGCAGAGAGAGAGCGGTTTTCATATAATCACAGTAATACTATGAGTTTATCTTGGTTTTGGCAACAGGTGTACTGTTGTACTTTGGTATTTTAGCTTTTTCAAAATAGATTGCAGTTTCGGTGGGTTTGGTTTGTGTGCGAGTGTGTGTGTGCGTGTGTGTGTGTGTGTGTGTGTGTGTGTGTGTGTGTGTGTTTTTAAAGCAAACCACACATCCAGGCACCCTCCACCTCTAATTCATTTACCTCTGAATGCTGAGAAAGGGGTGAAAAGGAAGAAACAAAGAGAGAAAAAAAAATGTGAGGCGGCTCCTGATTATTACTGATTGAAGGATTGGACTGTTTTGTGTACGTGTTTATAAAATGTCATGCTCCATGAGGACTGCGGTCGAGAGCGAGAGCCACAGATGAGAAGAATGCTCAAACACAAAACACACTCCATTACTAGCACCTGCGGTACCATCTTCAACTGCTAGCCCTGGATAAGTCCGTTAAAGAAGGATCCTTGGTCTAATTGAAAGCGGAAAAACAGTCACATTAAAACCCAAGTGAAGCTAAATCTGGATTGCTTTATATACAGTGTTTAGATTACTGTTGATCTTTTGGAGAATAATATGCAGTTCAATATATTAGAGATGCACCGTTACTAAATTTCTCGGCCGATATCGATAACCGCTTATTCAGAGTGATATCGGCCGATACCGATAGTTCTGCCTTTTATGCCTTCTTTTAAATTAATAATAAGTAATTCCACAATTTTGAAAGAAATGCAAATAAAAACTTTATTCTCTCTATTTCAACAAGTTGTTTCACAGTAACTGGTCTCAAACAGAAAACACATTACTCTAATTAACATTAACACATGAACTAAATTCTGAAGATTAAAATAAGATTTCTTAACTTATTGAATGTCATTCATTCATATTAACATTGACTGAATTCTAAAAAACCTCCTGTTAGTCTCACATTCACTCACCACAAACAAAAGCATTTCTACTCCATCACTGATCAAACTGGTAATATAGAATATAAACTTTTTTATATATTAACATTAACTGGATATGAAATACACTACTCTACAAATATACTTTTTTGTGCAATATATAGTTTTTTTGTCAACTCATCTTCATTTAAATCTTTCAATGGTGCACTGGCCCTTTAATTCAGCTGAGCAGCTCCGGTGTACAATTTTAGCAGTACAGAGATTACGAACTGCAGTTTTGTCATCATTCCACAGAACAGACCTCTTTACACACAGCACGAAATCCATGTGTTTCCCCGCCCTATTTTGATTGACAGGATATAATCAGCCCTGATCAACGGATGCTTTTAAACTATCGGCTGATACCGATTATTAGCCGATACATCGGTGCATCTCTACAATATGTGAATAATTGATGACTTTGTAATGTCTAAATGTAATATAAAGTGAGCAGGGTTAATCCTGGGTAATCATAATCAGAAAAGAACAGCTGATGGCATTCATTCTGTCCTACTGTGCATTCTCCACTGCAGAGATTTCTTTGATATTGCTGATGAACCTAGTGAGTGAAATCAAACTAGTATCGAAAATGTATTCATATTCATAGCTCTTTGTACCTGTACTTGTAGGGTTAAACCTGTGCAGCCATGGTCAGTCCTGTATTTGGGGTATAGCAGTATAGCTGGGAGTTTTGACAAGATGACTGTCAATCAAGAGCGCTTATTAGAATATTAGACCAAAATGTTTTCTTAGATTTTTTTTTTTTTTTCCATTTAAGATTTACTTTAAACATTTAGCATTATATTTTAGGGTTCCTGGACCTTTCAACATTATTTGAAGTCATTGATATCTAGCTTGCAAAATTAATTAAGATCAAATTGATATGTCGAAATTGTAATGTTATTTGATCATTTCGTGTCTCTACTCTTTAATACTTTGTTATAACTAATTAAAAACATTTCCTTTTCCTTCATCCTGTTAACTGGGGTGCACGGAGGTTGAAGTGTTCTTCACAAGATCTTAAATAGGTTATCAGAAATTGCAGGCTTTTTTTTTTTTTTTTTTTTTTTTTTTAAATTTGCACAGACGGACCCCTACATAGCATGCTGCGTGTTAATACGTGACACAATAAATAAATCAAATCCATAATATTCCACCCCCTTTGCTTGCTATTCATAGTAAAGAGGACAACGAGGAATCCAGACAGGATTAAATCTCTTTTTGATGTGGTTCCACTTTTATGCAGAATGCGATTTTTCTCTTATTTCTTTGATGCAAATGTGTGCACATTTTTTGGTCCACCTACAAGTGTATGTGTGTTTATTAGAAACAATACTGAATGGAAACCTCAGACAGAGTAGGAACATGTGAGGAAGAGGGAGAGGAGAAATGCAATCAGATATCAAAAGAGTGTCTGTGGTTTTCTTGTACAATAAGCACACACACACTCTCTCTCTCTCTCTCTCTCTCTCTCTCTCACACACACACACACACACACACACACTACATAGTTGAGGGGTTGTTTCTTTGTGGTAAATATTTTGTACATAATTTTGTTCAGCAGCTTGTAATAAATGTATTATGAGAGAAAGATACTTGAGCTGATTTGCTGTCAGTTATTGGTGTAGTATAAGAATAATATCCGAAATGTAGGATTTAAAGGATTATCATATGAGACTTGTTTTTTTTTTGTTGTTGTTGTTTGTTTATTTTAATAATTCAGAGCTTTCCAGCATTTTCTTAAAAACCGTAATCCAGTACTTTGAAATATATGATAAGGGAACGGTTGGGAGATATAATATGATGTCGATATGATGAAAAAAGTCACGATAAGTCTTTTTACAGGATAAAAGAAATCAAAATATGACCTTTTCTCATTAGTTCACGTCCTTGATCACACAAAAGACAACATTTTTTGAGGGAAGACTATTGCTTTGCAAAGACTTGCGTACTTCTAAACTTCTTGAACGGACTAGTGGGGAAAAATAATAACATTAACCAATAAAATCTGCTTTGTTAAAACATGCGATACAGTTGCAGCAGCAGCAGTAGAACTAAATATCTTGATTGATATCCTGTATTGTGTAAATGTCTTCAAGTACTGTATCATGATGAGATATTTTTACCACATGTGTAGATTCAGAAGCCCCATGTGTGTATCTAGGTTTAGAGTGGTACTATGAGTCTGAAGGGATTCATTCAAGGCACACACACACACACACACACACACACACACGGTGCAACTGTGGAAGTGTGTGTGAGATTAGCTCCATTCACAAGCAGGGCCGTTGTAAGGGATATTATATGAGGGAAGCTCAGACACGGATAAGGGCCAGCCACAAAAGAAGAATGTCCAAACATTGTGTGGCGGGTGAAAGAGCCGACCTGCCCCTCACACTCCGGAGGACGGCTCGGCGAGCTGCTCGACCCCGCTTCAGGCACCTTTGCTCCTCTGTGCAGCGCCCGTTCTGTCACATCTACCAATGATTCGTTCCAAGCAGCCACGTACAGTTCACTGCTGGCCCGTCATTAGCAGCAGTGCATGCTGGGAGCTGCGGCCAGGCTTCAGAGGCTTGTGGGAGAGAGGAGCAGGAGGAAATGTTTGGAGACTAATCAGCATAAGAAAGGAGGCTTTCACAGTGTGTGCGGTTTGGCTGTCAGCGCTAAAACCAGATAATGATTCGGTAATAATTGCACATTGTGCATACCTCAGCCGGTGGGAGCACAAGGGTAGAGCGCAACACCGGCACTCTGTATGGACTTTAACGCCACACCAGGAGGCCCAACTCGACTGTATAAGGTTAAAAAAAAAATGGAGGATATGTATGGGTTTTATTTGATTTGTTATACTGAGCATATTAACATTTTTTAGTTTATTGCATTTACATTAATGCTTTTTCATATGTCTGATAGTATTATAGTTAATAGTATAGTTGCTTTCTGATATAATTGGAATATTTGGTATTGATCTTTATTTAATATTACATTACATTAAAATGATTTTATTGTATTACATTTCTAGATTTTTGATATTCTTCACATTTCCCCTTCCTGTGTTTGTGCCTGATATTGAGCGTGTGGGTGGGTGTGCATGCTAGTTTCTAAAAATCAGTGCGTATTTATGATGCTCTGTGCTGTGTGTGTGTATGTTTGTGTGTGTGTGTGTGTGCGTGTACATCAGTGGAGCAGGCAGAGGGAGGGTCTGGTCTTTGCTGGGTGCAGACAGCTGTGATGCAGGGCCTGGCGGATCTTCCTCCATATGTTCTGGGAGCATTTCACACAAGCACAGATCCTGATTTCAGGCCCCCAAAAACCTGGAACATCACAGCAGGGGATTTTGCCTTGTTTTTTTCTTTCCTTTCTGAATTTTTATTGTTTTTCGGTTTCTCACAAGCCTTTGATTATATTTCAACTGATGCACCTGCATTTTTAATTGTTTTTTCACAATTTGTGCCATTGGCATACACTCTGTGTGCTTGCATTGTCTTGAGAGTGTGTACGGAGACTGGAATGGTTTGCGCTCAGGGGCTTTGCGGTGCCATGGCGACGGTGCCCAGCATGGCGGGCATGGGGACACCTCACAAAACCAGGCTGGCACAGCTGGCATCTTCTTCCACATGGCCCTCTCTCTCTCTCTTTCTGCTTTTCTCAGCCTGAGAAAGATAAATCTAAGGAGCATCCACTGAATCATTAATATGAAAACAAGGATTGTTTTTTTCAGGTTTGGTGCTCCTTTGCTTCATGGGGGAGGGCATATGTCTGAGTTTACATATGCGTGTATCCATTATTAGGAGGAAAAAGAAAGAAAGAGAGAATGAGGGCTCGGCACCTAAAAAGGCATCGGGAGCCATCTGCATAGGGCGGTGTGCCAGTGTCTTGCCAATGTGCCCAGACCACCTGGTCATAGCGCTAGCCAAGTGTGCCAGCCTGGGCCCTGTAGCCTCCAGACTGCTGCCCCCTTTAACTGCTTTGAAACTCCAGCGGCATTGGAAACAGGGGCTGCCGCCTCTCCCTTGCCAATAGCTTTGTTTGAAGTGAGACAGGCTGTGCAGTGCTGGGGGACAGCAGACAGTAAACAGTGCCCCCTTTCAGTGCACCCCGCCCCCCAAACACACGTCCTCTTTGTGTGAATTAGTGCTATGTATTTGTGTGTGTGTTTTGGGGGGTTGGGGGGGGGTCTGTCTTGTTTTTTCCCACCATTTATTACACTCATTTATTCGTATCTCTTCAGAAGTAACATTTTAATATGTATATACATATACATATACACACACACACACACACACACACACACACATATATATATATATATATATATATATATGTGTGTGTGTGTGTGTGTGTGTGTGTACACACACACACACACACACACAGAAAGAGAGAAAGACTAATCCCCAGTCCATGCCAGTCTTTTTCTTAGCCCACCCCCTTCTGCCACACACTCTTTGCCCTCCTCCTGCTGCGTGTGAGCCCACAGCCTTGGCACAGGTTCCCTGACAACCCTGGGAACCAGCGCTTCGGAGTGGCACTCAAGGGGCAGAAACACTGGCACTCCTGCCCGCTTCTTCCTTTGTCCTGTTTGTCTGAGCTTGAATGTCAATGAGTACACATTTGTGTCATTTATTCACCAAACATTTAGTCAAAGGCGGACAGATGTATGGAAATTCTCGCTGTCTATTGTGCACCAAAAAAAAAAAAAAATTCAGATAAAGATTTTACAACAATGAATCAGAATTTGAGCAATGTTTTACTTGATTCGGTTTAAAATAATTTGGTGGTTGATTTTTTGGGGGGGCATAATTAGGCATCTCAGTTGTGATTACATGGACTGGAAGATATCTGCCCTAGCTCTACCACCACAATTGATCTTGTATTAATTAAAATCTGGAAGTGAAATGAATTAATGAGTAAGCTGTATCTACATCCCAGCAGAGGTGAACTACATGGTGACCCACACTGCATTTTAAACTCTGCCTGACTTCTTTCTGCTAATGTTGTTCCATCCAAAACATGCAGCATGGCCAGAGAATATGCACTAATGACCACAGTAGTGGAAAATGTGGAACAGTGGATTTTCTTCGTCTTTCTTTTCCCGGCAGTGACAGGAGACCTTGCCGACCCCGAGCGCAGAGCCATCAGCACATCTGTAATCTGTGGAATGTGGGAATCAAGAGGGATAGATAGAGAGAGAGAGAGAGTGAGAGAGAGAGAGAGAGAGAGAAAAGAAGAGAAGAGAAATGAGGGAGGGAGCAGAGGGAGAGGTTCGGGCCCTGCAGTTCCAGGAAGGCAGGCTTGTAACAGGTAGTGCCAGGCCAGGTACGCCCACTGAAAAACTAATTGATTACTGCAGGAACTGCTGGGTGATAAACAGCCTGATGTATTGCTTTCCTCCAGAGACTCAGGCCCAAAGGCCGACTGAGGATATTCTGGTAAAGTGGTGGGCCAACCAAGGGGGAGGGGATTATGAGAGAGAGGGATATAGTAGAGGAATAGGGCTGACATTGAGATGTTGCCACTGCTGGAAGGGTATAATCCATACAAGTGACAGGGAGCTGAAGCCTAGCCATGAATCCAGATCAGGATATTTGACAGGTCTAAAAGCGTCTGCTCTTGGAGGCCGGAGGTCCGCTTACACATGAAGACCTCCTTGCTTTGGTTTAGTTTTGTGTCTTGCTTGTGCTGTAGTATTTTTTTCCCAGGCTCATGGTACTATCAGTGTGCCAAAGTTCGAAGTCGATATTAGGAGGAGAAAAGAAAACAGAGGGATCGGCGCTGATTGCATTTTAGTATATTAATATTTGATCAGACAGGAAGTGTGGATGTTAGCGCATCCTACCGATTCGCTTTTGGATTCTCTACACTCAACACACACTCATTTTCAGAGGGTGAAGTGTACTTGTGTTGTTCTGGTATTATCAGAGCCAGATATTCTGAGCCAGAGATTAAGGGACTTTCACACATTACACGAGCACTGCTTCAGAGAAACGGAAAGCGAGAAAGACCCGAGCAGAGAGACAGAGAGGGGATGAAATGGGTACAGGCATCAGCTGAGGACGGTGCTCAGAAACCCTAGCTGCACTGCTGCAGCATCCCTCTCAATTTCCCCAGCCGAGATCGATACGCTGCTCGATGGGCTGGGCTGACACCGTCCACAGCTCAGCAAGCATAGCTAGCCAATACACACACATTTGTAAACCTGCGAGTTCATTCACTCACTCCAACATTTACAATTAAATTATTTTGGCTTTTGTGATATTAATCAGCATGGGTCCAGGCCATTTTTAGCATTGCTATTTTGCGCAGTTGGGTTTGCCGCTATGGCCACTATGAGCCATTTAAAAAATAAATATTTTATACATATATATTTATATTTTTTAACAAGTTCAAGTTTATTCTTAAAGCACGTTTAAAAACAACAAATGTTGTAGCCATAGTGCTGTACAATAAAAATAAAAAAATACATTAATACCAGAATTAAATAGAATTTTTAAAGTGTTAAAAGAACAAACTAATAAAACATTATAAAACATACAAATAAAAACCCCTATACATCTCAAACAACATCATAGGCTCCAGAGGAAAAAAATGTGTCTTCAATCTAGATTTAAATATGGCCAATGAGGAAGAAGACCTAACAACAAATGGAAGTTCATTCCACAACCTGGGGGCTGTAACTACAAACGCTGAATCACTCGAACAACCTATGTGCGTATGTTAGAATTTGCATACGTATAAATATTCTTATTTATAAATTTTGATTTGTAATGAAATTTTTTTGGTCTACCAATAAAGCTTTTGTGTTGTTGCCCAAATGCCTTGTTGTGTAGGGTGTGAAAATCTACTCGTGGAGGGCAGAGGGTGCATTTGTGGAGAGCAGAGCTGTTAGAGAGTGTGTGTGGTCAGGGCTTAGCTCCAGACAACCTCATGAGCCACACACACACACACACACACACACACACACACACACATATACAGAGTAACCTGAGAGACGGCACTCCCTAACGGCCCCATCGATCCTTCCACACCAACTCACTATTCTGTCTCTTTCAGACCAGTCATCTGCCGAACCCTTTAACTGTTTACGCACTGCAGCGCAGCACTGTTATGGAATTTTGCTCATGGTGAAGATGGAAAAATATAGTATAAAAAAGTTTCCTTTTTGTCTGATGATTATGACCGCTGGTAAAAAAAAAAAAAAAAAAAAAGCAGAAACATTGTAGTGTGTGTTGGTGTGTTCCAGCACCTGTCTCTGTGTAATGTAAATTCTCAGCACCGTCTGCCAGCCATCCATTAGTTTACCTGAGGGAAATCTGGGCTTGGTTGTAAACTTTCTTTCCTAGTTTCATTGCCTTTTGTGCATTAATAGTAAAAGGGAATATCAGATGTCTGAATCACTATTTGTTTTCCCAAACAGATTTTTATATCAAAGATGGATCTCATAATTCTTTTTACTACAAAGGTAACTGCAGGGCTGAAAAACAAAATATGACAGCAGACAAAATATATATCTGTGAGTGTGTAGAAGGACATATTTAGGAGTTTTTGGTCTGAGTGTGGAGGCCTCTCTCCCACCCATGGGAGGTACACAGGCACAGGAAGCCCATTGTACAGACCTGAGGAATCTCACTCCGCTGACACTCGCTACTTATCAATGGCTCTCTGCAGCACTGAGTCGGCAGTCTGGCTCTCTCAGGGCCTGATATCGACTCTGTGCACTGGCATTCTTCTGCAGATCAGGGCAGGCCTGCTAGACTACACCCGGAGGAGCCGATGAGGTAAAAACGTAGCCTGGAGAGAGCTCGGTGTGGGCGCAGGTTTAAGACCTCGCTGTATACAGGTTTTGTTCTGTTTTTGACTACTGCTCTAATTCAAACAGAAATGTTTGAAGTCTTTCAGCAAATAACTGAAAAGGAAAAAGGAGAGAAAAAAACAGGAAATGGGCAGGGAAGTACAAACTCTCAACGTTGATAATTATGCTAAGTGAGGTGGAACCAAATCAATACTGTTTCATCAAACGCATTCTCAAATTGTTTCGGTCCGGCTCGTGTCACGGTGTCCTTCACTGGAACAGTATCCGAGCCCACACGTCAAGGTTTTTCTCATCCTAATCCACTTTCCGGAGACATCCATTATTTCCCTGCGCTCTCCTGTAATAGTAATCATGCTTTCGTTAATTGATCCACCGTCGCTGCTGGGATTGCTACGGTTGAGTGGTTCCGCCAGCATCTTAACACGACAAGACATTGTAAATAATGCTTTTTCTTTAGATGAGAAACATGGCTCCAACAATTTAGCATGCGCTTACGCCATCAGACAGAGGATATAATATGGACAAGTTTCATAATTTCATTTCATTCGCAAATAAGTTTGGATGATTTATTATCAACTGCACTCGGCGTATGCGTTTAGATAATCCTTCAAAAGAAAAAAAAAAAACCCTGGTTAGTTTAAAGATTTTAGTTTTTACTAAAACATATGTGAATTTGTGTCACACGTTTCAAAGCGTACTACAGATATTAAGCGATATCATTATAATATTGCTTTTCTTTCCCAGTATAATATAGGGGTTTTTTGTGCACTAACAAATCAAGATATCACTTTACAAATAGCCTATTTATTTCAAGCACAAATCGTGTTGAATATCAGAAATCAGTCGTTTTTCCTCCAAGCTAAACACCAGTGTTTTATCTTTTATTGTGAATTTCTGTTTAGTTTTGCTTAGATTTGGTCACTGATAGCATCGAGCAGCATCCTTGCTAATTCATGCAGCCTATTGTTGTGGAAAACGGTGGTGTTGAGGATGGCAGCCGCTCAAAGGAGGGTGAGAGCTCTTTTAAAATGGTTGCCAAAGCTTTCAAGATGGCTGCCAGGGTGTGAGGTAACAGGGTGAGGCATACATTAATAATAAACACTAATATCACAATGTTGTTGTTATTAAATGAAACCAGGCAGTATGCAAGTATATAAGTCTGGATGGTGTTGTGTTGTTGTGGCTGCGTACGGCCCGGGTGTTTTTCCCCTTCTATCCTCGTATCAGAGCACTGTTGAACTTGGCAGTGAACTTCTTGGCAGCGGCAGCTTCTGTGTCATCCAACAATGGGAGCCGCTAACGTGATTCTCTCTCAGTATAGTTGTGTCTGGCAGGACGATTTAACAGCTATGCTTGGGATAAGCTTGAGAGGGAGAGAGAGAGGGAGAAAAAAGGAGGAGAATGAAGATGAAAAAAGGAAAAGAAAAGAAAGCGCGAACGGCTAGCTTTTAAATGGGGTCTTGGCACTGGAGATGTCCCCTTTCAAACTCAAGCCCTTGCTTTTTATTAGACGTTCTTCTGTTTGGTAATTACTGAAACTATTTGTTTTTGAATTGTCAATAGCTGAAAATGCTTGAAACGGGAAAATTGAATGACGCTTTTGCAAGCGAGGTGTTTGTTGTTTGTGTCGCTGTTCTAAAATGGAGGCTGACTGGTGAGCACAAAATGGAGGATGAGGGGAGGGGCTACGGTGAGGGAGACACGAACGCCATAGCGATCGATTACGTCCCTTGAACACGTGACGCGAGAAATCAAATTCAACACACAAAACACAGCAATCCAAATGACTAGGAATCAGATAAATTTGTCATTGACAGTCTTATCTAGAAAACTCTTGGGTGATAATGTATTTTGATTTGTGTGATGAGGATGTGGCTGTTTAGCTGAGCAGAAACGCTTTATTGTCTTCCCCTGCTGATTGAGACACATTTAAGTGTGCTGCCAGGGTTGAAATAACAAAACCTAAAGCTCTGGCTGGCATCAGTTTGGATCCTCTAACGCTCTCGGGTAGACGCCAGGGACTTGGAGCCGGGTGCCGTTCACGACTGAGCATGTGTCCAAAGCCTTTTCTTCGCTCGCTTTCTCCAAAAGGCACACTTTCCTCTTGTGATTTCAAGCACTGTATATTTGAATATATTTCATTTCTTTATTGAATGGTGTAAGGATTTTGTAGTTATTTATGATTTTCCTGATATAATGAATTAGAGAGTGTCACACAGTCCCATTGATCAGCCGCATTTTGAGATTGGTGTTTATCATTTCAATTCATTAACTGGATTACATTGCATCAATAAAAAATGCAAAATCAATAATGAATATTTTGCACAAAAGGCATAAATTGTGTGTGTATATATATATATATATATATATATATATATATATATATATATATATATATATATATATATATACACACACACACACACACACACAATTTATGCCTTTTGTGTAAAATATCATCTCCATTATGGTCTTTAGTTAAAATTTTGGTTGTTCAAATGTTTTGATTTGAATTGTGCCTGTTTATTAAATAAAAAAATTGTCCAAGTTTGTGTTGGTCAATTTAAAAAAATAATTGTTATATGTCTCCATGATGCATGTTTATACTGTGTATGCATGTGTATATTTTTCCGTGGCACTTTTGTAAGTGCTGTGTAAGTTTTTTTCTGTAGGCAGAGACGACGGCAGGAGAGAAATGACTTGGAGAGCACCACAATGTTAGTGCTCTCAGCCGCCTTGGCAAGACTCTTCCAGTGTGTTACAGACTGCAGCCAGCCGCTCTCTGAGAAAGAGAGCAAACAGAATGTGTGTGTGTGTGTGTGTGTGTGTGTACAGGTGAAAGTTGGTTGCCAAAGTGAATTGCTGTGTCTTTTTTTTTTTCTACCGTTGCCCTGCCAAAACCACTAAGGCTTTCGTTTTTGATTTACTAAGCCGGGGGGATGAAGGGTCAGGCCTCTCTGCCCACATGGCACAGTGTCTGTGGCTCACCACTCAGGTTCTCTTCATGCCAGGTGCAAATGCTATTCTGCTGTTTATTTATCTGAGGTGGATTTGTTTATCTCACAAAGCCCACAGTGACAAGTCGAGAGTTTGTGTTCCTGATGGAGAGCGAGGCGCATTTATCCTCCGTTCCCTGTACTTTCCTAAATGATCCCAGATTTGACTTCTATGTCAGTAGTGCTTGTTATTCAGCTTTCCAAGGAGGGAGATTTTTCCAGGCAAAGCTTGTCTGAAAGCGGTTCAGAAATGCGCCGGGTCCTGGCCTGTAGCGTGATTCAGTGATGTACTCAAAATCCCAAAATGTATCGCCCAATGTAGAGACCTACATAATATGCCGAAAAAAGCAACGCTGATGGAGTGCAAGTTTGAGTTCCTCTTGAATCTCGTTCTTATCATTATATATTGTCAATATTTGGAACCAGATGTATATTGAAAAAAGTTTATGTGTAATAAATGTTATCACCTGCACCTGAATCTCTGTTAGGTCTGTTAGGCTTATTCTGCTTTCACAGCCAGTGTTTGGTGTCGATCGATAGAATAAATAAAAACGAATAGCCTTACATTATGGCCCTTCTAGGGCTCACAAAAATTCTGATGTGGCCTGAGCAGGATTTGAGTTTGCCACCTCTGTTCTAGAAACAGGTATGTCCGTGCTCCTGACAGCGGTGAGCCCCCATCATGCACTTCTCCTCTACTTCTATGCAGCTGCAGTCTGTCAGGTTGGCTTTCAGAGAGAACTGAAATACAGCACACACACACACACACACACACACACACACACACACACACACGCAGACACTCCACTCAGCTGCATTCCTTTCGCCATGTCACGAGGGGAGGGTCTCACGGTACTCACTGAGATTAGATCTCTGGCAAATGAAGATCTGTAACTGATGACGCTTTTTCTTTTATTCAGTCGTGTCTCCTCAGACACAGTTCTTCTCCAGCAGGAAATCGGGACTGACAGAGGTCAAACATGGGCGTTCCTCTCCCCTCACAGCACATCCAGACCCAGAGCAGGGAAAAACAATAGTCGGTTCTCTCTGTGTTTTTCTGCTGGAGCGATTGGGACAGGTGGTATCATGCAGCGTTGAGTTGGACTTTTTCAGAGGTTCCCTGTTGTCTGAGCAAGGGCAAGCGCAGGACAGGACGTTTTCTTTGTGACCAGTGGAGATACTGCATATGTCTCTATAATATGTTTGTTTTTTTGGATATATTAAGGCTTATCCAAGCTTCTTGTGTACTTATTCTGATATTGTAGTTACTCGCAGTTCAAAGGCTATTGCATTTAATGGATTTAGATTCTTTTTTTTTTAACCGAGTCTTCCTGCTACCTCTCAAAAGAAACCGTGCTTGCAGAGACATCTTCATATTTTTCCACATAAGTGGCTACAAGAGGTCAAAACACACATTTGATCCCTGACAAGCCCAGCTTTTCTCTCACAGCCCGACTATTTAGAGAGAAAGAGAGAGAGAGAATGAGCGATAGAGGAAGAGAGATAGAGAGAGTAAATTGAAAGCTGCCCAGGGCTGTATATTTCAGCATATCCCAAGGGAATGCTGGGATCCTGCTTCTCTCTCTGCTTTCCTGGGAAAAGGCCAAGAACTTTTTCCTCCCTCCTCCTCCTCGTCTGCCTGCTTTTCCTGCCTTTTTCTAGAAAGTGCAGCTCATATCAGGGAAGCGTGTTCTTCAGAGCAGCTTACAGAACAGCCGACTTGCGCTTAAGGAAAGAAAGGGAGAGCAGAGGCTTTCCCTCAGAGAAAAAGCGAGCATGGGTCAGGAGCTCCTCACAGTCTCCTCTGTCCTCCGTCTTCCTCTGTCTTCACACAGGTCCTGTTTAACTAGTACTGTGTAACCTACCTACTCCTCACATCTCCAACATGTGGGAGAAAGAACGTGTAAAGAAGAAGAAATTGTTCTTTTTTTAAATAATGTTGCCAAACAGAGCGACATGAAGTGGACTTACTGTTACTGCCCCGATAACAGAACATCTCAAAGTCTTTTATTGGTATTACACCACCACAGTTTGCCTATATTTTTTAAATAAATAAACACCGTTTGCTTTTTAAAAGCTTTTTTTTTTTTCATCCTTGAAACTAGTTAGTTCCTGTTATCACAGCTATAAACAGCTGTTTCCTCACCAGCTTCTATTTTTTATATATATTTTTTATTTATTTTTTTTGCTTTCTTGAAGCAAAAAACAGTTTTTTATATAAACAGTTATATAATTAGAAAAAAAACCCAGCTTGTCATATTACTGAAAACTGTAAGGCGCACAGCTCTCTTTCCTGAAGACTGGTGGAAAATTTTGTGTTACAATGCGCCGGCACTGGAGACTCCTTCCATAACTGCATCATAAATGGTAAATGGTCTGCAGTTATATAGCGCTTTTTTCCAAAGCACTTTACACCGTGTCTCATTCACCCATTCACACACACGCACACACACACATACACACCAATGGTAGCAGAGCTGTCATGCAAGGAACTAACTTGGGGTTCAGTGTTTTACCCAAGGACACTTTGGTATGTGGAGTCATGTGGGCCGGGAATTGAACTGCCAACCCTACGATTAGTGGACAACCTGCTCTACCACCTGAGACACAGCCGCCCATCACCATATCAAAGATTTTGTGACAGCGTGTTTTTAATGCATTTCTTTTTCAACTGAAATGATGTGAAGATTCCGCACTACAACTCCCTGTGTACGGGCCGTCACTACAAAAACGTTGGTGTGTTCGAATGAACGCATTAATAATCGATAATACATCGTTCCGTTCATTTCGGATCTGCTGTTCTAGCACATTAATCAACACCTTCTGACCAATTGAGAATTCATCAGAGCTGTGGAATATGTTCCAGCAAATATGGAACTGGTTGTATACGACATAACAATATCTTATATGATGATAAAATATTAGGAATATCAGAACTTGCTTTGCATCCAGTAGGTATCTGCACTCTATTCAGTTCTGAACATCGCTGCTTAAATAAACTACCGACTCTTAATATCCATCCGCACACATATCATACCAGCTTGTATATTTTATCTGCATTTTTTTATGTTCTGTGGCATTCTGCAGAACGATTCCAAGCGCAAGGAGATGTAGACACATTTCTGGATGTGTCTGTCCCTCTACTGTCTAGTTTCCCAGTAACAGTAACCTGGCAGAGCTGGAAGCTGTCCGCAAAAGAGCTCCTTGATTTACAACTTGTAGTGAAATCCAACATGGCATTCTTTGACTTCAGTTTGTTTTAATTATTGTTTATTGATAGTCTCTTTTTTTTTTAATGGCGTCCGGTTCATTTTTGTAGCGGTTGACATTTGCAGGGGGAATAACACAAGTTGCTCTGACAAAAAGAATAATTGAGACTTTGTTCAGCGCTTTATTGTTTCTTGAGAGATTGAAATAGTGAGTTTATTGGACCGCAGTGATCCTATAATGTCATCGCCGAGAGACCGCAGAATGGAATCCGCTTGGTTTTTGTTTTGTTTTGTTTTTTCTCTTTAAACTATACTGAGCACGCTCTAATTTCGTCTTGAGCAGAAAAGTTTGCTTCGTCCTGGACCTGAGTGCTCTGCGCTCACTGTTCAAAGGCGATGTGTCGAGCGTTTCGGTTCTGCTTGTGTGCAGATTTAAGTTGACACGATGAGCGAACACAGGCCATAAGCTGAGAAGTTCAGTTCCACTCCTTGCCCTTCAGAAGAAAAAAAAAGTGATTCTGGGAGGAAGTGATGTTTTGTAAGAGAGCAGTGGAGAGAATGCAGTGGGCGGGGGGGTTGGCTGATCTATAGAGGAGAGGCAGAAGGCTCCTGTCTAAACACTTTCCCTTATTAAATATGGCATGACGCAAAAACAGTGGGGGTGGAGGTCAAGGTTACTCAAACACTGGACAGAGGTGCGAGTTAACGGAAAGAAAGCAGCTAGCGAGAGAGAGATCACTGAGACTCTCATGTACTTGTTGTTAAAGTGTGTGTGTACTACAGAGAAGAACACTGGCCTGAGCGAGCACACAACCTCCAGCACACGAGGAGGTGAAAAAAACCCACAGAGCACAGTCCTTTGTATTTGCTTTCTTTGTATCTTTCTTTCTTTTTTCTTTCCTTCAGTTTGAGAATTTTTACTGATTTGCTATCTTAAATGTATTTCTTAGTTTCGTTCTTTTTCAATCAAAAAAGTACCAATTTGCTAACTTACATTTCTTTCTTTCTTTCTGTCATAATTTCGAAAAGTTCATCAACTTAGTAGCACTTAATATTAACCTAAATCCTTATCTGCAGTACAAAATCATTTAGCATGCCTGCAGATATCTTTATATATATATATATATATATATATATATATATATATATATATATATATATATATATAACTTTTCATACTTCTTACTCATTTTGCTTCAGAACACTATATTGTTTTTTAGGTTGCTCAGCTCTTTGTTCTAAACGAAAGTCTAAAGGAATGCCAGAGATTTGGATAGTCCACATCTCTTTCTTCTGTAACAGCTGGCTGTGAAGGGAAAAAAAAACGTAAAAAAAAAAGTGTCTGGAGGGATGATACTTGTGAAAACAATGCTCCGATCCTTGGAGCTTCACCTTCCATTGATAGGCCAGAAAGGGACGTTTGTATTTCTAAATTAAGTTTCTGCCTCCTTTTATTGGGCTGCGTGTTCCTGAGGCCGCTGCGTAAAAGGCCTTTTGAAAGTAGGGTTTTAACACACAATTGGATTACAGCGCGGCGAAGCACTCGGTGAGAATGCAGCGGACTGAGGCAGAGGACCTGCGAGAGGTACAGATGGTTTAGTGCATGCATAATCAAACAGGCCAGGCAGGATGTGTGTGTGTGTGTGTGTGTGTGTGTGTGTGCAGGCCTCTGAAACTCCTCCAGCCTGGCCTGGGAGGCTGAGAGAGACAGGGGGTCTGAGAGCCTCAAGCCAGGGGCTATAACACTCCAACACAGCGGCTCTAATGATCTAATTAGGGAATCAACTCGCTGACTAATTCAGCAAGCACCAAGACATCATATCCCTAGTGCACTTGTGCGCTGGTGCTTGCAGCCTGTGCTCTGGTGAGGAGCTTGTTGCGTAGATGGAGATGGGGCTGGTTAAGGATTTATCAGAAGTACAGAGACTCATATACATCAGTCAACACAAGAGCTGGGAACATTGTGACCCGGGAACTCTTTTTAACTGCCGTGTGAGAACAAAATTAAGTGTAGACAGGGACTATTCCTCCTGTGTCTTTCAGTCTGTAGCAGAAAGAGTGGCTTGTTATGCACTTGTATGGGGGGGGGGGACCATGAACAGGCCTGTTTATGCATCTATTTAGTCGTTTGTTGTTTAGTGTCTTTTTTTGTGTTTATTTCAAGCGGGAGGCTTTTTTTTTCACCCTCTTAGTCTCTCAGAGGGCCCTCAACAGGGGGTAAATGCAGATGAGACACACTAGGTCTGGGTCTCACGCCTCATTTGCATTTTTAATTAGCGATGGGCAGTGTGTGTGAGAGCACTTGGTTTGTGGAGACTGTGTGAAAGTAGTTCCATGCACACACCCAGCGCCCAGCCCCTGCCCCCCCGCGCCACCACGCTGCTTTCACTTATCTCTGGGCTGTTGCTGGGGGGATGCGGCCTTTTTGTGCGCTCGGCCCGCTCTCCAGATTGCCTTTGTTTTAAGCTGTTGATGCAGACGGCAGCGCTGGGATGAATGCAAACAAGTCCTTAAATTGTTTACTTTGTCTAGGAAGGGATGGTGGAAGGGATGGATAAACTTTTTCCCCCCTTGTCTATTTTTTTCTGAGTGTTTTTCATGTGGTACACCCTCTTTTGTTCACTTTATCTGCATTTTTCTCCAATTGTGTTTTAAATCACCTATATCATCGCCTTTTCTATTCATTGGCTGTGCATCATTGATTTATGGATAATGGGACCATTGAATGTCTTTGAAAACGAGGTGAAATTGGCTTTTCTGCTTAGCAATCATGTATACAGATCTTTACGCTAGGAATTAAACATCGAGCCAACTCAAAAGCTTATTTTTATTTGTCTGTACCTCTAGCCCTAAGGTTTTTTTCCCCCCCTAAATCTTTAAAGACAAACATTGTAAAAGTAACTTTTTTTTATATACCTTTTTTGAAATACTCTGTTGTTACTGTGAATCACATTTTTGCTGTCTCTTTCTCTGGCGAGCCCTTACACCCTGAGTCACTGCAGACCTTTCTCTTCGAGTGGATATCTGCAATATTTCTCTCCCACGGACAATTTTATCCGCAGTGCGAGATCAATACTCACCCCTGCATCTAAATCATGCATGGGGGGTTGGGGGTGGGTCTGGTTCCTTGAGATTTTTGGCTGCAGTAAAAACCATTAAAGAGACAGCATCGGGACCGGGGTGGTTCTTCAGAAAGTCCCTGTAATGCATCTTTGCTTATCGTTGCTCTTGCAGCTAATGGTGCTGTTAACCAGCACTTGTTGGGAGAAGATTTCTCTCATCAAATTTATAGGGCTTTTTTATGAGAGATGCAGCACTTCCAGGTCTGGAGGGTTCTCCATCCAGGCTTATTTCCATAAGTGCTGTGACTGCCAGTAGATCAGCCACCCCTCTCTCACTCTCTCTCTCTCTCTCTCTCTCTCTCTCTCTCTCTCTCTGGCTTCAGCTTTTGCCAACAGGACGGCGGCTAGACTTCCGATCAGCGACTACAATGTTTTTGCTTGCTTGTGTGTCAGATATGCTGAGACATTTATTCACAAAACATAAATCTCTCCAGAGAAGGAGAGAACAAACTGGCAGAGAGGGAATACAGTTAAGAACACAGTTGCTTTGGTCTCTGATCATTCAGTGCAACATCACTGTGGAACTGAATGGACAAATCAGTTAGCGTGTCATTATAAGCTACCTCCTTTAACTTGAGCAACAGTTTGAGCTATACATAACTCTACATAACTCTGATTTATAACTCTAACATATACTCTACATAACTCAAATTTATAACTAACATATATGCTACATAACTCTAATTTATAACTAACATATACTCTACATAACTCAAATTTATAACTAACATATATGCTACATAACTCTAATTTATAACTAACATATACTCTACATAACTCACATTTATAACTAACATATACTCTACATAACTCAAATTTATAACTAACATACTCTACATAACTCAAATTTATAACTCTAACATATACTCTACATAACTCAAATTTATAACTAACATATACTCTACATAACTCAAATTTATAACTAACATATATGCTACATAACTCTAATTTATAACTAACATATATGCTACATAACTCTAATTTATAACTAACATATACTCTACATAACTCAAATTTATAACTAACATATATGCTACATAACTCTAATTTATAACTCTAATATATACTCTACGTAGCTCTAATTTATAACTCTAATTTATAACTCTAACATATACTCTACATAACTCTCATTTATAATTAACATACACTACATAACTCAAATTTATAACTAACATATACTCTACATAACTCAAATTTATAACTCTAACATAGATGGGAGTCCAAGGTCAGAATCACATGTAACTGAGACATGCCTCTGTTTTCAGCAAACTCTGCCCTGCTTCCTAAAACTCACCAAATAGCACTTAAGTCTGTAGTTATGTCTGATTTTCAAAATACCGATGCACTTCTCTCCTCACTATGTGCTCGTAACTCAACTCCTCTGGTGCTCACTGTATGTGAGTCTGTCTGTAAGCTGAGCGAAGGGTCTTTACACTTTATCTGTGGCTAATAGTTCTACATACATTTGAAAATATGTGCACAGTAATCATTATAGAGTGGCACATTAAAATGCCAGGCTGACTGTTTTAGGACTGTCCTCATTCTAATTCTCTCTCTCTCTCTGTCTCTCTCTCTTTCTTACTGTACAGAAACTGCGCAGTCTGAAAGTCCAAACCAGCCCAGTGAAGGGGACGTTAAGGACCAGCCAGAAAATGGTGAGTGTCTGTGTCACATGTGCAGCCATAGAAAGGAGATGCCATAAATTCTATACATCCTCTCTCATAATCTTTTTTTCCTCACCAACAAGGTATGTAACCTTGAACTGTTCCACAGTTTTCCACCGCAAAAGAGCCAGTCCTCTGGCAAAGTGCTGCTTGTGTAGAGCCAAGAACAGTCAAATTGATACAACAATGAAGAATCGTTGCTCTGAAAAAGAAACAGCTGTTTGATTATCAATTGCAATGAAGTGAATGTGGAGCTTTATTGCTAAAGCTAATACTACCTGGACTTCATCTGGGCATCGACACAGAATAAAGAAGTCAAATCTCCCTTCTTTCTTACATTGGTGTGAAGTACAGATGTTGAAGAATTTGACACTGGAGGGTCAAACATAGTCATGGGTGGAAATGTGGGCCAGTTCTTTAAAACATAAAAAAACTAGTTCTCTGTAGCATGACCAACACAGCCATTGTACCAGTGGGAAAGGGCTTCATATCAATCCCGTCTTTGTCACGATGAGTGAACAGTGTAAGGCAAAACCTAATTAGCATCACTTCAGTTACTCATCTCACTAACATAACTTTGTTAACCTCAGTGAGGTGACGCGTGCTCAATGAAGTACTTTTAGTATAGATTTTAAGATCTCAACTTGGTCTCATTTTGGGCTACACAAAACTCACTAACTGCTCAGGGCTAAAGCTATAAGCCAATGGGAGGCACTAATTATTAAGAATATTGTATCTGTAGGGAATGTGTGCTTTTGGGATGAGTGTTTGTGTGTCCAGGCACTATCTTTATTTCACTATCTTTATCTAAAAATGTTTATTGTCATATTATTATTATTATTCATGGTGCTAACGCTGGTCAATTGTGATGATGTGGTTCCACTTACTATTTAGTACACTAATATGAAGACATTTTAGCTGAGAGACTAAACTGTGCCTTACAATACAGAGGTTTGAGGTTACAAACTCAAATCAGGGTGTACACACACTTTACTGACCGCCCTGCTCCAACTCATCAGCTAATGAAGCACCTGAGTCATCAAACTAAAATGTTCAATCTTCTGAACCGAACGTAGAAAACAGCACCGTGATTAAATAAAGCAGAGCGAAAGATCAGAGCACTTATCCTGCCGTGATCTATAAGATCTCCGCGCACGTTTCCCCGACCCTGGACTATAAAGCGCTCGCTTAAAGATTGCTGTGCGTAGGTCCAGTCTGGTCCGTACAGCTGTTTCTGTGTGCTTGTGTATGTTGGCCCTGCGTGTCCTGTGGCTGCTGTTTACTCTGATTAGAGCATGCACACAGATGAGTTGCGTGTTCAGCTCTCTCACCACATATGCAGATGACCTCCTTCTCCTCATCTATTTGTGTTAGGCAGGATTTTCTCTTTGTCGTTCACTTGCGCACATTCCCTTTCTCTTCTGAAAGTCTAAACACCGCTTTTATTTATTTGTCTGTTTGATTTGTCCCATTACAAATCATGCAAATCCCTTTCATCTGCAGTTTGTCACTGTGGGCGGTGTATTCGTGACCAGCCATTCCCAGTGTCTGTTAAACAGCATTCACAACTGTACGGTGGAGACACTTTAATACTCGTCAAATTCCTTTAAAAGTAATGTTCTTATTTTAGAATGATAATAACTTGTAGCCTCAAATCTCAAGGGTCCTGAGCTGTTTTGCATGAGCTCCTTTGGTTTGCATGGGTTTCCTCCGGGTTCTCCGGTTTCCTCCCAGTGGGTGTTTGTGTGCATGGTGATGTAACATCTGGGGGAATTCATATTCTTCTAGCATGCAGGATTCACGCCGGTTTTACCACAAACCTGGCCAGGACAAATTGGTTCAAGAATAATAATAATAATAATAATAATAATGATGATGATGATGATGATGATGGACAAATACATGATGTGATATAGCCATGAATAAGAGTAATAAAACAGAAAAATGTCTATAAAATAAAATTAGTGAGGGTAAATTAAAACAGAAGAAATGTTGTTTTTTTTTTTAAATATACATCTTATATCTTTATTGAGGAAAACTGCAGACAACACATATTTAAAACCAATCCCAAATCACTTCCTGTTTGCTGTATAGTCTTTATATGTGGGAAACAGAAAGAGAGCAACTCCAATAACTGTAGATGGATCATACTGAATGTGACTTATAGTTTTTTTCTGTGTACATTATTAAAAAGAAAATGTAAAAATTAAATATACCATAAATTACACATTTATTCAGAGCTTGTTTTTTTGTTACACCAAATATTTTGGCCATAAGGTTTCAGAATCGCGTTTCAAGACTTACATCAGATGACTCAAAGTAAAACATGATATCTTAAACATTTGAACATATTGTTGTTTAAATGAAATATTCTATCATTATTTTCTAGTATTTGATATATGATAGTGACATTGATTCGGCCATCCCTGGTCAGGACTGACCCTATGACCTGCTGGTGACTTTAGCCTGCCACTCCCTCCCCCTAATCCACCAAACACCACAACTCCCCCGATCCCCCACCCCCCGCCACCGCCACCACCACCACCACCACCGCCAACCCCGCCCTCTGTTGCTCTCATTCTCTCTCAGGGAAAAGTGTGATTGCACTATTTCAGATGTTTTTATCTCTCCTAAACCTTGTCCTAGTACACCGTGCTACGTGCATTTTCACTCAGCAGAGTGGTGTGCTTCAGGGTCAGGAGCAGTCATTATACAACCCACAGGCCATTAGATAAGACCAGAGGATATCCCTTCTCCCATGTTTTCCACCATACACAGCGTGTGAGAGAGACGGACAGAGAGAGAGAGAGAGAGAGACGGACAGAGAGAGAGAGAGACAGGCTAGGAAAGACAAAAGACAGGTGGTGTTAAAAGTGTAAGGAGAAACAGGTAGAATAAAGTTTCTCTTGAAAGTAACAGGAAGTAGTGGAACGGCATCAATATCCACCTGTGTGTGCAATCTAGTGTTACTCTGCTGTGTGTGTGTGTGTGTGTGTGTGTGTGTGTGTGTGTGTGTGTGACTACAGGCAGTTAGAACCCTGTTGCTGTTGCTGTAAGAGTGTTGTTTAGGTCTCAGTGCTGCTGTGAAAGACAAACCATGGCTCCTCCTGGTGTGCATGTGTATGTGTGTGTATGTGTGTGTATGTGTGTGTGCATGTGTATGTATGCATGTGTGTGTGTGTGTGTATGTATGTGTGTGTGCATGTGTATGTATGTGTGTGTGTGTGTGTGTGTGTGTGTGTGTGTGTGCATGTGTATGTATGTGTGTGTGTGTGTGTGTGTATGTGTATGTGTAAGTGTGCGTGTGTGTGTGTATGTGTAAGTGTGTGTGTGTGTGTGTGTGTTTGTGTGTGTGTGGAGTGCAATAGTGGACACAGCTGGGAGTGATTATCCATGTTGAGATATAGAGGCCTGGCCCCTTCCCTTGCCCCCTACCTCCCTATACGAGGCACTCATGGTAATGGCCTCAGTGAACTTAACTGTACATATGCACTCTATACTGGAACTCCAGTGATGGAAGCACTCTCTCTCTCTCTCTCTCTCTCTCTCTCTCTCTCTCTCTCTCTCTTGCTCATGTTTTCTCAGCTCCATTGCGTCATCCGTCTGTTTTCCAAGTAATTGTGCGCTTCACTTCTGCCCTGTATTATTGTTGTTACAGTATGTACAGCTGCATGGAAACTTTGACTCTCTCTCTCTCTCTCCTTCTCTCTCTCTCTCTCTCTCTCTCTCTCTCTCTCTTTCTCTCTCTCTCTCACTCTTGCTCTCTCTCTCTCTCTCTCTCTACTTTTGCTTGTTCTATCTTTTTAATCTTTCTTGATGCTTTTCTGTGCCTTTATCCAATCACATACATGTCCACCACCTTCCTTTCACTCATAGACCCCAAGCTTCTCGAGTGTGAGGCGCATCAGTGCAGCAGTGCTCTCTGGAGGCACAGGCTTCTAGATAGTGTCAGCACTTTCTCTCCCAATGAGCCGCGAATATCCCTTGCCGCGTGCTCCGTTTTTTTTTCCCTTCTTTTTTTCTTTATAATTCCCCTCATCCACATGTTGTACATCTCTATATCAGGGCCGTCATTGCCAAACTGTTTCCTGTTGAGGGCTTTTTATGGCTTTTGTCACCACCAAGCAGCACAAAAGCGGCGTTTAATAACTACATCAGCTCTTTTCATGATTCTTCTTGTGGCTTCCTGTCTGCCGTACAAGAGGAGAAAGTGCTCCAGGTGTTGATTTAGCAAGTCCTGGTGTTCTGTGTCTGTCATCTTTACTCATTTATTTTAAATCTCTTATTTGTGTCGTTGAGATTTTGTTGATTTGAACAGGCAGTGCAGAATACTTTTTATTGGTTATGTTTACACGCAAAGATTTTCATCAGGCCAAAACTCATTCCATGACAGATTGCTGTTTATAAATTTCCCCGCCAAAGTACGCATTCTGAAATTCTCCATGTACAGTATATAACGTCCCATGATCCAAATCAAATCCATGTGAACGAAAGGAACAGTGATTGGCGTCATTATAACTATAACATTGAGAGGTTAGTGATTAGTAAACAATAGCTCAACTGTAACCATAACAGCAATGTTACCGGTTCTAGTTAACTAATCAGCCTAGGTTTCTATCTGTATAAATCTCAGTTTAACTCTGGTGATGAAGAGAAGAGGAGCTGCTTGTGCAACTTGACTGTACAGTATGTAGCCACAGTTAAACTGGGACGTCACTTTGCATACTGGCAAATGTCCAAGCTGTCCGAATGGCCACATTCTTATTTTTAGTTATAGTGCAACGCTGTGATAATGACAGCGAAATATTTGCAATTCACCAAGTCATAAATCCCATTTGTTTTCATGTTTTCTTTTCATTTGTTTTGTCCTTCATGTTTTTCTCACTTGTCCCTCAATTTGTGACCTGATTAGTCAGGAGGTTAAATAAATGTTTAGTTTTTTTTAAAGCATTTGACGTCACTCTGTGCTTTCCTGAAAAACTGAAGTTTTTCAACTTTGGAAACTTTGCTTTGACCAAAAAATGGCAACGTCAGCTCTTTTTAAAAGCGGCCACATTCCTCACATCTTGCAGCAACTTCCCTTAAGGTTACTAGGATTACTATATATCAAATATATTTGACTGGAAAGTGTTACAGAAAGGAGTTGTCAATGGATGAGCTAAACATAAAGTCTATAAAATCTAGACTCTGTAAAACAAAGTAGTTAGACATTAGCTATATAGGCTATGGGGCTAAAAGAGACTAGAGCTTCAGGGCTTCAGGAGGGATCTGTTTGGGGGAAGGACCACCAGGATAACCATAACAGCTGATTGTGCAGTATGAGTAAATAAAGTGTGTAAAATCAGAGTGTGTGCCTGTGTGTGGGACGCTTCAGTGGTCGGCAGCAGTCGGAGGACAGGGACCGAGGTGTGGGTCAGCTGCTCTCTGGTCAATATTCACAGTAACTGGGGCTGCGGAGCACCAGCTGGCCCTCAGAGAGCATGTCTTAGCCAGAGTCATCACACCTGCTCATCTTACTCTCTGACACACACACGCACAATTTACACTTCCTCTTTCTCCTTATACTGCCCCTTCTCAGGGCCCCTTCAAAAAGAACTCTCTCTCTCTCATGCTCTCTGTGTGTGTGTGTGTGTGTGTGTGTGTGTGTGTGTGTGTGTGTGTGTGTTTCCACTGAGAGACTGTCCCACGCTCAGGGGATCTGCTCCAGATGTGACCTACCCTCCATGTCACCCTAAACACTCCCTCCGTCCGTCCCCATAACTTTCTCGTGACCGTGTGTGTGAGATGTATATGTCAAGATTAATTATATAATACATTGATAAGTATTGAACATATACAGTGTAACTTATCAGTGCCTTGGAAATTGCCAGACTCCTCTGGGACTCCTACAAACAATATAGTTTTGTGTCATACTGGGGCTGGCAAAGTAAATTTCACTCTTTGGATACTATTGAGATGGACATCAAATTTACTAAAATGAAAAAGCTCATTTGAATGTTTGATGTTCCCACATTTTACTTTTAGTCACAAAAACTACTGAATTACAGATCTAATGTCTGAAGAATTGGCTCAGAATAAATGCATGTCAAATGTGGCAAACTCTATTTACATTTTCATTTGAATGATGTATCAATTAAGTATGAAAGAATGCATCCACGTCCAGGAACAGGACATTTAATGTAGTGGAACTTTCACAAGACAATTTAGTACCTGTTATCACTTGCATTATAATAGCTATAAACAATCGTTCTTTCACCAGCCGTTTTTTTTTTCTCTTTCTTGACATTTATAAGACAAAAAATTGGACCTTGTTGTTTTGCCAAGAAACCGCAAACCGTGCAAGAATTTCTTGTATCAGAAAACTTAAAGGAATGGCTCTACCTCTGACTTTACAAAGCACTGACACTGTAGAGTGCTTCCAAAAACCTAAAAGTAAGAAATAAAACACAATATAACCGGGTGCTGTTATAGGAAAGGAATCAACAACGTGGTGGTGTGATTATTGTGAAACAAATATGGAACATTAACATTTCTGATAAAATTTGAGGTTGCCTTCTTGTGATTTTCTTCCAAAATCGCTCAAAAAGGGACACAATTTCTTCCCTTTCAGAATGTATGCACTACAAACAGAAAGTGTAGCACTATTGCTAATGCGCACTCTAGCAGTATAACATTTATTAATTTGTATTCATATACAAATAACAAGTTGAATGCAGTTCTTAAATGAAGGTGACAGTCCTAGTGTGTAGTGTACTTGTGGACACAGATTGTCTATTATGTTTTCTCATAGTATAGGTACTTTTACAGAGGTATTGCTTTCATATTGTTTAGCACTGTGTCTTATCAATGCCAGAACCAATCATCATCATTTTTGATGGTATAAAATAATATAAACTGTTATCTAAATAATATGCATACTACAGAAATATTATATTAGAAATATTCTGTTTTTTTCATGCTATTATGTGTATATGGTGCCAATCCTGGAGAGACAGACCACAGCAGAGCCATATTTCCCTAGTCTAATACAACTGTTTCAGCAGGATTAGTAATAGCTGATGAGTTAACTCGTGTGTTAGAGCAGGAGAGAGTAACACAAGTATTCCTGGGATCTATATTGTAGTGTATGTTGTATTAATGCGGTGTCTTCCTCTTTCCTAGGACATCTGGGCTTCCAGGACAGTTTCGTCACATCAGGTGTCTTCACCGTCTCCGAACTTGTCCGAGTCTCGCAGAGTAAGCGCTTTTGTCGCATTTCACCATGTGATGTTTGAATGATTAGACTTTCACTGAAGTCAGTGAGTTCAGTCAGACACGATAGACAGGGAAACCATGCATTGAAAAGGAAACCAGCATTGAAAAGGAGAACCCTTTAGATATACTTGATCATTTCTAATATATTTGTGTCATTTGTAAATAAACATAGTCTTCCGTTTTAAGGCCTGGGTTTATGAAGGTCTTGGCTATGGTTTAGCCATTTCTTCTAGAAGCTAACTAACAGGACACAATCATGATACTTAAAGTCTCAGGAAATATATAAGGAATTAAACATGACAGGGTGTGCTGTTATGGGAAAAGAATCAACATCTGTGTGGTGTGATGCCATTACCACCCCACAGTTGATTACGTAACAAGAATAACACATCTAGAAGTGCAATTTGTTATTATTTTTATTAAAGAACGAGAGTCCAGAGTCTTGAGTGGCACAGGTCATCTGAGTGGCATTCGTCCTAGCATGTAGCGATCACATGTTTGATGATGCCATGGCCATTTGTGGCTGGGAGCCAGCAGAGCAAAATTGCCTGTGGGAGGGGTAGCATTCTCTCTCCATGGGCAAATCACAGTGACGCAAGCCAATCATGGGTTCATATATGTGGATGATGTTATGCTAGTTGTTTTTTTTTAAGTAAATCTATTTATAGTCATGTTTATTGTTATAGAACATCCACGAAAACAAGTTAGTCACCATGTTGGAAAACTTTAGCTCTTTACCTTTACCTCTAACTGTTACAAAGCACTGACATTGGAGACTCCTTCCAAAAATGTTAAATAAACGTCTCCTTACACAACATCAACAATTACACGTTTTTATCCATCCGTGTGGAATGTAAAACATACGTTCTCCTGTGTACATTGCAGCCAACACTATTGTGAAAGGCTGTACAACTATATAAAATTAAGTAACACCTTCTGACCAATCAGAATCAGGAATTCAAGAGCACTGTTGAATCAAGTAAAAATATTAAAAGTGTTTGTTTGATACCAAAATTGTTGCAT
The DNA here is from genome assembly GCF_023375685.1 of Ictalurus furcatus. Lineage (NCBI taxonomy): Eukaryota > Metazoa > Chordata > Actinopteri > Siluriformes > Ictaluridae > Ictalurus > Ictalurus furcatus. Next base: position 15,180,091 of record NC_071264.1, read on the forward strand.
TTATATATAACATAAGATCAGATAATACTTTATTAATCCACAGATAGAGAAATTAGGGATTCAGCTTGAATGAACCGATAACTGTTTGGACACGAGTACATTTTCGAATAAACATGCTTGATTGACATCCCAGCCATAATGTTGCAAGTGTGGGGAATCAGGATTGTACAATGCTACATGTAAGAACCTGGTGAAATATAAAACCGCCCTCTAGGTTTACTTTCACTCACTACGTTGCTATTTGCTAATACTTGAAGAGATCTTTCAAGTGTGAGCTTGAACTTGAACTATTTTTAATAAGGGCCCTGTGAGAGGGACAAGCGAAATCAGAGCCGTCCATGTTAAATCGACTGGAATGAAGTTCTGGAAAAAGTCCGCGTATATCTCTCTATCCCTCAGTCATTCCATGTCCAATTTCTTTTGCTTCTCGTTAATCCTTGGCTGTATTTGCAGATGTCTCAATAATGCCATCTTGACTTTTATGCACTTTCACATTTCTTTCTTGTTTGATCCGCTCGAGCATGGCATCTACTGTTGCACTGCTAGAAAATGAAACCATGGCTAAATATAGTTTTCTGCTTAAATAAAAAAGAAAGAAAGAAAAACAATGTTAGTTTACATCACAGCTTTGCACTCTTTGACATAAAGGGGCACCTTAAATTATTCAGCTATGATGTTATATAAATGAATAATGTTGTTATTATTATCATCACTATATTTATTATTATTCAGCAGCAACAATTGGGATCCAAGTACTCTTTGTGGCACTAATAGACTTTTTCCACATTCAATATACAGTAAAATGTTCACAGCAATACAGTCTGGACTACATACACACCAGATATCTTATTGATCTGAGGTTGCTAATCTTATCTTACGGCTGTTGGATTCTAATTCATTGCTGACACTGGAGTTTTATATGAGTTTTAGATCATCTTACAAATCCTATTGGGATTCTTCATAAAGAAAAGTTTGCAGACATATAGTATAGATAGAAAATAAATGAGTATAAGAAATTTCTTAAATTTAAACTATTGTTGTATGAGGAGAGAGGGAGCCCACCTATTGCCTAAAGTTTGACAAATCAATATGATGCCATTCGCTTGTGCTACTGGCATTATTATTTTTGTTGTTGAAAGAAGTTAACACTAAATTGATTCATTGAAACCTAATTTAGTTGATGATTCTAATTTGTAAACATATATATTTGTTAAATGGCAGAACATTTGGTTCAAAAGCAATAAAGGTATTGCTTACTAATGACTTACTACACTTTCTTGCTGCATAATGTCTTTACTGTAGAAAAATCATCATAGTTATATCCCAGAACTGTATACACTTTCTTTAAAAAAAAAAAAAAAGAAACAAAAAAAACACCCTTGGCTCTACGTTTTCCATGACAGACCAGATAGATAGGATTAAAGTAGGGGAAGACAAGCCCCAAAGAGAAACAAAGAAAGAAAGAGGGGTTGGAGGAATAGGGAAGCATGACCTTTAAAAATTGCAGACGTCTACAGTGGAGAGTGACAGAGCGCAGCGCGATCCATACAGACCTGTCGATTGGCGCTAACAATAGCTGATCCAAACCGCCTGTCAGCACTTACAGGATCCTTCTGATCAAAGGGCCATTGATCCCCAGTGCTCCGTGATCTCATCGTGGGCCCTGCAGTGGGGAAAGAGAGGGGCGCCATGGACCTGGGCACTGAGCCCATGCATGGTGCTTCCCACCCACGGCCTTGTGCATCCTGCCAGCACAAAGACAGCATCTGGAGAGAGGGACAACGTCCGGGTGCCACCACGGCATGGAGGGGGGGGGGGGATTAGCTCAGTGTGTGTGAGCGTATGTGTGTTAGAGAGAGGGAGGTAAGAGACGAGCTTATGATGGCTCAGGAGATGTGGCTGTTTAGACCTGTGTGTGTGTGTGTGTGTGTGTGTGTGTGAAGAGGTCGAGAGAAAGAGAGATATTAGTACGATTAGCACAGTCAGTGCTGCGCTGCATCTGAAGTCCTGGCATATGATTGTAATGAGATTAAGGAATATGCATAATTGATCCAGCTCCACGGAGGCATTGGCTTTTATCCTAACATCTGTGACACGTGGGGAAGAAAGACCAACGCTGGGTGGCATATGCTTGCTGTTCTGTTCGAATCAAAAGTGATTTTTTTTTTTTATATTCATCCCTTCAGTTCCCACCGCCCCACGCCTTTCTCTTTATAGTCCAGTGACCAGTGACATTTATTTATATGGATGTATTTACATTTACTGTGTCACACGGTGCACATTTGGGCTAATTTTAGACTCTTTATATAAGCTGTTCTTAAATTTATATTTCAAAGAGACTTTCAGGCCATTAAAAACATTATAATGAGATATATCAGAAAACAAGTTGCATAACTCCAATAAAAAAAAAAAAAATCAGTCTTTCACCAAATCCTGTCCACCTTCAGCACACTACCTCAAAAATACTGGCTGCTGTTATCAGTCCTCTCTCTAATAGGATCGGTCCCTATGGAGCAGCCTATGTACGCTTGTAAATGTACAAGCTGTAGCGGTATGATGATATGATTGTGTGTGTGTGTGTCTGAGGTAAGATTTCTAGGTTAGAAGGCGCATGAGATACCTTGCACCAGGTTGCACTGAAGCACGGTCTGAGTTACATGTGTGTTTCCTGAGATTTTATTGAAGTGAACAAGGAAGAGGTTGCGCACAGAGATCGCGGCCATTCGGAAGATGAAGGGTGGGGATATTGAATGGACGACAGGCTGCCTTAGCTCTTCCCTGTCTATACTCCCTGACCTTGGCTTTGTGCACCCATTACACAATTCAGTGGCAGCCCAATCGAATCTGCTTCTGTCGATCAATATCCTATTAAAGCACCACAAAAAAAAAAAAGAGGAGGAAGGCTGTGTAGAGGTGCGGGGAGGGTTGGGGGGCAGGGGAATGAAAGTCTCCATAAAGTTAGCGGTTATAGCTACGTTTTTGTAAATGGAACTCCACATAATTGGCCGGTCAATACTAGGCAGGGGTAATTTTAGAGATTGGACCCGCCCTTTCTGAATGCTTTCTCCTCCCCTCGGTCTCTCGCTCTCTCTCTCTCTCTTTCTCTTTCTCTGCTAACATCAAGTGCTTGTTGAATTTCTTGACACACGATTTACTGAGAACAAGTAGCAATCACATTCCTCTCCATACAGCTTCATCTCTTCAGCTTTACTCTGGATTTCTTACCAAACTGTTTCCAAAATCTGCCTTCTTGGAGGCTTTTATATGAAGCAACTTGTTACACAGACAAGCTCAGGTAGACTACAGTAGGAATCCTCAAACTTTTTATAGTCAATGATTCTTTAACTGTTAAAATAACAATAATATACAATAAAGGTTTGGCTGGGTTTTTTTTTACTGAACTTTCCACCTACAGAACCCATTTTTAAACTGTCATTAGTTTCCATGTCACATAATTTATAGGCATGCTAACTTTAATAATAATGCCATAACGAAATGAGAAAATCACGTTCCTCCTGGCTATGTGTCACTGACCCTTGGTTTTCCCTGGACCTCACTGTGAGAACCATGAGACTACAGGATGAGTGTGCAGAGCCTTGCAATCCAGAAAGGCAGAATTTAAGATTTCATTGTGGTTATTCTGGCACAGAAGACACTGCTGAAAAGTTGGCAGGAATTTGGACAGCCCAGGCCTGGCGCAGGGACTCCTGGGATATCCCTGGGCACCACTGCATATGCACAACCATATGACGGAACAGGGAAAAAGAATGAATAATGGAAAAGTCAAAGGGCAGCCATCATCCCCGGCTCCTTTTCAGTCTTGGCCCTGTGGCCGCCTGCGTTGACTGAACCACTGGGAAAGCGGCCACCGCTCAGCCAACTCTGAGCCAAGCATCTGCATGGAAATATACACTCAAAGCTCTAAAAATGATAATGCCGTAGTGACAATCTGCTACAACTGACAAGATGAATTGTGGATAATGACGAGGTAAAGAGCTGTGGATGTGACAAGTAAGCAGTTGCACAGTGAGTACTATATTTATGAAACTTCTAGGACGAGAGGTGATGATCTATGAGTGTTTTCTGCCCTTCATATCCTAATACAGTGCTAACCAATCATCCTCCTCTTCCTCTGCATTCCTGCAGAGCTTCGACCCAAATCTAGGACACCCGATGCAGCTAAGCTTGACAACATGAAGATAATGTTTCAGAGGGTTGAGATGCCGATCTGGTACTATCAATATTAACCTGAAACTGGATCGATACTGAATCGAATCAGTGCAGTTTATGCTGTGAAAATGTGTGACTGACAATGACCTTGTCCGCTGTATGGCCAAAAATATGTGGACACTTGATCATCATACCCCAAAGTGTTGCTACAAAGTCACATGCACACAATTTTATAGGAGGGGTGTCCAATCTTATCCCCAGAGGGCCGGTGTGGGTGCAGATTTTATTTCCAATCAATCAGGAGCTACACTTGATTCCACATGTTTTAATCTTTTGATCTTGGCTTTCAATAGACTGTTGTGGCTTCTGCTTGGTTGGAATGAAAACCTGCACCCACATCCTCCCTGTCTGGATAAGATTGGATACCCCTTCTGAAGCATTAAGATTTTGATTCACTGGAACTAACGGCCCCAAACCTGTTCCAGTATGACAATGCCCCTTGCACAAAGCAAGTTCCATAAAGACATGGTTTGCAAAGGTCGAAGTGGAAGAACTTGAGTTGCTTGAGTTCTAACCTCAAACACACTGAACATCTTTGGGATGAACTGGAACACCGATTGCGCACCATACCTTCTTACTTGACATCAGTGCCAGCTTTACTGATGCTCTCGTGGCTGAATGAGCAAATCCCCACTGCCACGTTCCAAAATCTTGTGGAAAGCCTTCCCAGAAGAATGGAGGCTGTTATAACAGCAAAGGGGACAAACTCCATGCTAATGCCCATGGAATTGGAATTGGCAATTGGCACATATGGGAGTAATGGTCAGGTGTCCACGTACTTTTGGCCATGTTGTGTATGTCAGCACCATGTCTTAAACAACATCCTGCCTGTGTGACAGAATCTTGGACAATGTCAGCTAGTGCTGCGTCTTCAGTTGGAAAGTTAGCATCGGACCAGTGTCAGATATCATCAGCTATTTAGAGCTTTGATATAAGGAGATCAGAAATGGAAAAATTTAATTGTACATTCCTATAGAGATTGTATGTAATTACTGTCCTATGTTTATAAGGAGGGTGAATGGATCCCAGATTAGTATAAATATGATCCAGGGAGTGCTAGGTCTAGCGTTATGGAGGGAAACAAACAGAATCTTGGTCTAATACATATAACATGATCAGTATCAGTATCGGTCACCTTGCTTTCTCATGCACACCTCGACTTGCTGCTCTTTCCTGCTGCCCCTCACGTTCATCCCAAGGCCACGGAGTCCATGGAACCGTTGCTAAGTTCTCTCATGGTACAGATCCTCAGTTCAGTTGACAGAGGACAAAAAAGAGCTGACTCGCATCACATTAGCTCAAGAGGATCTCCCATCATAAAGATCATGAAGGGTGAGGTGGGGAGAAGGAGGACAAGAAGAGGCCGGATGTCCAGAGTTTTGACGTTGATTGCTGCTTTTGTTGTCAAATTCCTCAGTTTTGAAAATCCACTGAACAAAAGGCATTTTTTCTCTCTTCCTTCTGCTCTTGCGCTCTTTCAGTTAAAAAGACCCTTCAGCTTTTGTGGCAGCATTAACCTGTAGTGGGTCGGTGGGTGCAGTGTGTGTGTGTGTGTGTGTGTGTGTGTGTGTGTGTGTGTGTGTGTATGGAGAGGAAGCTTCAAGCATCCTAAACTGGTCTTAGACTTCTTTACTCTGCCTTTCTCTCTATACCTGCCTGTTTCTTCTACTTCTTTTACAAAAGGGAATTACGCACACACACACACACTTAAATCTAACCATAACCTCAGTTACCTTAAGGAAACCTTCTGGGACATTTATTTTTTATTAGTTTTTATTGATTTATTTTTATTTCAATATACTGTTTTAGTTATAATAAAAAAAAGAAGAAAGAATGTAAAAAAAAGAAAAACAGTCAAAACTATCATACAGTATATTCCCATTCTCATGGCGACATTTGGTCTCCACCAACATGTCAACACATGGCTACCCACACATACAGACACTTAGACCTGTCTCCGTTTAAAATGAATAAATTCATAAAGGCGTTTGTTGAGTCAGTTAGTAGGTGTTTGTCTCTTTCAGTTAGACGTAAGGGTTGGATTGACAGCACTGCTCTGTTGTTATATCCCATGTTTGACTTGCTGTTGTAGGAATGTTATTTCCTTGCAGGCTGTAACTCATTTTAGAAGCAGGCCTCAAGTCGAGGAGGTTTATATTGTAGCCTTGTCACAACTTCAGTCTCCTCAAAATGATCCAATGATTCCAAACTGAAATTGATAAATAATTATCCAACCCAAATCCCTTCAAATCTGTCCAAATACACACCATGAGAAATTCTGGATTATTTAAGCCATTATTATGGAAAACACCAGAAAACCTTTTGCTTGTAAACTGGCTGTATTATTTGCGCTACTTTCACCGAAACTCTGGTTAGTAGACACGCGTTAACCTGAGTTTGAAAACTCTTATTTACGATTTTAGTATGTAAGGATTTCAGGATTGTATGACTGAAAGATCCTGGTTTATGAACTGAAACATGTTTTCAGAAGTCTATTTTTGGTATGGCTTCTCTCTGTCTGTTTTTTATTCTCCTTTCTATTTTTCCCCTGTCTCAGCAACCTTACCTCTATCCCTTTAACCTAACCATCTTCTCTAAGTAGGCAAAATAGATTGAAACATTCAGCTAATGTACTTTCTGCACTGGAAACTCTGAAAGTAGCACAAGGGAGATCATAGATGGAGAGAGAGAGAATGGGAAAGAGAGGGACAGAAGAAGAGGGAGAGAGGGGGATCAATGCTGGCCTGATAGCCACAGGCTTCATTTGGAATCCTGCGAGCAAAAGCACTTGCTAAAGCCCTTAAGAGGTAGAGACCGTGGATTACCTTTATGATTGATTTCCATTCCAGTCAGACAGACTGCAGCATGTTCATTTTTCTCCCCAAACTGCAGCGCCATGGACTGGTCACTCTGCCTGTCTGTGTGTGTGTGTGTGTGTGTGTGTGTGTGTGTGTGTGTGCAGGCTGTCTGAGTTACTGCAGCTCAGTGCCCAGGTTAGCTCTCACACAAATTACTTCATGTCCCACTATTAGCCATGCAAATGCAGATGGCTTTACTGTGCCTCGTAAATAACTGGCTCCGCCACTTCTATTAGAAGGGAGAGCTGGCCTGGGATGAAAAAAAAAAAATTTTAAAATAAAGACATGACTCTCTGAGATGAAATTATTGAGCATTGGCTCCTTCCCTGGCATTACTACATGTGGTCAACTTTTGCACCTCTATTTGGCCTGAGAACCAGAACCCTCCCTCTTTCTCTCACTCTCCTTTCATCTCTCTCGCTCTCTCTCTCTCGCTCTCTCTGTCTCTCGCTCTCTCTGTCTCTCTCTCTCTCTCTCAGGGTCCAAGTTTCTCCCGTAACCGTGTCCTCTTCCAATGTTAATTAGGAGGCCCATTACCGTGTCTATCAGGCTCTTCCGTGCTGTCGTCTGCCCCCTCCTTCCATCCTTGGCCCGGGCTGTGGGGTATTATGTATGCAGGGCCAGGCCTGCTTCCTTACACGTTTACGCTGTCCTCATCAAAAATAGTGGTCTCAGTCACGATGAATATAAAGAGGCATCAGAGCTTTATGGAGTGGATGACAAAGGCGTTCGATAGAGCAGAGTGCTTGCCAGTGATCTACATGAGCAGGGACGGAAGGCTCTGCGGCTAGCCGGATTGGGGGAGGAGGGGTTGAGAATTTTGAGACGACCTAATGCAGTTTGGCAAAACAAGGTAAAGGCTCGTGTGAGGCAAAGTGCTCATATCAGGCCTGGTAATGGAGATGAACAGAGCTAAACGGAAATCTAATGCCTGGTTAGGGGAGGAAGCTTTTCCCCTACCTCTTGTGTTCTTACCTTTTCTTTTTCTCTGTGTGTGTTTGTGTGTGTGTGTTTGTGTGTGTTTGTGTGTGTGTGTTACAGCCCCAATTGCGGCAGGGACAGGACCCAACTTCTCACTGGCAGATTTGGACAGCTCCTCTTACTACAGTATGAGCCCAGGTGCTATGAGGCGGCCCCTACCCAGCACCTCTTCTAGCAGGTACCTTTCTCTTTAAATGCTTTTACTCCCCCCACCTCTCTCTCTCTCTCTCTCTCTCTCTCTCTCTCTCTCTCTCTCTGGGTCTTAATTAATCAGTGTAGGCAGAGATCGATGTGCTGGCCGAGGGTTGAAGAGAGTCTGCAGGAGTTGGAGGTTCATGAGCCGCCAGCATATGTGTGTCCACCTGGAGCCTCCATCTAGTACCGCCTGCCTGGCCGCGCACACACACACACACACACACACACACACCCACACATACACACACACACACACACACACGCACACACACGCACACACACAATGCCTCAGTGGAAAGCTTTACTGAGTGGCCAGGTCTTTCTTTTGGCATTGCTCAGTCTCATAGACAGGTGTGTGTGTGTGTGTGTGTGTGTGTGTGTAAGGGACTGGTTTGGAAATCATACAGACACTGAATTGAGGCTCCGCTGAGAATGCTGATTTAGCAGCCTTTCTTGTCACTTTAACTGCTTGAACACTGTGCAGTACACCTAAAATGTACATGGATACACACGTACACACATCCACACACACACACACACACACATTTATACATCTATACTGTACACCTTGAGTTTCTTATATTTTATTAGAGTTTATTCACTATTACTGCAGCAAAGCAAACCAGTTAAATAAGGAATTTGTAATTAATGACATACGAAATGGCCGCTCTCGGAGTCTAATCAGTGATTTATTCAAATTAGAAGGCAGTACTCACACAATACTCATAGACAGTGCTAATATTAACCATAAGACATATATAGAGTATGTGCTATGTGTTAAGTGACTAATTAAAAAGATCTAGCTCTAGATTGCTTCACTTAAACGTTTCAGAATGCAGTTGTAGAATATTTCAAATGTGGTTATTGCTCATTTAAACACAAATGCTAAAATATAGGGTGTTCGCAAACCTTTGACTGGCAAAGTATACATACGCACACATACATTTAAAAAACCCACGTGCACGTTTCACTTTCTAATCCATATATTAGAAATATAGAAACATATTGCCATATATTTCCAGACGAAGAGGACAGATTTCAGATGTTCGCTTCTCGCGCGCAGTAGGCTGTAAAAGTTTCAGGACTTGAGTTATAGTGCTTACACATGAGGTGAGCATGGTTTCTTTTGGTGTGTGAGGGTGTGTGTGTGTGTGTGTGTGTGTGTCTACATGTATAGTTTATGTTTGTGTGTGTGTGTGTGTGTGTGTGTGTGTGTGAGATCTACCCACATGCTTCAGTGGCCTCTTCAGCCAGGCCTGCCAAAGAAAACATCTGGAACAAGAAACCTGTGTGTGGCTGCATGCTCGAGAGTAATTAAGTGATTATGAGTGAAAAACACCAGTAGGCCCTACATTAACAAATAAATGTCAAAGCCCAGCCTTCATCAGATCAGTGACTCTCGTCAGCATTCACATTACGTACAACATATCAGCCACCTCTGGCCTCTGAGAGTCGTAGGCATGCAAGAAACATGTTTTGTGTGTGTGTGTGTGTGTGTGTGTGTATGTGTGTTCATAAGTGATTGACCTTTATTTACTGCACTACACCAGAGCTTTTCAATCCCTCGAGAGCTGAGTGTGTGCCGTGTGCGCACCGCTCTAACACACCCCATCCAGCTCATCATGCTGTTATTAATATTAGTGCTTTAACAGTTTAGTCAGGTGTGTTAGAACTAGAGAAAAAAAACCCTCAAGTTTTCCATCAGCACAAAAGATTTACGTCATATTAGTGTTACAGAGGCCGTTTATGAGATTGATGTATAATTTGCAGCTGTGCTTTCAAACACATTATCTTGATGTTGAGAGATGCAGATTTCCTCTGTCCTGAGGTCAGTGTGAAACCATGTCATCTAGAGTTCAAATGTTTTCACCGCTCCCAAGTGGTCCCATGGTGTAAGATGCTGTAGGAGCTGATATTAATTCATATTGTACTGTTTGTAATTCTTCTCAAGGATTTTGTTTTCTTTGTAAAATTACAGCATGACAAAAGAAAGTTTTTAACTTTGGGTTTAAAATCATATAATGTTGAAGCGGTTCTGATGTGCATATGGGTAGACTATTCCATAGTTTCAGGGCAACTAGTGAAAAGGCACGATCGCCTCTCAGTTTTATTCTTGACCGAGGAACAGTCAACAGCCTCTGTTCTGAAGATCTAAGGGACCTTGATGAATTGTGCATGGATAAGAGATTGGATATATAGGCTGGTGCCAATCCATTTAGAGATTTCAAAATAAATAGAAGGCTCTTCAAATCAATTCTATAACAGACTGGAAGCCAATGAAGAGAAATTAAAAACGGAGGGTAATATGTTCACGCTTTCGTACGCCCAGAAACAGTCTAGCTGCAGCATTCTGGACCATTGAATGTAATGCAATAAAGAGAAAAATAAAATTTTTTAGGAAAGTTCTCATTTTCACTTAAAAATAGGAAAATGCTTGCCATTATGCTGTATCTGGCTCAAGTGTTGGATTTTTACAACAGGTTTGGACAGATTACAGTGTCAGAACCATTTTGCCACGCTGCATTTGTGTAGGATCACAAATAAAAAAAAAAAAACACCCTATTCATTTTTTTTAATAAAATTTTTCAAAAACTGATATTTATGTTTGTAACCCTTAAGCTTGCTGAAGGAAAAACATTCTCTTACAAAAAAAGCGCATAAAAAAAATAGTGGATTGTGCTGACTTAAATTTTTAGTCAAATTGTGGGGTTTGTGTTCATATATTTTACTTGTTAACTATGCTTAACCGTTAAACTGAAGGGACATCCCATTATACTGTGATATATACTGATACCATGAGATGAGAAAGTATACCGTGGTATAAGTTTTTGTCCATATTGTCCAGTACTAGGTCTACGTTTTCATTCTAAAATGGTAAGTTTGATTAATACTGCAGTAGAGAAAATCACTAGCCATGCATCTTTAAAAAAAAAAAAAGATGTGGTGGCTTCATATGTCTATTAACTCACTCTCTCCCTCACAAGTTAGCAGCATAAAATTGGGAGAACTATCCAGTGAGAATTTTCAAGGATGAAACATTTTTTACTAGAAAATCTGTGCAGTCAACAGGAGAGGAACATGTGAATATGAAATTAATACAAGCTATGTATTTTCACTCTGTATTAGTCAGCAGTTGTGGTTTTATATGATAGGAAACAACAACAAAAAACCTTTTTTATATCATTATATATTCCCCAGTAGTGCCTCACCCCCACAGAGTTGTGATCACTGTATAGTGTGTAAGAGAGCTGGGACTGAGAAACACTGCCTTAGACTATAGTGTATATAGAAATGTAAACGCCCTCCCTTCATTTATTCCCTCTTATGCTCTGTGAATGTACCGCTGTAGCACCATCTGCCCCGTTTGAGTGTGAGATGAGCCCTAATCTTGATTTGGCTTTGAGGATTAGCACTGAACTGTATCAGCTGATGCTGTTGGTGGATATTAGCCAGCTTCCATACAAACTCACCATACACCATATCTGAAATAGCATAAGTCTCATCAGTCTATTCCTCCATCTCTTATTGTGTGTGTGTGTGTGTGTGTGTGTGTGTTAATCTCTGTGCAGTTCTGCAAAGCGGATTAAGTGCATGGAGGAGGAGGTGGACAGTCCAGGCGAGGAGTCCTACTACCCTGGTCAGGGGCGATCCCCAGGCAGCGGAAGCCAAGCCAGCAGCTGGCATGAAGTAGAGCCAGGTAACCCTCTTCACACTCACTCTTTCTCTCTCGCTCTCTCTCTCTCTCTCTCTCTCTCTCTCTCTCTCTCTCACACACACACACACACACACACACAGCCAACGAAGCTCTTAATGCTGCTCTGCCCTTCTCATACACACCACAGTTCACCGAGATGTGTACACATATGCATATATTCACACATGTCTGAATGTATCTACACCCACACACACAAGTCAAGGCATTAGATGCTGAGGAATGAGAGAACATATACCTAAATGAATATTCATACATTCATATACTGTATGCTGTATGAGTTTGTGTCTGTGTGTGTATTTGTTTTGGGGTGTGTGGTCTTGGTTATGGGTGGAAGCCAGTTTTGTGGAGTTCATCATCACTATCTTATACTGTCACTGATATTCCCTTTCCTAATGTGTCTCTTTCTTGTTTGGATTCGAATTGAATTTTAGCGTGTATATAGATTTTTATTTTTTTACTCATCTCTCTCTTCTCTGAGTATTCCATCTTGTCTGACCGAGTGGGTTTTATCGTAGTGTCAGTCACCCCCTTTTCCCACCAACACACTTTTCCACTTTTTAAGAAGTAGCCTGCATGTAGCTGAAATACACACAAACAATAACGACAGTAGAGGGCTTTATAAAGTTTACTTCTGATTTTAAGAACAAATTTTATGATCCAAAGTCAAATCCTTCAGCATCTACATATCGCCGTTATCATAGACAACAGTAATAAGCAAGACAACATACAGTATATACTTTTATTGCTTATTTCAAATGCATGAACAGTGTAGCTCATATCTAGTTTGTTTCAGCAGCTAATAAAACATTTGTTTCCTCCTTAAACCTTAGATCATTTCTATCATATCTTTTTTCTTTTTCTTTTTTTTTGACGGTTATGTGTCCCCAGCCTGCTGACGTCACAGGTCCTTGGTTCCAAACCATAAGCATTTTGGTCCTGGAACTAAACAATTTTTCCCACTGAGAAATGCCTCTCAGGCAGAAGGAAAGTGTGGAATTGTTCAACATTAGGAACATTAGGCACTGACTCTGACACCTTGTCAGTAGAAAAAGTGTGAATTAAAAAAATAGTAAAACTCTACAGGGTCTTTGCATTTAACTTCATGCCAGTAACATGGCTAACAGTTATCACTAACATGCTGCATTTAATATTGCATTGAACTCTGTGTGTGTGTGTGTGTGTGTGTGTGTGTGTGTGTGTGTGTGTGTTTTCATGTTCTGTTGAACCTGCTGCAGTGGTGCTAGGTGAAGGACTGTAAATCTGTCCTGACTCCCAACTGTCCTCTGTCAGCCTCTCTCTCTGTCTCTCTCTCCCTGATTTAAACCCTCTTGTATAACCATATCCCAGTATCACATGCAGGGCTTCCCACCTCAGACAGAGGCTGTAACGGACAAGGTCATGCCCAATAAAACCCAGCCTTCAGCTCTGACAGAGACCTTAAATTCTCCAGTCACTCAACCGGCAGGGCTGACCTCTACACTGCTCTCTCTGATCTCTCTTTCCATCCTTCTGCCTCTCCTTTGGCTAAAATTTATCATCTGTAGAATATGCTGGCTAATCAGATTTTCCTCGTGATTATAGCCCCTTTATTTGAGATGGCCCAGTTCGATTTGGAGCAAAGAGAAATATGCTATATGAGTATGTAACACTGTTTAATCAACACTCAAACTGTCTAAAACTGTTCAACTTTACACTGACTTTTTCATTTGTGTTACAGTTTAAATGGTATCAGAGCTGATGAGATGATAAAATGGTAATAAAATAAGGAAAGTGTCCAGCAAAGACCTCCATCTTTGTATTTAAGGACTGCTCAGTCACTCCGAGGTCCTCATGGGACTCTGTATGAGTGCTTTATTAGAGGCAGGTGCATTTGGATGGTAGATTAGTTAAGCACGTTGATAAAAGACTCAGAAACAGTGCTAGTATCAAATATATGTTACGTCCTATACGTGCTTAATTAGAGTTATAAACATTTAGGTCTTTTCCAATGATACCTAGATCATTTCCAATAAAATACAATCTCTGTCAGATTTCTCACTTATTCCTGTCCTACCAAGTGCTTCTAATTTGAGTCTGAAATGAATCCCATTACTTAAGGTTTAACCAGAAATACTCATATATTGGGTGTTTAAAGTATTTTGACTGTCTGTGTAGATCTGCCCTTTGTTAAGTATGTTCAAGTCTGTACAGAGAGAATTTTATTTTGAGTTTTGTCAGTATTTAGAGATGAGTGACAACAAGGAAAGAGCTCTAGGAAAAGATGAGATACTTTTTTTTTTTAGAAAGAAAGAGAAAGTGATGCGTGCTGTACATGTGTGTACGTGTGTAATTCTGACTGTGTTTGTTTCAGTTTTGTGATGTGTGTGTGTGGAGGTGTGTGAATGTGACCTGAGCACTGGTTTTCCAGGCTTTGTCCAGTCTGGAGGAAAACATGTCTGACATGAATAGCTGAATTGCTGAGCTATCACTCACTCTGCTCTTCTATTCACCCTGCCTCTTTTTTGTTCTTTTCTTCCCCCTTGTTTATTTCCTTCCTTGTCCTTCAAAGCTGGATATAAACTGCGTGGCTCGCTAGCTAGTTCGTTCATCTCAAGACAAGGTAATGCTCCGTCATTGTTCTCACACCCTCCCCACCCTGAACCCCGATTCCCTCCTCCACCCTCCACCCCACCCCCTGCTCATTTCCTGTCCCACAGGACCCAGTGTTGTTGTTGGTGTTTGAGTTTTTATTATTTTGTTTGTCCAGATGATTTCTCCCCATCTCCCTCCCACATACCTCCAGCCTGATACGACCCTTGCGACCTGTATTTGTGCATGATGTCATTTCCACCCCGTCAGAGCATTTGGAATTGTGCATTGAATATGACGTGTCCATATGTGTTGTGAGATTTGCTTTGGAAAAGTGCCCTGTTTAACACAAGCATGAAGGGAGAGGACTGAGAAGACTGTTTTAATGGCATAATGGGGTTGTCAACTGTGGTTTTGATTCATGTTTGTGTGTGTTTGTGTGTGTGTGCTTGGTTCTATTTGTGTGTAAGTATGATGTTTATGATGTTGTATTTGGTGGCTGTTAGAGGTCATGTGTTAAAATTAGCTTGACCTAATAAAAACCTGAGCTCTGTGGGCACATTGCTGGGATTGTCGGTGTTCTGTGATGGACTGACTAAAGTGATGGTGGCCGTGTAGACCTGCCTAGACCCCATAAACCCTATTATACACCTATCTCTCACTGATCTCATGTGATCAGAGCTTGTAAAATTTTTCTCCTTGTCTCAGACGTGTCTGTTTAGCATCCAAGGTTTGTTTCTTTTGTTTTTCAGTGGAGCTACAGTGTAGTTTATAAGTTAGGGATGATTATAGCTTATTGCTGACAGTTCAGCATTGTGCAAACTGCACACATGATTCATCACACACTGGCAGTAAAGGGCATTGTTTTTGCACTCTTGTTGCTTGGTAATATCAATTTTTACAGTTTCAAATATAATGGAATAAAGACAATACCAAGTCCAAAGTCATTTTAACCTACAGGTTTGCCTTTAGTCTTTGGGCTGGAGTCTGACCCTACATACACACTAGCAAGCAACATGTCCCTCATCGATTGTCTCTTGTGAACGTGTTCGCTCGTGGGTGTGCGCTGTTGAGAGTTTTTTCAGTTCCATTGAGAAGCTGTAGTAGGTATATACTGTATAAGCTAAGTTATACTATATAGTAATCTGTGTGAAAACTGCCTTTCTTGGCAGCGAACCGTACTAGCTGCCTACACTCCCTAGAGGCACCACGATCTCTGCTACTTCCTTCCAAGATTTATCTTCCCTTCTTAATGTCGTTATACACGTTTAATGAGAAGCCATAAACGACAGGACAAGATGAAACCACAGTTATAACTTTTTCCTTCATATGTATGTGTGTCAAACAGTAAAGGGGAACGAACTACAGGTAAGAACTAAATTCATGGGGAACGCAGTGGGAACGTTCCATAAGATTGGCCCCGAGGACTCATTCAAGCCAGTTGTTTGGATTTGTCGTTTACCGTGTCAATCCTAGTGTGCATAGAATTGAGAACATTTCACTTAATATGACATTTGACATGCTGTCAGTTTTTCACTTGCTGCTGTTTCTGAAACCATGGCTCCATGTCAAACGTGTACATAGAAAATAAACATTTGTCACTTTGTCACTCGGGTCACGCTTGTGTGGAGTGATTCCGAACTACGTGCCGAGGAAGAATGTGATTCCAGCTTCAGCATGACTGATACTGTAGCTGTTAAATGTCTTTTAGTCCTATCTAAATGTCTTTTATCTATCTTTTAGTCAAAGATAACGGGTCAGAAGGCAAATATACAAAGCTATCTCGGATAATAAATAATTGAGGTGGCTATAGGGCAAAGGAAAAGGAGCTAGATTTGGCCATCAAACACGTCTTGACGTGTTGACATCAACTACAATTGGATCATTTACAAATTTCCCACCAAACTAATCACTTTAAGGGTCACAAACAATTCAAAAGCAAAGAAAACCATGAATATTAGAAAATACATAACTAAACATTGTTTATCTTAAGGGGCATAGGGTATAGCCATAGTCAGAAAGGGTGCATCTTGACGAGGCCATGGTGCTGTAGTGTGTGTCCACAGCGGAGCGTGTGTGCCGATGAGGGTGAAGTCGCTCGGCGTTCAAGCGGCACTGCTTTTCTGTCTGCTGCTGATTGATGTGCTGGACAGACTCGCGTGCTGAGGGATGGAAGCACTGGACACACTGCATCTACAATCACTCCCTCGTTCATACACCCTATCAATTTGTCAGAGAGGGAGAGAGAGAGAGAGAGAGAGAGAGAGAGAGGAACAGGCGGGAAACAGTGCCGGGCGCATAATAACGTCTCGGAACAAAAAATGCTGAGTGAGGCCAAGCTTTGATTCCATCTGACAGAACCTTTACAAGTGTTCATTACTCACAGACTTCAGGCCTCCTTCAAAGCATACGCACAAGTACACACAGTAACACACACATAAGCTTGAGCACTCTTTAAACTGCTTGGTAACCCACAGTGTTTGTTCTGTTATCTTTCTCTGGCCAGGGTTACTCTTGACTCACTCTTTACTTAATCCTGGCCTCTACTTTTTATTAGTCTCAATCAGTCGGTCTCTCTTCCAGCATTATATATGTCACCTTGTGGAGAAAGAAAATATTAAAGTGCCGGTTTGCAGCCAGGTTGTTTTGTCTATGATGTGTGTTTCCTCAGCTCTGTTTGCTGGCGATCCTGTAAAAATGTATGTATGTGTGCGTGTGTGTGTGTGTCGGGGTGGGGGGGGGGGGGGCTTAAGGGTCTTAAGGCTCTCTTTCCAGGTGGTCTAGTGAATATGAACCCATTTTTGCCAAAAGTATAATAAAAAAAAAAATTAGGTACAGATTTTTTCTTTAACATACTGTGGCTCAATAAAATGAATAGTCTGATCGTAGTGAGAACCAGATTTGCTGTAGCCAAACAATTTGACCTTTTTTTGCTTGCAGATTATAAGAGATCTGTAAAAAAAAAAAAAAAAAAAGGGATAAGTAAAAGTATCAATTAGTATGATAAGTAGTTTAATGCCCCCATGTCCTCACGCGATGGAATGATAGGATATGTAATCACAGTACTTGTCAGTACTTACTGTCATTATTTTACCCACTTTATCAGAGATTTTTTTTATATGTACCACTGCTGTTTATTATATCATATCATGAGACATTTTTTTGTATTGTATCTTTAAGCTCTTCAGGTTTAGTGCACCTATTACTTTCACATCCCCAGAAACCAGGACAAATGCGAGTTTACATTGCTCTAAAACTCATCTCAATCACTGTTGAAGAAAAGTTGCAACACCCTTATCATAACTGTCGTTAGAGCCATAAATCTTTATTGATGTATGGCATTTCAGAATGCACCTGTATGCATGTGTGCTTAAGTGTATGTAGCAGTTAGACGTTCCCATTAATCATGTTGTGCAGGTAAATGGAAGGAATAGAAGGTGTGGTTTAGCTGAAAGTCACTACAGAGCACAGCTTTATCTCAGCACACTTCTTTGATCTCGCCCAGCGTGGGATCATAGGATTGTGTGTGTGTGTGTGTGTGTGTGTGTGTTAAAAATGTTCTGATCCTTTCTACATCCAAATTCCTCTCTCTCTTTTCCTGTGTTTATACATCAGTTCGTCTCTTCTTTCTAACTTTCTATCCTGTCTGTGTCACTGTGTTAGCTGGAGTGTGGGGATATAGCACTGCTGGGTTGTTAGGTTTTAGATGTGTGTGTATGTGAGTGTGAGGGAAGCGGGCATGACGGGGTGAGTAAGAAAGCATGACTAGATGATTAGGTGCATAAATTTTACGATTTCTTCTACAATTATGTGTCTGTGTGTGTCGTGGTGTCGCACTGGGTAGCATTTCTGCCTTGCACCTCCAGGATCCTCAGCTCAATCCTGAGCTTGGGTTACTGTGTGTGTGTGTGTGTGTGTGTGTGTGTGTGGAGTTTCGATGTATGTGCCATATGGGATTTCTCTGTTTTCCTCCCACCTCCTAAAAACATGCCAGTAGGTGGGTTGGTTTTGCTAAATTTCCCGTAGATGTGAATGTGTGTCCTGCAATGGACTGGAATCCTATCCAGGGTGTATTCCGAGCTCACACCTAGTGTTCCTCCGGATCCAGCACGGTCCTGACCAGGATAAAGTGCTTACTGAAGATAAATGAATAAGTTACATTACATTACATTACATTACATTATGTTACATTACATTTACAGCATTTGACAGACACCCTTATCCAGAACAACTTACATTTATCTCATTTATACAAGTGAGCGATTGAGGGTTGTGAAATATTTTTCTTGAAAGTTTTTATCTTGCCATACCTAACATACGGCAGGAAGTGCTCCCATTTAACAGCCAGATGAGATATTAGTGTCCACGCTGTCCCATCACCACCCATCCATGCTTAGTACTGCAGTGGCTAATAAGCTCACACCGGTCCCTAATTGCTTCCAGTGTGGCTTTCTATCTTCTCATCAGTTTGCATTGCAGGAGTTAAGCTGCAGTAGGTTCATCCTCATTTGTGTCTGTGATGAATCTCAGAGTGAGGGAAAGAGAGTTAGGAGTCTGATACTAATAGGGGATAATAAAGCAACATTATACATGTGCTTCTGATCCGTTGCTCATGTTCAACCCCTGCTAAGCCAGAGTGTCCAGAGACAGTGTGAACGATGTGCCCTTTGCTGCTGACTTGTTAAAGGAACACTTCAACCAGAAAGAAAATGCATACAAAGTGTTATACTGAAGGTACTATAGCCTTACTTTGAAGGTGAATGTTGCTAACAGTTACTGTACAGGAAGAGTATAGCTACCATGTTTTCATTATCTAAATCACAGTTTTTTCCACTCGCTTCAAAAGATACCTTTATTACTGGCTCAGTAACACTGTTTGTACATAAATAGTTTCTTAAAACTAATAGCAAAATACATCTTTACTCTATATGAAATGCATATATACAATGAGAATCACTTCTTATTTTTGGTTAGTGGTTAGTACGGTCGCCTCACACCACCAGGGTTGGGGGTTCGATTCCCTTTTTTTCAAAATGACAGATAACACACAAATTAGAAACCACATAAGCACTCAAATCTATTCAAACTAATAAACTCCACATGATTTGATGAGTGTGGTATGAGCTTGATGAACATTAAGCTTACAGCTCCAGTGCAAAACTAACAAAACATCTTCAGACTATTGGTTGATTGGCTACATTTTTGGGGGTGGGGGGAATATGTAAATTACATTTTTGGCTGAAATTTCTCTTTGCATTGCCGTTATGACACATTCCTGCTGTTCATCCTTACAGCACATTGCCGTTTTACAATATATTAATGAAATCCTCTGTGTTATAGTTTTCTCTTTTGCTCACCCATTCATATTAAATAATAATAATAACGACTGACCTCGTGAATACACGAATATATTTGTAGTATAACAAATGAACATATTAGGGGTGGGAAGAAAAACTTGATTTGAATCAAAAAATTGATCCACCAGTCTATGATATAGCTGTGGCATTTTACAAGGGTAGAAAACTGATATTGGCATAGAAAATGGTATGACAGTTGGTCGTCATATTTGCATGTATCTGTGTGTGAGAGCGGGAGAGAGAGAGAGAGAGAGAGAGAGAGAGAGAGAGAGCCCACAACGCACCACCAGGACAAAAGTTTGGAAATACTTTTTTTTCAACTAAAGCTCACATACATTATAGCAGTTACATACACATAACTTGTCATGTTACCAAGAAACTGGAAAGCACAAAGACCTTCAATCCAGCTGAACCGGATCATATGGAATCAGGCCTGAATCCGATCGTATCGGTGAAGAACCGAATCCTATCAGATCAGTAGTGTATCAGATTGTTACTTGTTTAACTGTAGAACATGTTTCGGTCATTGTATTGTGATGTGTATTTTATCATCTGAAAGAGGAAGATGCTAGGGAGACTTTTCAGTTTTTAGTCTATATAATATATGGTACATTCATTCCAATAATTTAGAGAATCTGAGTAAAACTATCGAGGAAACCCTTGATGTAGTTATAGCACTATAACTTAGCTACGATTTTATAGCTATATAGGTATAGCACCTGTTGTTGAAAGCGGTGACTAATCCAGAGAACATTTGAATTTAAATAATGAGGCTCTGGCAGGAAATTCACGCTCTCATTCACACTTTCTAAACTTCCCCCTAAACGGTTATGTCACTTGTGTGCTGTAGGTCCTACGTCCTTTGCAGCTTCCTTGTCCTCCTGCTACCTCCCCGTTACACACACACACACACACATGTACACACCTGCAGCCCTCTGTGCCGTTCTCTCAGCTGTACACCAGCCTGTGTCTTCATTCCATTGCCTTATTAAAACTGCACTTATCAATCATTCTTGCCAGGAATGCCATCGCCCACCACATTAAAGAAGTCAGAGAAGTCTGGTTTCAGCAGCCCCGTGCCTTCGCAGACCTCCTCCTCCCCCCGAACGGCATTCACACACCATCATCGAGCAGTCATTACAGGACCCAGAGGTGAGGTCCAAAATCCCCAACCCCCCTCTTCCTCCTCCTCCTCCTCCAAACCCTGCCAGCAACACCTTGAGTCTCCTGCAGAGTCCCTAAACACACCCAGAAGCACCCCTTTCTGCTCCTCCCTCTGCTCCTCCACACCTCCTTTTCCCAGGGTGAACCTCCCCGGTGCAGGGTAGACATGTTGGGAACCCCCTTCTTTGTGCAAAACACAACTGGAGCATGTGTGTGGTGAAGAGACGCTTTGCTTACAAGGCAAATCGATCATTTAGGACCGATGTGTGTATAATCATGCACTTAAATTTTAACTTCTTAAATGATTTAGTCATTTAATCTGTATTTTATACCACTACAGACAGAGCAAACATAAGGAGTGGTGCTACACTATGCATCCATATCACATAAACTACAATATGGAGGAAATTTTATCATACATTTTAGCATTTCAGATTTCATACCCCATGCACGAATGTTTTTTTGTTTTTTGTTTTTCCGATGTAGGCTTCTCCAACAGTAATACTGAATCCCAAATGGCTTCCTGTCCACTACAGGAGTGCTTCTCAAAGTCTGTGAGGATAACTGAGATCTGTGAAGTATAGCCAATGAGTCAGTGAGTTTTTTTTATATAGATATAGTTCCGGAAATCACAAAATTATATCTAGTTCTTAATTGAAAGGATATATTACAAGTCGACTATATCATTGTGGACCAAATATGTTCTGTTAGCGGAAGGTACAGAAACAAAAAGCCCCCTGGCCCCAATAAATAAACTGTAATACACATTTAAATAATGCGCTTCATACTCGAATAGTTTATGTTTGTAAAATACATCTGTACTGAGAAAATTATTTTACAGTTAGAATAATATTTCTCTGCAAAAAGTTTGGGAACCACTGCACTACAGTATATATGGTCACTATATAGAGTGTAACATGGTGCCTTTATAGAACCTACGTAGCACGCTCCATGCTAATAATTAGAAATTCAGCCACAGAAAAAAGAGCGATTCCAAAAAGTGACTGTTGAAAATCTTTAACTATTTACATTTGATATCACATACAGGATGCTTTGATGTATATGTGAAACGAAACCTTTCCATTAAATTCAGGCATTTATTTTAAAACCCTTGTCCCCGTATTATGCACAGGACAAGAGGTTTATCTATGAAGTTTAGGAAACACATGTTTTAATATTTACAACATTTGAAAATGATCCTTTTCCTTTGTATATGTAAACAGTGTGAAAATGTGACTAGTATTTACAGATCTTCATAATTCATCTGATATGGTCAGGGACAATTCCCAGGATTACACATCAGTCTGTTATCTTTTATGTAAATAAACTTTAGACACTAACTAATCAAGAGTAATGGATATTCAAGTTCATATTTAGTCTAGATGATGTCAGTGCATCATGTACTGTCACTTGGTGTAAATTTAAGGGAAGATTTCAGCATGCGCTCACACACACACACACACACACACACACACACACACACACACACACACACACACATAGTCATAGACCCATACATGGTTGTTGTACCTGCTCTGTACAACTCTACTTCCTGCCTGGGATTTCATCACAATATTTGCTTTATGTTTTCAGCCTAAAACTTTTTTCTCACTGACTATTTGTGTGATGCACTGATTGCCAGTGTTGTAACACACATACCCAGGGGTCACTCCGTACATGAGGTGATAGTGTACACCTGCATTGTGTACCAGTGATCCATCAATACACTAAAAAGAAAAGCTGCATGGACCCACCA
The DNA here is from genome assembly GCF_023375685.1 of Ictalurus furcatus. Lineage (NCBI taxonomy): Eukaryota > Metazoa > Chordata > Actinopteri > Siluriformes > Ictaluridae > Ictalurus > Ictalurus furcatus. The sequence continues at coordinate 15,202,915 of NC_071264.1, forward strand.
GTTTTTTTCCCCACCAGTATTCCAAAACACCAACCCTAGAATGACTCAAAAGCAGTCTGATGATTGGACGATTTAGAAGGTATGGACAATAGAGATGGATAATCATCCAGAGAGAATATTTAGGGTAAAAAGTAAAGCAACTCCATTCCCATTGTTTTGATATGATTGCTAAGTCAGGAAAGAAACACTCGGGGGATTGCTGGTGTTGAAAAATAATCAAGGATGGGTGGAACGATGTGGCCCAGTGTGAGGAGTTGCTGTTACAGTACTAAAGTTGATTATTTTCCAATAACTGCACATCACATATTGCATTTATACCACGCCAACATGACAACACTCGCTTTTTCATTTAATAATTAAACCTCATCGTTTTTATTCATGTATAGTTACATTTAATGTTGTGGAACGTCGGCGAAGCAAGTTAGTTTCCTTTATTACTTTCATTATAGCAGCTATAAAAAGCCATTCCCTTACCAGACTCGCTTTTATTTCTTTCTCTTGGAGTTAAAGAAAAAAAAAAATATGTAGCATGTCATGATACTGAGAAACTGCAAAGTGCATAGTCCTCTGTCCTGAAGAATTTCCTGTGTCAGAAAATGTCAAAGTTACAGCTTTACCTCTGACTGTTACAAAGAGCTGACACTGGAGATTCCTTCTATTATGGACATTGTTTAATATGGTTACGTGGAGCGTTCTCCATACAAGTCCCAGTTTAAATTATTATAGAAATGATAGTATATTAGAATGAATGCAATAATAAGAACCTGTTGTTTGCCTGGAACTACTGCTGTTATAGAAAATGAATCAAGACCTTCCGACCAATCAGAATCAAGTATTCCACAGTGCTGTAGTGTAAAGTGATGTAAATATCTGTCAGTGGACCGAAGTTCAGCTGAGGCTTGTGTCATTTCTCATAATCACTGTTCAGACCTTTGTTGTGAGGACAAGATGCATATTAGGTATTAGTTTTCCAAAATCTTCAACATAGGTTATACTGAATATGGCATTTGTTCAGTTATTTGCTCTGTGAATCTTTTCCATCTGCTGGATAAATACTGGATGAAAGTTTGAAGATAAAATACTTTATATCCATTGACATGCTGACCTGAAATGACTGCTGTAAAGTGTGAGGATCACAGGTTTCCAGAGGTACTCTTTCTAGTGTTTTTTTTCTTAGTTATACTATTTTAGACCAAAAAAAAAAAAACAAAAACGAACAGTTGTGGATGATTTAGTAAGAATTTGTCCTCGTTCTCTGTAGGGTTTAGTTCATGAATCTGCAATTAATTTAAAGCAAGCTAGACTCAATTTTTCCCCTACCACTCAGAGAGAAAGCATTCTGGGGAAACCTGGTGAGGTTTATGCGGTCAGGCTCACTAGCACTCCAAAATGCAGCCAAAAAACCTCAGCGTCTTGTTTTTTCGACCCATTATAGAATATTTAAAACCATCTAAATCTGTCCTCCCTTTCAGTTATCCATGTGACTTCATAAGACTCGCTCTCCTCTCCTCTCCGATGTTGTTCAAACGCCACAGCCAGCGCAGCAAGGACCTGTTGCTAACACAGCCACAAAATAATAGCCCGCATTTTATTTATCACTTCGGCCATTCTTTCAGTAATCCACCGAAGTGTATATCTTCTTCAAGATAAGTTGCCAGAAAAAAAAAAAAAGTGGTGGTGGTGGTGGGGGGGGGGGGGGGGGTTGAGAAGAAAGGGGGTGGGGGAGGGGGGAGAAGATCAGTGAACCAACACGATTTGCAAAGTGGAACTAATCCCGAGCCTTTCTTTATTCAGCGCATAGCCCTCATGCAGGCGTCGTTACAATGGCAACAGAGAAGCCGCTCTCGAGCAGCTGCCCGAGTCGGCCTTCTTTTTCAGCACGTCATTATCATTTCCATATTTGCTCTCTCAGATATATGTCAGATGGACCCCCCTCAGATTAGCATCAGGGCCACCCACTACTTCTGCAACAGGGTTTGGACTGATCAGGGAGCGAGAGAATGTAAGAACCTCTTTCATACAATAGAAGAATAGAGAGAAATATGTATGTGTTCAATAGCATTTTAAATGAATAGATGATGTTATTCGATCAATCAAAAGACGTCTTTGTGATACAGGAAGATCTTGATGCTTTGGCCTCTTGTTAGAAGATACAGTGAAATCAGCCAAGCACTTTTCTGAAGACTCGTCATCTTTAGCCTCTTTTACAGAGAGGTTCTCTCCTACAGAGTCTCAGCTACCGTCTCTCTCTCTCTCTCTCTCTCTGTCTGAGACAGACTGTCCCTGTTTCAGGCTTCATTAGGCCTCTCAACATGGAGGCGCCACACTCCTGATGAAACTCCTGCTGGCCAGTAAAGCTAAAAGGGGGAAGCGAAAGTCTTGTCTCAGTCTTAGTCTCCTCTCCCAGTGCATCCTCCTGCTCTCCTAGTGTTTCCTTGTCTTTAAGGCTTTATTAGCCGTCTCATAGATGTGTTCTGCCATTATCCTTATCCCACCCCTCCTGTAAAGTCTGCATTCTCACAGACTTCTTTCAACACGAGAATGGGGTTTTCCCTTTATAGACACTGTGGGAAGATCTATCTGCTCAGGGGCGTCGCCGAGACTATCGAGAAAAAGCTTGAAAAGCCTACGTGGAATTATGTTGCCTGACCGCCTGGCCAACAAAAAACATGGTCAGAATATGTTTACTTGTGAATTTGTCCAAATATCCATCATTAACTGAACAAGGCTATGACATGTGAGCAAGCCATTTGAGTAATTGGTAATCGTTCCAGAACACTTAGAATCCATCGGCGGATGAAAAAAAAAAACGTGTATTTTTTTTCTTAGGCACGCTAATTGACTAGAACCATTTGCATAATTGACACAGGCGGTCTTTTGGATCGTTTGGCTCCCCTTGGCGTTAGCGGGTGTGCGGCCAGTAATGCGGACTCTGAGGCTGTAGCGAGAATTTCCGAGATTTACGAAACTCTCAAGAATCTGCGAGGCTCTATCCAGTGATGATTGAAATTACAGAGCAGTTAAGGTGGCCCGTAACCTCAGAAAGGTGAACGTTTTGACGGATTGTTTTGTTTGGCCACGAGAGATGACTATGAACCGATCCAGTCTCGACATGTTGCCTCCAGATAAATGCAGCAGTGCCAATTGGACCCACTTCTTAGAATAATGGAGGGGGAACCATATGCTGCTCAACTGTTTCATTAAGTTAACAGTTGGATTATGGATTGTGCTGGTGAAAAATGCTGCTTAATGCAGCTTCTTGTGATTTTGGCTTTGTTTTACCTCTGTCCTTTCTCTATAAAACATGTTCTGAATAAAGAAAACACATAATAACAGAGTAAGTGTTTTCATATGAGGGTCAGTGTGTGGTTTGTTTGCATGTTGTAATAGTGTGTGTGTGTGTGTGTGTGTGTGTGTGTATGTGTGTGTGTGTGTGTGTGTGCAGGCAGAAACTGGGTGTATCTTGCAGGTCAGTCGTTGTGTGTTTCCAGCAGCAGGCACTGCAGTGTTGCCTCAGCACGCAGAACTAATTCAATAAAGGAAAGGATGTGTTTGTGTGTGTTTGTAGTTCTTCCTGTCTTTCTTTTCCCTCCTCACTCAAATAAGTGTGCATTCGTTTTTTCAGAACGGTGAAAAAACACAGAGTCACAAAAGTGAGGCTAAGAATGAAACGCAGCATCACCCAAGATGAGGAAGGGCAGGGAAAAAGCAAATCCATTCTATTATTACTGTAAATACAATGGCTACACCGCAGCCCAAGCATCCAGAGTTCCCAGTCACCCCCTATTGACAGAACCATAAATCACGGCCTAAGCTAAGTGAATTACTGCAGCAGGGAGCTGTGGCTTTAACAATGTTTATATAGTATCAGCTTACCATCTCCACTGCAAGAGAGAGAGGGCGATAGAGAGGGAGAGAGAGAGGGCAGGGAGGACGGAGGAGAGATTGGAAAAGGGAGAGAGTCCAGAGTCTTATTAACTTCACTGCAATACATCATGGGCTTAAAGAGGCAGCGCCGCACACGTCCTGGGCTTTATACTAATAACCAATAACCGAATATTACCTCTATTAAGAGCCAAGTAATTAGATTGTGCCGGTTACAATTAAATACTTGATAAGCCTCGATCCATTAAAGGCCTGTCAGTCCTGACGCTCAACAAAGTGGCCAGCTACAAAGGTGTGAGAGCGCACATGGTCCTCTCTGTCATCCCTCTAGAATAGTTCCACTTATCATGTTTCCGTTCTAATTAGCTATACCAGCAGTAACTAGATATACTTGGATAGGTGACAAACGGCACACTCCTGCCAGGAAGTATACATCCCCCACAAACTGGCAATTTATTTTTCACACTATTTTACGTTAAAATATGTGCCAGAATCAAACATATTTTTCATGTCTTATATCCTGTCTTAATATAGCTATGTACAAACAACAACAAAAACAAAACCATGAAGCAAGCGCTGTTATAATAAAATAATCAGCGACAGGGTGGTGCGATGCGGCCCGACAAGAACCAGAGATAGCGTTACTGCCCTGGAGTGGACTATTTCCCCAATAACAGCATGTTTATTTCTCTTATACCATAGCAATTTGCTAGCTGTAATAATGATTTTATTTACTGAATGACACATCATCATTTTGATCTGTTTACATTTAATATTGTGGAATGGCCAATTACTTCTATCACTCACATTGTAGCAGCTATAAACAGTTGTTTCCTCACCAGCCTCTCTTTTTCTCACATGAAGAAATACGGAAAAAGTGTAGCTTGTCATGGTACTGAGAAACCACATAGACCCCTGTCCTGAAGACTTTCATTTTTCCTTTAACTTAAAGTTACTCTGACTATAACAAAGTCCTGACACTCCTTCCATAATGTTAAGTAAATGTCTCCTCACAAAAACCTTCACCATATTAAAAATGAAAGGTTTTTTAAATTATTTATGTGGATTTTCCATCATACAATTTCCTGTGTTAGCTTTTACTATAGAACCGAGAACATATTAGAACAAGCGTATTAATATAAACCTGTCTCACAGCCAGGACTAGCGGCGCTGCTGTTATAGAAAACTGCTCAATACCTTCTGACCAATCGGATTTGAGTATTCGACATTTTTTTGTTGTTTGAAAGTTTAAATAAAGACAAACTACCATCTGAGACTATAATATACTACAGTATACCTGTAGATTTGGTCAGGGTGCAGCACTTCCAAATATTTCCAGATATATGGTCTAATCCTGCAACCTGTGACTCTCATACATTCTAAACCAATGAAACACATTTTTTAAAACACAGACATGAAATGTCACATCCTAACACTTAAATCATTTCATTGAAACATGTCATAGCTTAGCGTTTTTCAGGAATATGTTTTTATTGTGTTTAGAGAAGACAGTTTGTTCTAGCTGTATGGAGTGCCTTTATGTTGCTTTGTATAGAAAGATGTCTTTAACTTAATAATAATAACACACAACACAACAGACAGTTTAAGCGTGATGTGAAAATGCTGTGTGCTGTGTGTGAGTTATTTGTGAAGTGGTGATGGTTGTGGCATGCCTGCAAGAGGTTTACTGGCTGGAGGAAACACACAGTAGTTAGCATTCTCCAGGGGTTCTGTTCATATGTGTGTTGAATTAGCTGTGTTGATATTCGGAGTGCTGTCAACATAAATTATGTATTTGCGACGAGTATCTTGTCATCGTTAAGAGCAGGTGCATGAAGTGCTCGTGTGTGCTGTGCAAGTTGTCACTAGCTCAACGGGGTGTGCAAATATTGATCCGCGTTTGTGTATAACAGCGGCTTCTCAGTATGTCACCTCATATCTGTGTGCGTGAATGTGTGTGTGTGTGTGTGTGTGTGAGACCATGTGCATGTATCCTGATCCTTTTATGGTCTCACTTTCCATAGTGTGTGCACCTGCAATCTTTACCTCACAGATTTACACCCAGTGGATCTGTTCTCCCCTTCCTCTCTCTCTCTCTCTCTCTCTCTCTCCAGCGAGTCCTCATGCCACGCCGTCAAGTCTTCATTTCCCGACGTCTCCAATAATCCAGCAGCCCGGCTCCTACTTCTCTCACCACGCCATCCGCTACCACCCGCAGGAGACGCTCAAGGAGTTTGTCCAACTTGTCTGTCCTGACAGTGGTCAGCAAGCTGGACAGGTGGGCTTCCTGAACGTAAGGAGCATTTTACATCCATACGACCTACTAAAGTCTCATCTGTGTGCGTTCAGGGCTTCCATATGCATACCAGTCCTTTATTTCTGTGTGTTTTGTGTTCTGCTCAGTTTTTCTACAAACTGCAAATGCACATTGTTTATAGGGTACTGAATAAGTGTCAGAATTCCAAATGGCTGAAAAAAGTCCGTATCAGTGCATTTCAGCAAAACAGACACATCATGGTGCATCATTACAGATGAGTTCACCGATATAAAAACATACATGAATTTGAACCGTCTGTGAATGTGACAGCACAGTTATATTTATTGGTGTTTGTGAGAAAAACTAAGCATGCTGCTCAGTTGCACACGGTTAATGGAACTGGCCTCGGGCAAATGTAGCAACTTAAAATTTGCCAGAAATCCTACAACATATAAAGACAACCGACAACCGAAAGATCGAAATGATTAAAGAAATGGAAAAACTCACTGAGCCAAAGGAAAGACTGTAACAATATTTATATGTATTTTTATTGGGAATGGTATTAAATGTACAAATACTGTCAAACAGTAAAAAAAACAAAAAAAAAAAACAAAAAAAAAAAGGCTCTTAGTGCCTGCTATTGTACATGCATTAAAAGATTTGATCTTAAACAAACGCAAATTATGTGTGTGACTTTGTGTAATATTAAGAATGTGTGTGTGTGTGTGTGTGTATGAAACATATTGCGCTCTGAGCCTCATATTGCGCAGTGAGGGCTGACTTGCTGGAAACAGTCTTGACTGCATGTCTGCAGATGGATAGTTGATATATTTGCGTCTAGACGCTGAATCGATACCGAGCACGGATGCCTGCACCCCACACTTCATTTACACTTTCTGCCTGAAATCTGTCTCTGCATGGAGGAGTGTGTGATCATGATCATGTGCACACACACATACACACACAGGAACGTCTATAAGGCTTCAGTTCACACAGTATCACTATAGTCTGTAATTCAGCACTGATGATATAGAGGGTGGGTGGATGGGTTCTCCTCCTCTATGTGAGCTTTTATTTTTTTTAAACAACGGCTTGAGGCTGAAGTACACGGTGATTGACATGTCACACTTAATTAGCAATGATAATGGCTTCCGATGTGTAAGCCATTTGTTACACATTTTAATTAATAATTTATGCACTAATTAATCACAAAACACTTATTTGCGTTTTTTTGTTTTTAAAATTAACACAATTATTCGTGCTATTCGCCAGTCAGCGACGTCTCCCAATTTGCCAATTATGTCGAATTGTCCATTAATTAGAGGAGAGTCACCGAAGCCCTTGAGACACCTGAAGCTGATGTATAGTGACGTGCTTGGTGTTGCTCTGACACATCCTCTTGGTGTGTGTGGATGGTGGGTGTGTGCGGTGATAAATCTGGTCCCCGTGTGAAAATGACCTAGCGTGGCCCTGACTGTGGGGAGAGGCAGCGTGCTGCTTTGGTAATAGATTATAGACGCCAAAGTGCGCAGAGCAGCAGAATTCTTTATGACCAGGAGCGGTGGAAAATTGCTGAGCAGTGTCTCACTGATGCTTCTGACGTGCATGCACACACACACACACACACACACACATACACTCAGGCACACGCTCACACACATGGGGTGCGTTAGATTTGTGGTTTGTGCATGGGATTAAGACTTTGGTGTCATGCCTGCTGGCCGGGGATATGAGTGTATGTGTGTCTAGGCTGACGGGTATATAACATAAGAGGTATGAGTTGGTTGTCATGTGTTTTTGAATTCTTCTCTCTTGTTTCGTTCTCATAGCCCAATGGCAGCAGTCAAGGGAAAGTTCACAACCCGTTCTTGCCCACGCCCATGTTGCCCCCACCGCCACCCCCGCCCATGGCGCGACCTGTGCCACTGCCCGTGCCAGACTCCAAACCTCCCTCCACCACGGCCGAGGGAGGGGGCACCTCGCCCACCTCGCCAAGTAAGTTCCTCACAAAGAGGTGCAGGGAGTGTGAAGTAAAGAGTGACTCCTCTCACCCTTCATACAATCTGCTATATGACATCAGAAGGGTCTTCCATTATTCTGGATCCCACTGGAGTTTTTTTTATGCAACAATAGTAGCTTCTACGTCACTGTGAAGGCGAGCAAAATGATACTTCTTGTTATCATTTATTGTATAATGTGTGTCATTTATTAAATGAGCACCACATGTAGGCCTTTAGAATAAATATCCCTGTAGAAGATGGAATAGTTTAGTTTCTTACAACAGCTCCATTATGTTAAGAGTTAAAAGACATGAAACAGAAATTAGAAAGAAAACATGCATAGATGTTTAGAAACTAAATCCTGGAACATAACCAAGATTCAATTTCTAAAATGTTCAGAATTGCTTTTTTTAGCTGTTGTCATAAATCCTATACAAAAGAAAACATGCTTTATTTATTAATTTAGTTTCAAAGTGCATTAAGTTTGAGTGTCAAGTCACAAAGTATTGAACATCAACGCCTTGAGTGCTATGTTTAGTCCTAAAGGCTTAAAGAACACATGTAAAAGGGTTTATGTTACTGTAGTGTGTGCAAGTGTGTGTGTGTGTGTGTGTGTGCGTGTGTGTGTGTGTGTGATTGTATGCGTGTCTCTGTCTAAATGTATCCGTTACAGTACGTCAGTGATGCTCTGAATCATGCTGTGTATGTGCATATGTGTGTGTGTGTATGTGTGTGTGTGGGTTAAAGCCCTGCAGCAGCACTATCCTAACTTCACCCAGAGTCCATCCCCTCAGCAGCAAATGCTTTGGTATTGATGTTGCTCTCTCTCTCTCTCTCTCTCTCTCTCTCTCTCTCTCTCTGTATGTATGTGTGCACCTGTGTGTGTGTGCGTGTGTGTGTGTGTGTGTGTGTGTGTGTGTCCCAGCCTACTCCACACCGAGCACGTCCCCTGCCCAGCGCTTTGTCAGTGTGGGCCCCAGAGACCCCAGCTTTGTAAATATCCCCCAGCAGCCTCAGGTGAGTGCACACAAACACACACACACACACACACACTTACACACACACACACACACACATCGCACGTAAGCAACATTCCGACTCTAGCGTGAGTGTTAAACTGTGTGGTGAGAGCTCACAGATTGTGTCCAGCTGTAGCTGCTTATCTAGAGTTGAATCTCTCCTTTCTGTACACTCTGTTCTGTATAGTTCATTTAATGAACTGTATCTCAATTCACATTACTTCAAAAAAAAAAAATGCGATCGCATACACAAGCACAAACACAGTTTCCTGAGAAAAAAGTGGTTGGGCTACACAATATACCATATTTTATTTACAAATAATTAAACACAACCAATTGAGCGTAGCTAAAGTTTATCACTGTAGGAGAATGAAATCATGAGCTTCACATTAATTCACGTTTACTGTCCTTTTCATTCCAAAGTGTCCGATCCGAATAAAATGATCAGACAAGTTGGATAATGTTGAATAAATTGACAAATAGAAGAATAATCACCGTGCAGACTTGTCAAACTGATTACTTTGTCATGAAGCAGAAGCATTGGATATAATTTTTTTAATACATTTTTATAAGTTGTATTATTCAGATCCAAATCAGCAGACAAAAATGTAAAAAAGGAGGCAGATGGGGGTCAATAAATCAATACAGGGCAATCAGACTCTTAAACAAAGGAGAAAAAGTCAAAACTGGTAAAGATAAGCAGAGAAGTTATGGTAAGGAATGCATGGGAAAGTGTCAAAACCTCACAAAGACTGTTAAATGCAAATAAAAGTGAGCGTGAAACAGATAACATGCCGTTGGTAATCAGTGTGAACTATATACTGAGTTGAGGAGGCTTCAGGATCAGCAGTGGATCGAGATGTGACCTACTTTCACAATCACTGCTTCAATACATTCTGCTTATTTGCATCACCAACAAGGCTAAAGTGTCAAAACCTAATGCTATGATCACACCTTCTGATTCGTTTAGAATATGTTTTACTTGATGCATTCAACTACAACTCATGACTGTGAATTTCTGACCTCCAGCAAGGAAAACCCAAAGAATATGCCCTCTCAAATCAGAAAATCCGTATGATCTCCTGAACTCTGAGTTCAGCACATGACACCAAATCAACACGGTTGCGTCAAGAGTAAACAAAGTAGCACTCCTTTACGTTTACATGAGTTCTAACGTATATACTTGTATAGGACTAGTTCCATCAACTTACAGACATAGTAGCTTGTTCTATATATAACTGACAATACAGGTTTCAGGAAGTAAATATACATCATTGTCACAGTGATCTTGTTAACTAAAGGCAAACATGGATGCATCCATCTGTTTTTTCCCACTTTGTAGCTCAAACACATTCGACGTCATTCAGAGTTGAGAATCTGCAATCACATTTTCATGAATTGATTGGAATTGATGAAAATATTTGCGTATAAAACAGCCAGTGTGAAAGAAAGGGCCGTTTTATTAACATCCATTATCTTGCAGCTCTACTCATCACTGTCATGTAGTACTGTACTGTAGAGACAACACAGCTCTTGTCTTCTGCTGCCCTTTGGAGCTGCTGAAACCTTCTTTAATGGACCTGTGGTCAAAATGGTGCTGCTTTTATGAAAAGCCTCCCCTCCATATTCAGCCAACACACATCGCTTAGGGAGCATTCACTGGGCGCGTGTCCCAGTCATACTCGCCGGATGGCCAAAATCCTTCTGGAGACATGATAGCAGTACGTATGAGGTTTAGAACGCATAGGGAACGTGTGAGTGTGTCCACAAGGATGGGAATATCTGACAGTTTTGACCTTGTGGGAAGATTTGTGTGGTTCCCCACAAGGAAAACTGCAGAACTGCAGAAGAAAGAACCTTTTGGTTACTGAGATTTAGGTTAGGGTTAGATATAGGTGTAGCATAGCATTAGTAAGCTGCATTAATAATTATGTAAGTAATTTCTCCTCACAAAGATCAAAGATTATGAGACAAACAACCGTGTGTGTGTGTGTGTGTGTGTGTGTGTGTGTGTGTGTTGGTCTGCTGTATTGACAGTGGCCTGTGTTGGTTGTGGTGAGTCCAGGCATGCTGCAGCTCCGGTGTCGATTTATCGACTCCGACACAGAACGCGAGACGCACTTCCCTGATAAGAATGGAGGCAGGTGTTTGTCATAGCGGACAGTGGAGGAGGGAGGGGTATTATTATGTATTGTTTGGATTTATTAATTTCCCCTCCCGCGATCCCTCTCTTTGCCTCTCCGTCTCTCTCAGGTGGCAGGAAGGAGGCTAAGCCTCTTTCATTCTGTGCGTCTCTGCTTGCTAACTCACACAGCTAATCCAACATTATTCATTACCAAAGCCTCCTCTGTGTTTGTCAGTGTGTGTGTGTGTGTGTGTGTGTGTGTGTGTGTGTGTGTGTGTGTCTTTGGTTGTTATAGCCCCATGTTCCCTTCTGACGTAATACAAACAGACCCACATGTAGGGTCATTTGGTCCTCTGTCCTCACTTTGTCTTTAGTTTTGCCTTGTGCTCTGAGGGATCACTTTGAAAAAGTCTACAATGCTAATATCTCTAATGAAGAAAAAGTAGAGAGGGTTTTATTTTCGTTTTTCAGAGCAGAAAGTTCTACATTCTCATTCTTTCTTTTTAGCTTTGGCTCAGAGTTTTTTTTTTTTTTCTTGATGTCTCTTTAAAATCAGCATCTCAATAAATAATAAAAGTGGGGTCTGGGGATTCCAGAACTACTATAGAAATCAGCTACTATTATTGTGGCGTAGTTCTAATTATAATAAATTATAGTTATAATCCTGAATTGAATTGGAATTTTTAAATAATGCCAATATAAGGCATGTTCATTTATCCTAATCTAATCCTCAAAACAAATATATACAGCATCCAGCATCATAGGAGCAAAAATAAGAAACAGAAAAACAAAAGCTTTTATTTACAGAGCATGCTCAATGTGTCCACCTTTTTTTCTCAAAACACAAATGAGTAGAATGATTTGGATTTGTTTTCATCATGGTCTGAAAAGATACTTTCAAAAAATATATTAACCCTATGATGCAGGACTTATACAATTTAGTTACAAAAGGATACGAAATGTTTTGAATCTACTCTCATTACATTTATTAAACTAGTCTGCGATCATAAGGGGGTCATTTATTTATTTATTTATTTATTTACACTGAAAGGCTACAAATAGTTCAAGACCCCCTGCCTTATGTTAACACCCACCCACTCTTTTACAGCAAACCAGACACAAAGCTGGTCTCAAGCCAGCTTTGAAAGGCAGCGCCATTTTTTTCCCACCCCACAACAAATGATTATCTCAATGAGCGCCTCTTTGACGAGATGATTGCATTGAAGTGTAAATATTAAAAGTGATTATAAGCTCTGGGAAAGCAACTATACCGAGGAAACCTTGACTCTTCTGCAGGGTTTGGTTATAGTATATTATTCCAGTTGGGTCAAATCATGAAACTAAATTGACTGCACAAGAAAAGCCCACATGGACCAGTTAGGTTCGCGAGCCGGCCGGCCAGCCGGCCGGCATGATAATCCAGCAGCCTCATTTATACCGCATATAATATAATATATAATAATATGCATAATTAAAATTTAATTTAAAAAAAATGTCAATCCATGTCTGCATGATGCGTGAATCTTACATATGGACATTACATAACAACATGAATCCAAGCTGGATGGAAATCAGTGATGGAGGTTTTACAAGGGGACTATTTTTTGTCTTTTTTAACTCACACTCCACAAATTGAGTGCTGGCTGGAGCAAGGTGCCCCGGTGTTACAGGGGGAAAAAGTTACCCCTGGCATCCAGAGCAGGGGGCAAGAGAAAGAGAGACGGGCAGATGTGAGAGTGTTGAGAGTGTGACTGTAAACATTCCCCACAGACAGGCTGTGGTAACCAGGCCCGGAGAGAGAGAAACAGACGGGCGGGGGCGATGAGAGAGAGAGAGAGAAGTGGGGAGAGAGAGATGGGGAATGACAGGGCGGAGGGAGGGTGGCAGGGTTACTGGCATTAGGCTTCAGAGAGACTGGCATGGGAGGTCAGAGTAGTATGAGAGCACACACACACACACACACACACACACACATCCCAACCCAGTTAAAGCAGACCCCCACTTTAGCTCCTACATTGCCTGTGCTCTTGTAATCCAACAAAGGCTTCCATACACACATACCACACACATTCTCTCTCTCTCTCTCTCTCTCTCTCTCTCTCTCCAAACATTGTCATAGTAACAGACGCTTTTATGGCCGAACTGACTTTTTAAACTTTTTTCCCTTTTGTTTTGGAAGAGCCCACCAGCAGCCGTGTCGTTTGCATCGAGACGAATCGAACGACTCGTTTTCACTCACGTAAGCAACCACACACAGTCGCACAGATTCTATCAGAGGTTAACTGCACAAAGTGTGTGTGGGGACTGCAGCACGACCCCGGTGAAGATGCTGTGCTGATAAAGCGCAGAGTTTTTAATCAGAAAGCGCAATGGGAACGGAGTGTGTGAGATGTAGAGACGAGATAGGCACTACAGCGTGACTCAGACATACACTCAGACACACACAGGATGGACTCCGGAGAAGAGCTCCTGATTTAATTTACTTACTGTAAAAGTTAGACTGCAGAATAGATAATTACTGTAATAAACTTGTATACTGTGTTATGCTCTGGGTAGTTAAAGTGTTTTTGTTGTTCCTGTGTGCATAATTAACATAATGAATATATATATATATATATATATATATATATATATATATATACACACACACTGTATATAGGTAAAGAGAGCGTGAGAGAGAGACAGAGAGAGAGAGACCTGGAAGGAGCTTATATGAAGAGCTTCTATAATGGAGTAATTTTAGTGTTTTTTTATTCGTGCTTTAAGTGAGTCGTTTGGCTGAAAGATCGCTCTATCGTTAAGCTGAAAGCCAGCCACTGCACACTCAGTTTAGCTTGCTCAGCATACACAGAGTTGAAGTGTACTTTCTTCTGAGACCAGAAGGGGGCATGACTTCTTCCCATGCAAATTAATTATGCCAGATTAATATCAGCACAGTGAGGCATGTTAATCTCCACTCACACACTGAACACAGAAACAGGAAATACAGAGCAGTAATCAGATCGAACACTGCCCTACACCTTACACTGCTGAAGAATGATGATGAAAGATGTGGATAAGATCGAGCCCTCAGGCTTGAGCCATTGTTTTCAATAGTCTAATAGAGCACCGTGTTATCAATGAGTCCCCTGCTCCTGTCCCATTCAGAAGCGTAAATAAATAATGCTGTAAATGTCTGTGGGCTCCCGTGGGGAGGGCAGCACGGGGACGGGCGATTTCACTGCCACTCTCCGCTCTCGACCTGGTTTGCATTACATGAGGCTGAATTCCTCCGAGATGACACTCATCTGAAGGCACTTTAGTGGGCTCGCTGAGTCAGCACATCCACCGAGCTGATGAGATTACTCCCGCCATTGGCAGCGAGTTACAGGAGCAGGCAAAGATTCCCTCTCTGTCACTCGCTCTCTCTCTCTCTCTCCCACCCTCCTTCCCTTTCTCATTCTCTCACTCCCTGCTTTACTCCCTGCTTTGTTGTCTGTTTCAGTCTGTGTTTTTTCTTTCTATTCCTTTCATTCACTCATCTTTTTTTTAGTTTATAAATGTCTGATAAATAGATAGATAGATAGATAGATAGAATGGCAAACATGCAGACAGACAGATGGATGGATGGATGCATGCATGGATGGATGGATGGATAAATGTCCCATATGTCCCATCCTCCCATCCCCCTCTCGGCCATTAAAACAGCTTTCACCTTGAAGGCTTGGCTTTTAGTCAGGACACGTCTGTGGCTGAACACTACATCTGCCTGTCCATTACAACCAGTTCCAGTTGTAGATCAGACAGTCAGAACAATACGCTGCTTGTTTGTACTGATTGCTATCATGGAAGTTCACTTCAGGCTAGCAGTGAATGTTTCCACCACTCCAAAAACCATAATCCCTTGAAAAAGACCCCTTAACCAGCAAACATGCACTCACGCACACACACACACACACACATATTGGTTTTATCTGTGTAGTGCCCCAGTCTAGATGCTTCTTCCTGCTGTTCCAACAGCTTTCAGACTGACGGAATCTTACGTTCTGGTTTTCCCCATGATTTCCAGCCTTTAAAGGCAGCGCAGAACAGAAAGCTAGTGAGAGAATGATGATGATGATGATGATGATGATGATGATGGAGGAAGAGATGGAGTCTCTCTTTTTCTATCCATCCTGCTGACTGCATAGGGAGGCCCTGACTCTCATTTAGTCTCCCTCACACAGGGCACAGCCACCTCAGCCGGAGAGTGGGAGGTCACCTGTGGCAGGTCAGGGATTGTTTAGAAGAGAGCAGAGGATAAGAGAGGAGAGGGAAGGATAAGAGAATAGAGGGACAGTGGTTTCAGGTCCAGCGGTGTGGTTGTGGAGAACAGGGTAGGAAAGGAGAAAGGCTGTAATCATGAAACCAGACAAAAGCTGACCCTGTTTCTCTTTAGCGTGTGTGTGTGTGTGTGTCCGTGTGTGAAGATATCAGGCAATGCAGAGGAGATCACTGTGGTTTGTATATATCTCTTTCTCTCTTTTGCCTCTCTTTCTCTCTTATTCGATCTTTCTCCTAGTCAACGGTGAAGACTCCAGGCTACCGTGGACAGCGTGCCAGCCATGTGGTCCTGCTTCTGGTTTCCGCAAAGCAGCAAAGCCTTACGTTCTTTTTACACAGCTGGAACAGTACAGTGTTGTATATGAGAGCTGAGTGCTTCGCTGTGCTCCCTTAGTTTACTGCCCTTTCCTGTCCTACAATAGTTGAGACACAACTCAAACTGTCTGACCTGCACTATAGATCAGGTTAACTCGGTCGTCCCACACAACAGTGCACCTCATGGTGTGAGCTGGAGTGATGTGGAATTGTAAAGATTAGTGGCACTGCTCATGATGACTCATGTTGAGCTTCATAATTATCTCATGTGTTGAATTACGTAAACTATCCAGGTCAGGAACTAAGGTCATGTATCACTTAAGCTTAAAGGCTCATTCCAAGGTGAGAAAGTTGGGTAAAACTTTGTAGACCGTATTCAGAGCGAGCAGTGAGGATTTAATACTGAAGTATTCCGACCTCAAATGTTAACTATGGACGTATGAGAGTGGAAGCCATTTAGTTCAATTATACCAAATTCACAGTGATTGATGTGATAATTACAACTAAGACTATTCTTTTCATTTTTAATTGTATCTTGATTATGTTACATCGTATTACATTTGACCGCAAAGAAAAAAAGAAACACTATCCTTCTACAGTCTGCATTTAAAATCCCTTATTTCAAGGCAAGTGTTTATTTTTAAAGGTGGTGGTCTAAACACCCAATCTCTGATTAGGTACTGCCACTTTACATTATCTTTACATTTTACTTCTACTTTACATTATCTGCTTTACATTATCTTTACATTATACTTCTACTTTACATTATCTACTTTACATTATCTGAATGGCGCACACAGGGGAACAAAAGCATGTGCATGAGTCGCCAACTCTGAATACAGCCCCAAAAGAAGTGATTTGGTAAGACTTTCTTAGGTTAAAGGTGTAGAAGTGTATATTAAGTGTTTAAAATAATTTAATACATGCCCTTAGGCTTTCATTAGGTTTCAAATGAGTTGCAAGTTAACAGGTTTTCCATTCTTTCCAATCATGCGTTCATACGCTACACTTGCATTAGATAGAGGTCAGGTGAAAAAAAAATCCCATCCCAGGACCTATCAGTGAACGTTTTCATGTTTTCCCCAAAACACCTGATAGCATCATCATTTCCTGACCACTTGAATCAGGTGTATCCGAGAAGAGAAAGGAACCGAATCTGAGAGCCATAAACTCCTTGAAACTGGTCTCAGATCAGCAACATAATGTATTACAGCAACACACATGGAAGACATCAAGTGAGTGTGGGATGTTGGAAGGGGGGGCGGGGGGGTGGGGGGTGGATGGGTGGGGGTTTGGGGTTGGCGGGTTGAAGCCGAAGTGGAGGGGGGGGTGGGGTTTCGTACCAGAACAGCATTCCTGTGGCTGTGATACAGACCACACCACACACTGCACTGCACATGTGGCCATGAGATTCACTCTCGCTTCTGCTCCCACACACTCTCTCCTAATCACGGCAATATGCCTGAGCTGCTACCACAGAGAGAGAGCGAGAGAGAGAGAGAGAGAGAGAGAGAGAGAGAGAGAGAAGCACAGAACATGTACTTGTATGCATGTAAAACCAATTAAGTTGTACAACTACATTGTAGCTCGCTCCACAACAGTGCTCTTTGTGGGAATGTTTATAAAAGTCAAACGTTGGCACTTGGCAGTTTTTATGTTCTTCTGTGCTTTAACTTTGATCATGTTGCAAGTGTTAGTATTATGAAAAGACAGATAAATCTCATCATAATGACACAGCATAGTAACTTCATACCATTTGCAGCTCTTTTCTCTCTCTCTCTCTCTTCTGCACATCTGCTGACTAAATCCTACCTGTCAGCACAGCACACCGCACTGTAACTCTACCCCACTGTCCACACACTTACAGGGGAAATATTGGAGACAACCTTATAAGCTTATTCAGTCCCCCTCCCCTCTCTTTCTCCCTTTTCTCTATGCCTGCAAACGCTCATCTCCAGAAGTCTTCTCAGGACAAGAATAAGAAGGAGGGAGGGACGGAGGGAATGGAAGAAAAGTTTGAAAGCAGACATAGACAAAGACACCAGGAAGCTGCAGTGAGCCTGAGAGCAAAAGTCCCTAGTCAGCAAGTTGTATTGATTAAAAACTAACCTTCCAGTTTCTCCACTGCGCTCGTGGCCAGCCATAGAATTTAAACACGTTATGAGTCTGTGTGGTGCAAATGTGTGTGTTTATGCGAGAGAGGGTATTTGCAGCCTGCTAGAACCATTAGCGACTTTACAGCAGCATTTGATTTACATGTTATCAAATGATAGCGTTCAGATTATTTTAGAAAGTCTGCATTGTGTTGAGCAAGTGGCGGTTTTTATTCAAATCAAGAGCTAATATCCCGTTAAAATAGTGAGGAGGAGGAGAAGATGAAACAATATATTTCAAGTTATTTAACATGTGTCAACAGTTATGAGCATATTCTGAGCATTCACAAGACACCTAATGAAAGTCTAATAAGTATCAGTTTATATATGTAATATGTATTTAATATCAAACACTACTATGCAACATATACAATTCAAATATGTGAATCACATTCATATAAAAGTATGTGAGAAATCTCATTGATGACTCGATAATCATTAATAAATAATAAAAATGAATAATCGCTACAAATCCACAAATCATAGAAAATATAATGCATTAAATGAAAGAATAGGCCATGTTAAACAAGTATGAATTTAAAAGACTTAGAAGCAGCAGAATGCTTGGGGAAAGCTCAGGGAAATTTGTTTGCCTCAGTGATGTAATGCTGTCCAAAATGAGCCCTTATCTTTACTCTGATTGGCCATAAAGTTTAAACGTCTAATTAATCCTGTGTCCTGATTGGTGGATACAGCATGGTGGTGTGTAGAAAGGATGGGAGGGAGGGAGAGAGAGAGAGAGAGAGAGACTGTATGTGTGCGGTTTTCTGAATCAGTATTGTGTGTGCACTTGTTTTGCCAGGGGTAGGTGGATAAGCATGGAACAGAACCGGGGAAAGTGGGATTTAACAAAAATGAGAGAAAAAGTAAGAAGTGTAGGAAGTGATACAGAGTTGTTAATGATAGTCACGTATATGGGTGTCTGGTTGTCCTTGGCAACCAGACATGATGTAACACCAGGATGAACTTGAACTTGGAGGAAGAGGGGAGGGGACGGGAGATCGGAGACAGGGAGCATGAGGGAGAAGGAGGGGAGGGCACTTTGCTCACTCTCTGGAAACATGAACAATAGAGCCGGGCGATCAATAAGCCCATTTCACTGAAGGATTAGAGAGAGCAGAGAGCTGGACACTAAACTCCACTGGTGCTCGTGAAACAGGTTACTTCCTGCTTCTGCAGAGGAGTCAGGCTGAAGGGGTTCAAGGCAGGAGACAATACCAAACAGAGGAGAGGAAAAGAAAGGAACAGAAAGAAGATGAAATGAACAGAAAGAGAAGAGGAAAGGAGAGGAGATAAGGAGATGAAAGAAGAATGAAGAGGAGGAAAACAAAGGAAATGAGAGAAGAGAGGAGGAAAGGAAAGGGGAGAGAATTAGAGAGGAAAGTAGAGGAAGGAAGAGGAGAGGAATGGAGCAGGCTAAAGAGGAGAGTAGAGGAAGAAAAGAGGAGAGGAGATGAGAGAACAAGAAAGGAAAAGAGAGGAGCAGAAAGGAGAGGAGTGAAGAGGAAATGAGGACCAGAGAAAAGGAAAGGAGAGGAGATAAAACAAAAAGCCAGTCGAGAAGAGGAGTGTAAATGATGAGAGGAAAGGAAATGAGAGAAGAGAGGAGGAAAAAAGGAGGGGAGAGAAGTAGAGAGGAAAGTAGAGGAAGGAAGAGGAGAGGAATGGAGCAGGCTAAAGAGGAGAGTAGAGGAGGAAAGGAGAAGAGGAGAGGAGATGTGAGAAGAGGAAACAGAGGAAAGGAATGGAGATGAGATGAGAGAACAAGAAAGGAAAAGAGAGGAGAGGAGTGAAGAGGAAATGAGGACCAAAGGAAAGGAGAGGAGATCAAACAAAAAGAGAGGAGAGGAGAGGAAAGGAAATGAGTAAAGGGAAGAGCAGAGGCAAGAAAAAGAGTTAAGAAGAGGACATTTAGGAAGAGAAAAGGAGAGGAAAGGTAGAGAGGAAAAGAGAAGAGGAACAGCTGGGTACAGAGGGCAGGAGAATAAACAGGTGAGCACAGACAGGTGAGCTGAGGCAGGGCTGTGTAGTAAACATTCCAGAATCCAGTTTAAGCCTTTACACTACTCTAACACAATACATAAGAAGAGTATTATGGTCTGTATAAGTTTTCAGAAATTATTATCCTGTTAGGATATAGATTAACAATTATTAATGGTCACTAAAAGGAAACAAAAGATTGGACAGTTAGGAACTCCTGCTAGTGACCAGAGTAGAGTGACTTGAGTGACACATGATGATGCCAGTGTGAGTGCAAGGTCACACTTCTGCCTGTGCCTTGATTGTTGTGTGGTGAAATCTAGATGAACCACTACTGAATTCCTCTTTCAACTTCGACGTCTTTTTCAGCAGGTACATTTTATTTGCATTTGTTCTGACTGCTGCTTTACTCTCTCTCTTATGTACAGTGGTACCTGGGCTAAGGAGTCCAGATTCAGACCGGCCTCTCCCGAGCTCACATGCCCCTCCCTGCCTTCCCTGAGTGTGACCTTCAAATGTGCCCACCGGTGTGACGCGCCAGGATCTGCCCGCCGCCCTCAATGCCCACAGACCCCCAGCATGGCTACAGCAGAACCCAGAACAAATCCAAACAACTCAACTCAACACGCTTACAACAAACATACTCAGTATCTGTATATCCCATATATATTCCTCCAGATGTATGGTTTCTATTCCTGTATTCATATATAGTAACTGTCCAGCTCTTCTCTCTCCAGGAGATTGGGCTTGAAAATGGAGAGATCTGATTTACTTGGAAACGTGCATGATTTTTTTTTTTTTTTTTTAATTTTGTTCAACCAGATAAGGAAAACATAATGTGACACAATCGAAGAGCTTCCTTCAGTCCATGACTGTACCCAGTCTCATCGAGAGCTGAATCTCTATCAGTAATTCCTGAATTTGTTGCAGTTTCACGTATTGGCTACGTGATTTGATCATCCCGGACTGGCGCTCCCCGTGCTCCTCTCCCTCGTGTTTGGCAGGATCTGGCGGATCTGGCATTTTTTTGGGGTAAAACCCTACTTCTGCTTGTGGACTTCTTACAGAGGTTTTACTTGGATCAGATATTCCACCAGCTAAAACCTCTCTCTTGACTCAATAGTCTGCTCTGGCCAGAACTGTTCATCCATATCTTCACCGCCGAGACCTTCAACGCCATGCCCATGGCCCAGCAGACTTCATGTGCCGGGAAATGGCAACTATGAGAAGAAATTCCCCTGGTTTGTGTCTTGGGGCAGGAAGTGAGAAGATGGTGGTGTTTGATATGAGCTCAGAAGGCTGTAAAGTGAAGAATTAATACGGGAGATTTTTTTTTTTTTTTTTTTTTTTTGGAAAAAGAAATTGTCTCCCATCTTGGAGATGCGTTCATATTTTTGTTTTTTTGTGTTTTTGAGTCATTTCAGTTGTTTCTAATACACCCCATGTAAAGGTCTGCTATTAGAGAGAACGGGCGGATAGAAAGGCTGAGCTTCCATTCATTAACAAGACATAAGACAACCATAATTGGAAGTAAAAGGAATTTTGAATTGAGGAAAGTGCAATTTTGTTGGAAAGCTGTCAGATTGTTAAATATCTTTTGTAAGATAGATCATTGCAGTGAATGTTGAAAAGTATATCTCTATATATATTTTTCTTCCTAGTCCATTCACACCTCTGGGACTCTAAAATATCGGGGTACAAAAATAGAACAAATAGCCTAGTGTGAAATAGAGGGAGCTGTATGTGCTTTTTTTTTTATTTTTATTATTATTATTATTATTATTATTATGTTTGTTCATCTTTGTAAATTTGTTGGTATTGTAGAAGAAATATCCCTTTAAGAAAATTTAAACAATCAATTTTAAACATTTTGACAACTTCATCCACACATTGACATTAGACTGCTGTGCAAGTTTGTTTCCAAAATCAGCTAATTAACTTATTTTAATGAAGCACATAATGTAGGAGCAGTTAGCTGTTCGTCATATCTCATCAGGCCAACTCCATTGCGTGTAACATAAGAAAGATTCGATCATATCAGCAGCTTCAGACATGGTTGGTTATGAAGAGCTCTCAGAATAGGAACACTAATCTGTGGTCAGTTTATATATTTTTTGATGTTCTATATGGACGAATCCCAGCACTCTTACTCTTAAACCCTTTCTACGTTCAGTATGGTCCTTTTTCTTCTTTAGCTGAAAGCTCTTGTGCCTGTTCTGTGACCACAGACTGGTAGTCGATGCCGGGGTGACACAACAACAACAACAAAAAACAACAACTTCTGTAACCTTTTATGAAAGTGTTATACAAAATAACAAAGAAAAAAAAACAAATGACTGAAGAAGATCAGACAAAAACACGAATGCAACCGCAGAGCGAAGCCTTTCTTAATTCATTTGCTTCGCATGCGATTTAACCGTTATTCTTCATTCGACTTTTGACTTTTGTTTCCTACAGTACGTATATAATAAATACACTTACACCTGACTCATCCACTATTGATCAAATCTCAGAAAAGTAAGAAAAAAGAAAAACACACAAAAAAAAATAAAAAAATCTGCATGTTCTAGTGTTAGTGACAAATTTTTACATAGATTATGTAGAGATAAAGTAGTGTGAATAAAGACACAATATTGTAATCCCAACTCCAGGCACTTGCCAAATCGAGTATTTTGTTTGGCCCCTTAAACGTAGGGTATTTTTACTGCTGTCCTCACAATCAACCAGCTAACACGTCTTTGTGGTTCTCCTTAGCGTCTCCTTCACCTTTCTCTATATCGTCCCTCCCTCCTTTGATGCTTTTTTTAAAAAAAAAACAATCATTCTTTTTTTTTTTTTTACTTGCAAGAGCAATTCACTTTCTCCTCTCAAATTGCTCAGTTGTTCCTCATCGATGTGCCTTGGTCTAGTCTTGAGTTGATTCACAAGTCGCAGTGCATTTTACTTCCCAGATCTTTTCCATCTTGCTGCTACTATGCAGGGAATCAGAGAGTGAAGAAGATAATAGGAATATGTGCTAATAATACATTAAGAGGAGCACTGTGTGAGCCCAGGCCTAGTGATACAACATCTATACAAGACTCAGTCTTGTACTACAGTGTTAATCATGCGCAGGCACTTATTAGTTGTATAGTCAATAGGAAATGAATCATTGATTAGTGTAACTGTTATCATTCTGACACCCAGGCCCTTTTTAGCTAGTGTATTGATATTTATGGATGTTGCTGCAATTATTTCTAAATGGAAACAACCTTTTTTTTTTTTTAGTCTTCCTGTTTTTGTTCCCAGAACAGTAAAATAAGGGGGGAAATGAATGAATGAATTAATTAATTAATTAATATGCAATACCTGCTTGCACTCATTTAGATGTCCTTTTCATCCTTTCTTTTTTTTTTTTTTAACCAAAGTTAGTGTTGCACTTGACTGGCTGGTTGGCAGATTTGCTTTTTCATTCAAACTCCACACCGGTCATGTTTGGGAATTCTACTTTCTTTGCGCTTGACCTAAATGACTATTCACGTATTAGGCTTCCTCTTTCTTTTTCCTTTTGGTCACAAGCAAGCCTTAAAACAAGGAAAAATTTCTCTCCAGTACGACAATGTTTAACATACGTGCATTTAAGCATTTAAGAAATTGCGAAAACGCCCATTTTATGTACATGTTGATCTTCCATAATAACCAGTTTTCTTGTCTATTCCATATATATCATTTAAGAAAAAAAAATATCAAGAAAATTTTCCAAGTGTTTGATATGGCGTTTTAGTGGTTACACTTGTGTGTGGATTGTGTGTGCTTTCTTTTTTTCTATTATTTTTTATTAGTGTGTCAGGTTTTTTTTTGTTATTGTTATCGTTGTTGGGGTTTTTTTTTCATTGTCCTTGCCTACCCTTTAGTAATGAGTTGGGCATTATTTCCTTATCTGCACTAAATATGAAAGAATGACAGTTATGAGGATTTTTAATAAATAAATAAATAAATAAAACAGCTTCCAGGGCTTAAACGAGCAAAGGGAAAAAAAACTGATTTGATTGCACGGACATTTAAAAATTTTTTTTTTTTTTTTTGTCACAGAACCTTAGTTTAGTTTAGAGCAGCCTAGCATCTAATCAGCAGGATATCTGGCTGTGTGTGTAAAATAATGAAAAAATTGCAACCTTTTTAAAGAAAGACAAAAAAAGAGAAAAAGAATATAAAAGCAATAGCTTGGGCAGTCTCTTTTGTTGTTGTGTTGTGTGTGTAATTTTTTAGTTAGTTAGTTTTGTTTTGAGGGGGGTTACAAACAGAGTTTTTGGGAGAAGAAGAACAAATCTAATTGAAATTGAGAAGAGAGCTAGGACTAGGACGCCGCTGAGTATGGGAGATCTGTTGTTTGTATATTGTATAGTTTTATTAATTACACTGATTTTAAAGCTGCCCTATTTTATAATGCAGGACTTTTGTAACATTGATTAAATGAGGAAAAACTAGTGTTGTGAATTTTTGCATCGTTTGTAATAAGGCCACATTAATAGAACTTGTTTTTTTTGTTTATTTGTTTGTTTTGTTTTCGTTTGTTTGTTTGTTTGTTCGTTCGTTCGTTCTCTGGGGAACTGGATTTAAGTTGAAAACTTTCCTGTTTCCTGATTTATCTTTTTTTTCTTTCGCTTTCCTTTTTGTATGTATTTAAAGACATTTTTGTTTGGTTGGGTTTTTTTTTTCTTCTTTCTTTTGATGGTATAGAATATTTCCTATACTTGAAAAGTATAAGGTATTGAGGTGAAAGCCCCATTGTAAATGGATGTTACAAGTATGCTTGCTGTATGTTTTGAAGGTTCTTTGTTGCATCAGTGTTGATGAAGCTAAATTTAGTTAATTCTGAGGATGTTGGTAAGAAACGAGAGCGTTTTTATGCATTTTAAAATTAGTTTTAGGCAGAAGACAATGACATAGACAGCCAAAGGATGCCCCTATTATAAATGCATCTAGGCATCTTTTTGTGTTCACCATTCCATGCAGGAAAATAAACAGCTTGATATGCAACATGATTCTTTTTCTCTTCAACATCTCTCCATCTCTCTCTCTCTCTCTCTCTCTCTCTCTCTCTCTCCCACCTCTGCTAACCGAGCATGGAGTCACAGCACGCTGAGAAGCATTCTCTCCATGTCACCACACACTGCTGCGGGTCTTCTTATTGGCTCTGCTGCACCTACCCACTCAACCACATACACACACACACTCATACACACACACAGAGTTTGGAATGAAACTATTGGGAATGAGACATTTTATGGTAATATATCTAGTACCAGTTCTCAAACAAAATTGACCTTTTACTTGCAGCCCTACTCACAGACTTTTCAGTTTTACTGAGTATACACTGTGTATGCAGAAAGTCTAAATTAGCAGGTTTTTGTTAAGCTTCATTTTTTTGTCCACTGAAAGAGCAATCTTTCATAATGCAGTGTGAAGCCTGAGCAACAGCTACGACTTCAAGCTACTAGTTCGAACACATGACACTGTGCGCTTATGCGCATCGCCAAATGGCTACATGCATTTTCAAATCACGGGCGCTAAAATTATCCCCTGTAATCTAAACAGCCTCGAATTATGAATCATCACTGTCCAGAATGGTGTCCATATGTTTGCTGGGTTTTTATATCCCACCATCACCACCGCACCACACCACACCACACCACAACTGCATACCCACATATATCATTTCCATCAATGCCACATTTCAAATCAGTTCCTCATTCCACAGACTGTATCAGATATAAAACACATGTATTCTTCATAAGGCTGTGCTTTTAGGGTCAAAACAGTATTCCACTGTAAATATTGCCACTTTCCAATCACAGCCGCAGTCAGCTGTTATGTGCCAGTTATTGCAGATGAATTTGTGAAGGGGAGGACAATGTAAGCATAGCTTTGCATCAAATGCACACTGAGAGAAATCTTCTCAGCATTGTCCATACCAAAACTATTACTTCGCACTTCAACTGTTCACTTTTACCCATGAAACCCACTTACTCATGAATGGGTTAAATGTCCTCACATAATGAGCCTCATCATCATCTGTAATATGGAGACCGATGAAATGTTTCAATGTGATTATTTGAATTATTTATGAAAATAATGCTGTGGATGGTTTTGAGTAAAAATGGTTTTGAGTCTTCGAGGTGAACATTGCATTGGATTAATATCAGGGTAACATTCAGTCACAGTTCACATTCAACTCTACCATCAAACTAGAAAACATGGCTGATATAGCCTGCAATCCCAACCTCATTTTGTTTCCTGGAGGATGTTTTCAGGCATGGGAAAGTGCATGTGTGTGTGCAAACCTTTTCTACTGCTGGACAATCAGCACTGATTAACAAACTCTCACATCATGTCCACTCACTCATTTCCATTTATGATGTGATCTGGTTAAAATCTTTTTTTGTTGTTGTTGTTTTTGGTTAAAATCACAATATTGAAGGCCCTTCTAACATTTTTATACAGACCTACAGTACAAGGAATCAAAACAGACGCAGCCCTGTAAATCGGGCATCACGCTGAGCTGAGGCAGGTAGCTTATCCGCATTCTCGACTAATCCAGGCGCTTTGTCCTTCTCCTTACTAAACTTGGTGCTACCTCGATTGATAAGACAGAAGATAACTCGAAAACATGACCATCGCGAGCGACCCTGCTGATCCACCTAGCAGTCTTATCTGCATGAGAACTATGCACTCGTGAAATGAACGCTATTCCAAACAAAGTTTGGTATCGACCTTCATTTAACCTTTACCTTTTGTCATGTGTTTTTTTGGGGTTTTTTTAGTTCAACTTCTGTTGAAATGTAAAGAAAAAATAAAATAAACGCAAACCAGCATTTTAACTGATACATTTAAAATTGTAGTGCCTGTGAAAATCTGTATTATATTGCTCTTATTGATAACAAATACACTTTATAACTGTTTGGATTTGTTTTTGGGTTTTTTTTGTCTCTTAACACCGATAGCCTTTGCTGTGTTTCAGAGCCCTTTGACTATAACTGATATTCAATATCCATGGACTATAACCTGCATGATCCTCTGTACTCACCTAGTGAAGCTCTTAATGAATATGACTAGAAGAAAAAAAATGTTTGTTTGTTTTTAAAATCATTTTGTTCAGGAAGCTGTCTCTCCCACTGAACAGATTTATGTTGTTTGTTTGTTTGTTTGTTTTTAACGTTAAAATATGCTCTAGTGTAGTATCGATTACATTTACGCACTCTGTGTTCACTCTGTGTTTAGTTGTGTTTGATTTCACTTTTTATCATTCCCCCTTTCATATAGTACCGCCATGGAAACCATATACACCATACCAGCATCAGCAGGGCATAGGGAAGATCCAGAGAGGTCTTCATTTGATGAAGCATCATGTCCTGAAGCTGTGGAGAGAACAAAATCACATAAGTGATTCCCCCATGTCGTTGACGCGCTAGCCTCAGTGGTCTGAGGATCAATGCTGCTGTCTCATACGAGGTGTTCAGCACTATTAGAGGAAGAAAGAACCTCACTGAAGAGTGTGTGATTTGTGCAGTGCTAAGAGAAGTGAGCTCTGGTGACTCTCAGGACTATTTATTGATGTGAAAGCAGATGGAGCAGTTCAAGGCTAAAGTTAAGAGTCCAGCCTACCAGGGCAGGATGCAGAAAAGTCCAGAAAACCTTTTTTGAATGGCAGGAACACTTTTCTGCCTCGCCTAGATGGTATGGTTACTTTGTTGTCCGATTTGTATCAGTAACTAGAAGTAATAATAGCAGGATTTGGGGACAAAATGTCTGGCAGAACTTTTTCACCAACAAAGCTCTGGTGTCTCAATGTGCCAGAACGCTGCAGGTGTGGAACCGGGGGTTGGCGAAAGTCCGAAAGTCATTTTCACAACCGTAACTGAAATAAGACACGGATTATGCAGAGCGCTGTTAAATATCGAAATAAGAATGAGCAATCTGAGAACAGAATGAACATTTAACTGCCAAGTGAACTGAGTTTGAGCTACAGAACGTCATTTAAGCCAAAAGTGGAAAGGTTGTATCTCTCAGCTCTTTCGTTACCTGTTGTCTATGATGGTTTCTCTGATGCGTATAGACACTAAAGCATTTGACTCAAACCCAGAGGAATTTTCATTTTTACTCTATTCATGAGCTAGTACGTTTCCTGGTCTGATTATATAATGGTTCAGCTCTTAAACTGGTGGAAGCACAGACCAGATATTAAACAAGATCTCTGGATTCCAGGACCAGCACTGTGTTAGTGCTTGGAATGCTGTAGTGCCAGTGTGTGTAAATAGTGATACGTGACGTTTGGGACTGAATTGTGAAGTCAGGAAATGGGCTTTTGGAGTGTGCGATTGAGCATTAGCATGTAAGTTTGGATCTTCTGAAGACAATCGTGCTCGTCTCTGATCGAGGCGGAGTAGCGGAATGACGTGTGATGCTACACCGCTGTCCTCCGACCATCTCCACACATCCTTTCTTTTAATCTCCACTCTCCCTAGACTTGTCATTTGTCTTTTTCTGAGTAATCGAAATTCAGTTAACGATTACAAAAATCAAACGAAACCTTGTGCCTCTATTACACTTGCTGAAGAGAAGCTGTCATTTCAAGCACCCGGTGTTTGTTATGTCATGTTATGGGTTCCATCACTGATTTGACTCCATTGTGGTTCTGTGTTAAACCTCTGTGACTGACTGCTCTCTCTTTTCTTTTGTCCTGGAGTCATGTGTATCGCTTAATGTAGAATCAGTTTTCCGTCTGTGGTATCTTGATGTTGCCTGTCGAATCTGTACAGATTAGAGTGAGCTGATCCTACATGTGCTTTTTAACTTCGAGTCACCTGATACATATCGACTCTGAGCTAATCTGAGTACCTGTTTTTTGTTGTCTATGTAGTGCCATCTCTTTCTTTCTTTCTTTCTTTCTTTCTTTCTCTTTCTTTTTTCTGTCTTTATTTTTCTTTCTTTCGCTCTTTCTTTCATTCGTTTGTTCTTTCACTCTTTTTTTCTCTTTCTCTCGCTCAGCCCATTACTGTTATGGTCACACTCATCCACTGATTTACTGGAAGCAAGATGTGCATTTCCTATGCAACAACATCAACTGAAAAAAAGAGAGAAATAAAGACGCTAATGCTGATCCTCTGTGTCACTGTGTCACTTTTCCTTATATCACACATGTTTAAATACGTCTTCAACACAGTGTTTATTCGACATCACAACATGCAATCACTTTCAAACATGGACAAAAACGTGTCACTGCCGCAGACTTGCACTTGGATGGGGATGATTTGACAGCCATTAAGAGAGCAATGTGTCAGAGCCTTTAAGAGGTGTTTGGACTAATCCAGGCACTTTGTGGTTAGTTTTCTGAAGCCAGATGTTTGGCAGATGATAAAACGCTAAACTATGCTGCCATCTTTCTTTCTTTTTTCCTCTCTCTCTCTCTCTCTCTCTCTCTCTCTCTCACACACACACACACACACACACACACACACTCTCTCTCTCTCTCTCACTCTTTCTTTCTTTTGAATCTTCTGTGTTTTGTTGCCAAATGTGTCTTTCTGTCAAATTAATACTCAGTCCTAGCAGAAAATGGAGCTGGATTATGTGTTACTTTAAAAAAAACAACAACAAACAAACAAAAAAAAAACAGATGCAAAGTCAGACTTTAAATGTAAAACTCTACGGTACATACTCTGTAGGACTCAAGCCCCCCTTAATCTGAACTCGTGATAAGAACCATCAGTTGACTGGAAGGAGACTTCCGTGGTTGGGGGTTTGATTTCCACCTTCGAGCTGTGTGCACCTGGAGTTTGTATGTTCTCCCCATGTTTCAGGGGTTTCCTCCGGTACTCCGCTTTTCTCCCCCAATCCAAAGACGTGTTGTGATTGGCTGATTGGCATTTCCAAGTTGTCCATAGTGTGTGAGTGTGTGTGTGTGTGTGTGTGTGTGTGTGTGTGTGTGATTGTGTCCTGTAATGGGTTGGCACCCTGTCCAGGGTGTCCCCCGCCTCCTGCCCCGAGTCCCCTGGGATTGGCTCCAAGCTCCCTGTGACCCTGTATATTAAAGGGATGCTGTTACTTCTTGAACCTGTATGATACTGTATGAATTCACCATTTCATTCATCATGTAATATCGATTAAATTTATTCCACATGGTCTCTCTGCCCCACATTCCTGATCATTTTACCTTTCCGGTCAAGAATCTACTTACTGTCATGATTTATAAATCTACTACACTCTCCAAAGGGTAAAAAATGGCCATTGTTCATTCACTAATATAATCATGTTTTCTAAAAAGAAAATTATTTTAGAAGGATTCTCCTGTGTCAACGCTTAACATTCAGGTGTAAAGCTGTAAGTGTGAGTTTTCAAACACAACAAAGTCTTCAGGACAGAGGGCTTTGTGCTTTCTCAGTAACAAGACAATCTGTTTCTTTTTGTCTTGATTAAATTCAAGAGAGAGAGAAAAAAAGAGAGGCTGGTGAGGGAACGACTGTTTATAGCTTCTAGAACATAAGTGATAACAGGAAGTAACTTGTTTCAGTTACTTTTTAACAGTAAATGTAACTATAAGAAGATTTTTTAAAAGAAGTGTAAATTGCTGTTCTTTAATAAATAGAAATTGTAATCGTCAGCAAATTGCTGCGGTATAACAGGAATACAACACTTCAGGATGTGATGGACTGTATATGGTCAAATGAATCAGCTTCTGTATTGTTAACAATAACGTATTATTCCTTACATGCAATATGAGAGCTGATCATGTTAGAGTGTGCAGAGAGAGGGGGGATTGAAGTGCCACAGTTTGTATATTTATAGATATTTTAGTCAGATAAAAGTTTAGGTGCCTATAGTCCATTTTCAGTTGTATAATTCTTTCTGGAAACACGCTAAGCACTTGATGTTACAGTTGTTGAACAGTTATATGACTTTAAAAATGGGTGGAAATGATCAGCTTACGCCATCTTACTTACATTTACATATAGTGGAAAATACACATAAACAGAGGATAAAAGAAGCTAAAAGCTAGTAACTTCAACCTAAATATAACACTTTACATATCCAAATGTGTACGTGTAATACACAGACATGAAGTGGATTCCATTTTATAAATTTACATACTGTGTGCTGTAAAAGTAATGAGATTTTACGTGTTAATCCACAGTGAGAAGAGAAATGATTGACAGCTGGTGTAGCTCTGCTTTAGCCTCACTCAGCTCTCTGCTTAAGTACACAACTGCTGACAGACTGATCCCATCTCTCTCTCTCTCTCTCTCTCTCTCTCTCACACACACACACACACACACACACACACACACACACACATTCATGCTTTCTCAGAGAAGCGGTGTGACCGTGAGCTTGGAATCCCTCAAGGGAGCAGCGGAGGAGGAGGATTAGGTTTCAGCACGAGAGACAATCCTGAAATGAAACCGCAAGAGGCCCCGTGAATAATGCACAGGCAACACTGGACGTTAGGCTTCCTGCCCAGGACACACTCCACTCCTCCACCCAAACTCACATCCACCTTCTCCCTTGAGCCCAGACGTCACAGGGTCACAACCTGCTGTGTGAAAACAGCATCTACCTAGTGTGTCCAGGTGAGACTCATACACACGCCCTCTCCAAATACACTCCCTGATATAAACACACACAGAGTACTGACTGATACACCATAACATAATACCCCCTCATTCACAGCTTCAGCATGCTTCACTGAAATAACACATCAGAAATGAAAGATTGATTTGAGCTCATCTGAGATTTAGAAATATAATGAATTCCCACTCCTTCAGTAAACACACACAATCTGCTTTAGTCTAATCTACCTTGGAGATGGAGCAGGAGTTTACTGAATATATAAACATGATCAAACTTCCATAATAAGAGTTTCATGTAATCCCTTAACGTTAAATTCATCCAGTTATCATGATAAACCCAGTTCAGACAGTATATTGTTAGGTTATGGATCATTTTTGTCTATTTTGAAAAATGCATAAATGAAGAAGAGAAGCTTTGGAAGAGAAACACATTCACATTTAGTTTATAACAAGTAAATAAATGGTTAATAACACTCGTTCTTTAGGAAAATATAAAGCCAGTTTATATACCACACATTTTATGAATTTTCTATTTCTGATTTGTACTGTAACCATTAGATATAAGTTCATTTCTTCCATTTTCTTCAAGATAGCAGACAATTCTGATCTACATTTGGTGGAGTTTACATAGGTCTATGTTAGGTCTATGTTATTTTTGGCCATTTTCCATACTTAGCTTTTTTTTTGTGTTTTTTTTCAGCACAGATAGCTTGATGTCACACACACAAACATTGCTTTGTCCTGAAAGACCAGACGTAATTGGTGATTGGTGTAGGAACTGAACGACAAAGTGGACAATTGGTCAAAAGGTCTTGTTTGAAAACTGTGGACCTGCTGTTTATAGTCCAACTAACGTCCACCTTGAAAATCACACGGTGAACAAATATAAAGGTAAAATCTTTACGGAGTGCTGGTTTATAATCCAAACAGCAGCTACAACCTACAAAGGGACCCCGTGTGACTCTGTGTGACAGGATGCAATTTAAAGTAAGTCTCTAAACCAAATAATTCTTACCTTTTTTGGCAATCTTTCATGGTGCAGTTCACCATCACAGAGCTACTCAGTCCTGATAATGGCATTGTGGGTCAAACATGACCCATATGTAAACAGCCACACCTAAGGTTGTTAACAGAATTTGGAATCTGCATCAAAAATGGTCCATTTAATATTCGTCCATTTCAGTTTTTGGTCTGAATGTGGTTCATGTCATTCCTCATATACGGTTTTTATCGGTTTTACCATGCTACCTAATTTCACCCAAAATCTGCACCATGATAAAATGATGTGACTCTAACAGCTTAAACAGCATTCACCCAGTGTTTGACAAATGAGTTACTAGAAAATTAGAAGTCATGTGATTATGTAGACGCTGGTAGCTTAGACTAAACACAAAAAATGAAGCTTGGAGTGCTAAACACACACTGAGCTAGAATACAGTATAAAGCTGGCAGCTTTTAGATTAGATTTTGTTTCCTCATATATTTTCAGAGAGCTCTCGTGACTTTACTACCATCTCATCATCCAATTTGACCACAGAGTGTCTTTGTTATTCGGCGTATTTCTTCTCAACGTGTAACCTTTTATAGTACATGAAGTGATCATCCAAATCACCACATCATTGTTTTCCCAGCTAGATTTGTCTAGAGTTTCAAATCAGATCCAGAGCATACAGTACTTCTTCAAGCTGCTCCATGAAAGTGTGTTATTATGAGGCTGGTCAAAGTGTTGATCAGTGCTGACCCAGTGGACCAGTGAAGCCTCCAGACAAGCTGCGATCAGCCATTTCGTGTGAGGTTTAATAATCACAGATTCGGCTTTCAGTCCCTAGAGTAATCAGGAGAACGTCGGAAAGCCTCCTAATTGCGGTAATGTAACAACTCTCAGTGCAAAACCTGAACCGCTGTGGCCTGTTCCTCAACGATTTAAACCAGATGTCACCTCCTAGGCTGGATGTTGTTTTTAAAAAAAAAAATATATATATATATATATATGCACAAACAAATGGAATTCCACGAAGACGAGAAAGTGCAGTTAATTAAATTAGACTGTGCATATGGGATTGTTTCAGGGGAAGGGAGTAGGGAATACGTTTTTTTCTGTAAACTGAGAAAAGCTGATCGACAATAACAACAAAGTCTAGAGTTCACACATCAGGTCAGCAGATTTATTATGTTTATATTTCATAGCCCTTTGTTTCAGCATGACGCAAGGCCTCTAAGGCACTATTGAACTTCTTCTTTGGTGGCTGAGGCCCAAACGTATTAATTACTGGCTGCAAAAAAAGCAATTACACCTGTTCCTTTTGTTTGAGTCACACAAATAAAAGCTCTTGTCCAAGGTTCGGTTGGTATGACCAGGATTACTAGGGCTAAGAAATAAAGGCATCTCAGTTGGACAGAGCTGGCCTCTCAGTAGCACAGAACAGTCTCGCCAGGTGATAGCAAGTCCATTACCATATTATCACCATAGGCACTGCTATTATGCTGAAAATTACAGGCCAGAGTTTCAACAAAAAAAAAGGAAAAAAAAAAGCGATATTTATTCAGAGATCGGTAAAACAGCTTGCAGCCCCTTTAGCTTTCTCCTCTGCTGTTTCTCTTCCCTCATTTCATGCCTGTCTTTCACCCTGCTCTTATCACGGGTGTCTCCTGCACTCTCCTATTCGCTCTGGCTATGTTTCTCAGTCTATTGTCTTGCTTTGCTTTGGCCCCTTGCCTCTTGATCCTTTGCACTCGTGAGCCGTTTATTTCTTTCTCGTTTTTTGGCTTCTCTTTGGCTTTTGTCAATTCAGCTGAAAATTAAATGTGCTCTCTGGCATGACGTCGGGGCAGCAGCATGGCCAGGTGCAAAAATAACAGGTTTAATTCACTTCTCATCACCATGTCTCCATCTGTATCATATCAAAGTCAAATAGCAGAGATTATTTTTTTTAAAGGGAGACTTTAACTAACATTTCCTTAGTTCCTTTCTTGTTTTGTTCACTAACGCTAATGCTAATGGTCTTGCTTTGATTTTTTTTTTTTACCCATGTTGCTAAGTGCTCATTGGATGAATGAGTCCATGCTTAGTTGGTTTTTCATGGATTATTTGAGTAATACCTGTTACAGCAGCCTAGCTCTCAGGTGCAGCCCACTGAGGTGATAAATGACTGGACAAGAGGAGGGACACAGTTCTCTCCAGCCACAGTGAATGTAGAGGTTACAAAGACCTAAATGATAGAGAGTGAAGACCACGCCTGGCCCCTTAACGACAATAATAGGTCATTAGTGAGTAGGATTATAACCCTTTGACCCACTGATGAATTTGGTGGCTATTGGCTAATCCTTTCACCAGGCCACGAGCTCCTCAGTGTCCACCATGTTCTCTAAGGTATTTCAAATGGAAAATCTTCTTCCACTGATTGTGTTGCTATATTAATGGGAAACTATAATGGCATGATTCTAAGGTGTATGTAAAGCTGTGTGTGTGTGTGTGTGTGTGTGTGTGTGTGTGTGTGTGTGTGTCCATCCATCCATCCATCCATCCATCCATCTTCTACCGCTTATCCTTTTCAAGGTCACGTGGAACCTGGAGCCTATCCCAGGGAGCATCGGGCACAAGGCATGGTACACCCTGGACAGGATGCCAGTCCATCGCAGGGCACAGTGTGTGTGTGTGTTAGTGAAATATTTTTGCTATTGGTCTTTTCTATGAATAGATGTTTCACCTATCATATAGGCTTAACTGTTAGGGTGTAGGAGAGTGTTATATGAGGTGTGTTATATTATTTAACTTGTCCTCCTCTTATATAGCACTCTGTAAATCTTTCCTGTTTGAGAAGCTGGAACAAAGCAGGAGAAAAACCCAGAAGTCTATTCACTCCTGGCAAACTCCAAAAACAAGAAGTTCAAAAATAGCACATCACAATCACCATCTCCTCTTGATCTACCTGAAATAAAAGCCAAATAGCACTGGAGCTTTTAAAGAAAGACAAATCTTATGACTTATTGGATGAATAAGTCTATGCTTGGTCAGTTCATCAAGGGTTATTTTAGTAATATATGACAGATGAGAGGCACGTTTTCTGTAAGGAGACATTTATTGAGCATTTTTGAAAGGAGTCTCCGGTGCCAGTGCTTTGTAAAAAAATAAAAAATAAATAAAAATACTCTAGGACGCGCTGTTATAGGAAAATAATCATCTTCAGGGTGGTAACAGTCACTCCGCTTCACGTAAGGCTGCATCACATCACCCTGTCATTGATTATTTTCATATAACAGCACTCTCTGTCATTTTTTATTCCTTACTCATCCTCCTCCCGCATGGTACTGTTTGCATAAATCTTTAATCTGCCGGACATTGAGTGGTGGCTGGAACAAAGCGGTAGAGAAATCGGGAGTCATGGAAGACATGCAAGAAACACCATATTTAAAAAAAAAATAGCAGCTTATGTTTCATGTCAATTTCAAATCAAAGTGCTTGACATTAAAGAAATGTTATCTAATGCTTACATGAGACTACTTCTTAGCTTTGACTCTTATCCATGTTGCTAACTGCTCATTGGATGAACGAGTCTATGCTTTCATGGATTACGTGTGTAATACCCGTTACAGCAGCCTTGCTCTCAGGTCCAGCCCAATAAGGTAATAAATGACTGGACAGGGGGAAGACCACATCTCTCTACGAGCACAACTCTCTTCAGACACAGCAAATGCAGAGATCACAAAAAGATGGAGAGTGAAGACCACGCCTGGCCACATAACAACTGGGTAATTAGTGAGTGGGCTTATAGCCCTGTGATCAACTGAGAAATTAGCATTAATCAAAGGACTGGTCAGGCAAAGAGATAGCCACTGGTGATGCCCTATCCAACCCTGAATGGCCACGAGTCACCAAGGGCACGAGCTCAGCTTGATGTTCACTAATTGCCAGCAGTGATCTTCGAGCCAGAGCAACAATCAATGGCATTTCCCAGTGCTTAATGATGTGGCACGGAGGAGAGGAGAGAATGTAAGCTCTGGCAGGTGTGTGTGTGTGTTTGTGAACATGGAGCTTGAAGCTGAGGGATAAAGCATGAGCTCACTCAGCTCTCAGCAGGCTGGGTATGTGGCATATTATGCGGTTAGATGTTCCTGTGACCTCAGTGGAAGGTTTTTCAGTTTGAAGCACTTGTGAGTGAAAGATGCTTGGCTGGGGTTGATGACCGATTATTGTTTTATTTCATATTCACTCCTGGCATGTGGTGGGCTCCATCTGTAAGCACTAAAATGGCCTCCTTTCCATGTCCTTAGTTAAACCTGTGGGGCTCCAGAGTAGAAGTGTTACAGTAGAGCTTTTACACATTCAAGCGGCTTTTTGCTTCTCAGTGGTGGTATTGGGCCTTCAAAACATCCAAAACAAATAAGTTGTGGTTTTCTTTTTGCTGTTACAAAGCACAACATATATCAATGAACTGCATTTCTGAGCATCAGGCTATACCATTTGTATTCACAGAAAATATTAGACTTTTTTTTAAATGTCTCATTATCTAGTATTAATGCCTTCAGATGCAATTGTTCGTTTTATTTTGCTCACACACCGTGCAAATTAATTCATTTCACATCATTTCCCACTGGAGGTGACTTTATATGTTTGTGTGTGGTGTTGATGATTAATAGACGTCGACTTGCAGGCTTGCCACAGCGGTGTGTGTGTTTAGGCACGGCTTTAAGAGACTGACCGAGCTGGCTGCTGACTCTGTTCTGTTTGGCTGCAGTTCCACTGTGGAGAGATCAGTGCGGTGGGCCACACGCAAACACACTGCAACCTTACTGCAAGCATCTTCTGACTAATCAGCTTTACCCAATGAAGAAACAGTTTTATCCTGATAGGAGTGGACTCTTCCAGGATGACCCCACCCGCATCCACAGGGCACAAGGACTCACTGAATGGTTATATGAGTATGAACATGATGTAAATCATATGCCCATATGACCTTCACATTCACCAGATCTCAACCCAGTCGAATGTTTATGAGAGATTTTGGAGTAACGTGTTCCACAGCGTTCTCTATAACCGTCATCAAAACCACATCTGAGAGAGTAGATTTTGAAAGAATAGTGTTTATCACTCCAGAGACTTGTCAAATCAATGCCAAGGTGAAATGAAGCTGTTCTGGTAGCTTGTGATGGCCCAACAACTTGCTAAAACATTTGTATATGTATAAATCTATCTATTTATCTATCTATCCATCTATCTATCCGTCTATCTATCTATCTATCTATCTATCTAGCTGTCTATCTGTCTGTCTGTCTGTCTCTCTGTCTATCTATCTCTCTATCTATTTATCTGTCCGTCTACAGTGAGGGAAAAAAGTATTTGATCCCCTGCTGATTTTGTACGTTTGCCCACTGACAAAGAAATGATCAGTCTATAATTTTAATGGTAGTTGTATTTGAACAGTGAGAGACAGAATAACAACAAAAAAATCCAGAAAAACGCATGTCAAAAATTTTATAAATTAATTTGCATTTTAATGAGGGAAAAAAGTATTTGACCCCCTCTCAATCAGAAAGATTTCTGGCTCCCAGGTGTCTTTTATACAGGTAACGAGCTGAGATTAGGAGCACACTCTTAAAGGGAGTGCTCCTAATATCAGTTTGTTACCTGTATAAAAGACACCTGTCCACAGAAGCAATCAATCAGTCATATTCCAAACTCTCCACCATGGCCAAGACCAAAGAGCTCTCCAAGGATGTCAGGGACAAGACTGTAGACCTACACAAGTCTGGAATGGGCTACAAGACCATTGCCAAGCAGCTTGGTGAGAAGGGGACAACAGTTGGTGTACGATTATTCGCAAATGGAAGAAGCACAAAAGAACTGTCAGTCTCCCTCGGCCTGGGGCTCCATGCAAGATCTCACCTCGTGGAGTTGCATTGATCATGAGAACAGTGAGGAATCAGCCCAGAACTACACGGGAGGATCTTGTCAATGATCTCAAGGCAGCTGGGACCATAGTCACCAAGAAAACAATTGGTAACACACTACGCCGTGAAGGACTGAAATCCTGCAGCGCGCGAAAGGTCCGCTGCTCAAGAAAACACATATACATGCCCGTCTGAAGTTTGCCAATGAACATCTGAATGATTCTGAGGACAACTGGGTGAAAGCGTTGAGGTCAGATGAGACCAAAATGGAGCTCTTTGGCATCAACTCAACTCGCCGTGTTTGGAGGAGGAGGAATGCTGCCTATGACCCCTGGAACACCATCCCCACCGTCAAACATGGAGGTGGAAACATTATGCTTTGGGGTTTTTTTTCTGCTAAGGGGACAGGACAACTTCACCGCATCAAAGGGACGATGGACGGGGCCATGTACTGTCAAATCTTGGGTGAAAACCTCCTTCCCTCAGACAGGGCATTGAAAATGGGTCGTGGATGGATATTCCAGCATGACAATGACCCAAAACACATGGCCAAGGCAACAAAGGAGTGGCTCAAGAAGAAGCACATTAAGGTCCTGGAGTGACCTAGGCAGTCTCCAGACCTTAATCCCATAGAAAATCTGTAGAGAGAGCTGAAGGTTCGAGTTGCCAAACGTCAGACTCGAAACCTTAATGATTTGGAGAAGATCTGCAAAGAGGAGTGGGACAAAATCCCTCCTGAGATGTGTGCAAACCTGGTGGCCAACTACAAGAAACGTCTGACCTCTGTGATTGCCAACAAGGGTTTTTAAACCAAGTACTAAGTCATGTTTTGCAGAGGGGTCAAATACTTATTTCCCTCATTAAAATGCAAATCAATTTATAACATTTTTGATGTGCGTTTTTCTGGATTTTTTTGTTGTTATTCTGTCTCTCACTGTTCAAATAAATCTACCATTAAAATTATAGACTGATCATTTCTTTGTCAGTGGGTAAACATACAAAATCAGCAGGGGATCAAATACTTTTTTCCCTCACTGTATCTATCTATCTCTCTATCTAGCTGTCTATCTGTCTGTCTGTCTGTCTATCTATCTATCTATCTATCTATTTATCTGCCCGTCTATCTATCTATCTATCTATCTATCTATCGATCGATCTATTTGTCTATCTAGCTGTCTGTCTATCTATCTATCTATCTATCTATCTATCTATCTGTCTGTCTGTCAATCAATCTATCTATCTATCCGTCTATCTATCTGTCTATCCATCTATCCATCTGTCTATCTCTCTATCTCTCTAGCTGTCTGTCTATCCATCTATCTATCTGTCTATCCATCTATCTGTCTGTCTATCTATCTCTCCATCTATCTATCCGACTGTCTATCTGTCTATATGTATGTCTATCTATCTGTCCATCTATCTATCCGACTGTCTATCTGTCTATCTGTCTATATGTATTTCTATCTATCTGTCCATCTATCTATCTATCTAATTTTAACAATGCACATGGTCACAATTGAGCTTTACAGAAATCCAGATATACAATTTGAAATGTGAAATTTCTCCCTAATCATTGGTCCATCCATCCATCCATCCATCCATCGCACTGATTTAATTTTTATGCGACTGTCCATCTATTCAAGTATAATTCTCATGCCTCACCTTTTCACAGAGACACTACAGCACAGAAAAGCAGAGAAACCCTGAAGGTTTTTGCATCAGCAGTGTCCTGTGTGCCTCCACCAGAAATGGAGGACACCTGCCAGGTGTGTGTGTTTGTGTTGATGTGGGAGGTTGTGTGTTCCTCTGGTCAGGCTCTATTAACTCTCCCTGTGGCTTTGGCTCTAAACATTCCCCTATGACAGCGTGGGCAGTGCCTGAGGCTGAGGTACACAGCCCCCACAGCGGGTGACGGGCATTTGGGACTGAGCTCCTCTGACTACAAGTTGATGTTCACACTCCACAGATGCACAGTGGCCTGACAAAAGACTTTTTACACACTCTCATGTGTGTATCCACATTCTTCCCTTGCTTTGGTTGCTCTGTTAATGACCTCTAGCGAGGTCAAGTCAGCGCACACTAATTCTAAATCTCCAGCGTTAGGGATTTGTGCATGCATTTATTGCATGTTTGTTTTTTTTTTTTGGAAAGGTGCATCTGTGTGTGCTGTTATTATACCTTTTATTCTCTCACTCTTTATTTTGCAATAAAGAGGATTCTCTTATTGTGCGTCCTTAATCGTTAGGGTGTAGGGTGTTGTTATACGAGGTGTGCCATATTATTTAACTTGTCCTCCTCCTGCGTAGCGCTCTATAAATCTTTCCTCTGTGACATGTGGTGAGGTGGCTGGAACAAAGCGGGAGAGAGGCCAAGAGTCTACTCACAGACTACAGAAACACCACCCCCTATAGGTGGAATAAGGGAGGGATCTCCAACAGAAACTCAGCACACTCTGAAGTGGTCATAGTAAAGGCAGAAGCTAGATTTGTCAGTTAATTTGTACATTAACAATGTTTTCTTTTTTTAAAAAATGTATGATATTTTATGTTTGAGATACTAATGTAGTCTAATTCAGTACAGTCAGTAGTGTATCCAGGTTGTTAGGCATGTGGTGGCAGTTGTCTGGGGGGCGAGAGCTTACTAAAGTGTGGCATCACCTAATTATGTATTTATAACCTGAAATCATAATCATAATCTGAAAGTTAGGTGTTTAATATGATATGAGGAAAATCTTCTTGTGGGGGTGGTTTGATGATTAAAGGATGATCCAAGAGTAAAAATCTGTCAAATTGTTCATTATATCTAACCCGTCACATCTTTCCGTGTGAGTGTTTGTTGTTTTGTTTTTCCCTTTAGATGCTTTTCTTTATCCTGGGACTTGATCTTGCTGATGCCAAGCTTCAAACACGCAACATTAAAAGAGCGGATTAGACGGTTAATGTTCTATGGAGATGATTTGGCTGGGAGAGGGATTCAGTGGTGTGGTAATGTGGACCACTCTGTGTTGAGAGGTTATGCTTTGCGCAGTAGATGTGTGGGTGTCGTGGAGCAGGTGCTGCTCATTTCAGGCAGCCTGCCCTGTTTTTTGTTTTAAGTAGATTGGTAAATGTGATTGGGAGACACTGGCATAAACACACGAATATCAAATATCAGCTCGACAGCCCTCATACACACATGCATAATTTGTCATTGTGGAGGGAGTGTGTACGCTGCACACGGCATGCCAGGCGTCATCAGAGGAATGGAGTGCCAGCTGAGCCAGGTGCACCAGGGCCCATGGGTGAATACTGGCCGAGGCTTATCAGGTACCATGCCAGCATCCAGAGTGAAAAGGTGAAAATGAAAAGAAAGGATTAAAAAGAAAGGGGGGGGGGAACTCTATGGGCATTTCTATGTATTTCATTCTCAATCACCATTTTGTGAAGTTTGTCACTTTATTGTTAATACCACTTGACCCTTAGTTCTGAATGATACAACTGCAATTTCATGGGCTTCTGTAACTCACACAAGAGCGAGCAGAAGAGCTGTGTGTATCTGTGTGTGTGTGTGTTTTCCTCTGCCAAGATCAGGGTGTGGGGGTGCCGCTCCTGTGAGTAAAAAACTACGGCTTTAGTCATTTCAAAGGTTTTAGGGATGACCGAAGGAGTAGTCAGCCCACGGCTGTAAAATATTAATCCGTGTAAAACAGATTTTGCTGAATAGCAGCTTTGGAGAAAGTGATTTGGAATAGAGAGTCAAGAGTAACAAAGCAAGACTGCTTGTGTGTGTGTGTGTGTGTGTGAGAGAGAGAGAGATTGTGTAAATTACACGTGGTCTTTTGGGTTATAACAAGCATTCAGTAGGTCATTTTTGAATTTCAACTTTTTTTTTTTTTTTTAATATTTGGTGAAGTTCCACTCACATTCCAGCAGCTATCAACTATATTATATCTAACCAGTCAGGACAAGTGGGCATCTCTATTTGATAATCACCTACTTTTATGCTAGCATTTAGACCGTGGTGCATGTGTTTTGGAGGCGTGGCTTTGGAAGGAACATGGATGAGAAAGGCTGTGTTTGGATTCTGAGATTCAAAACAGCTCACTTCACTTCACTTACACTGAAATCACTGACTATACCTTTAACGCACCACAGCCTTGAACTTGCACCCTCTGGAAAGGCCACTCTGATGCGAGAGAGAGAGAGAGAGAGAGAGAGAGAGAGAGAGTGAGTGCATAAAGGGGACAGCACACACACACCTCCAACGCAGGAAGTGATTTATCATAACATGGTGGGGAGATATTGGCTCCATACTGAACCAATTAAGAACCTGGGCCTGTTTCATCATACTTCATAACCTGGGCCGAAGGGCTTCGGAGCGTGCTACAGTGCCGTAATTGAATTTTGATTAAACACACATGGCGTGTAACCCATGCATGGCTACAGCGAGATCTTGGCCCTGCATCGTGCTGGTTTTCTCCTCACCGACAACTTGCCAAAAAAACAGGATGTGCCTAAGATGGAGGGAGAGGGAAAAGAGTGAAGCGAGAAAAAACGAACGGAGAGAAAGAGAAACGTGCAAAAAATGGACGTAAAGTCAGAGACAGCTGGAGAACAAAGATTTCTCTGTGCTCCACTTTGCCCTTTCGGGTGTGTCCCCCTAGGCTCTGCAGCGACTGGGAGATCTGTAGGTGACGAGTGGCTCCATTTCTGCTGAGTCATAGGTTGCACGGGGAGAAGCGCTGCATGTGAGGGACCCCACACACACACACACACACATAGCGCATAGACCACAGCCAGGCAGATAAGCTTACACAGCCATCTCTCAGACTGAAGGTCACACACACTCAGTAAACACTGAGATTGATAGCCTGCTCTGTGAAGGAGTGTGACCTGTGTATCACTCCACACTACAAAGCCCTCAGACAACGAGTGGTTTGACTCTTATGTGTCTTAGATATCT
Organism: Ictalurus furcatus; assembly: GCF_023375685.1. Lineage (NCBI taxonomy): Eukaryota > Metazoa > Chordata > Actinopteri > Siluriformes > Ictaluridae > Ictalurus > Ictalurus furcatus. The sequence goes on from NC_071264.1 coordinate 15,246,386, forward strand.
ACAGACATCTCAATAATAATCCCTAAGATAAAGAGAAATATGTTCTTCTAATTCCTGCGTGAGGCTCAGAAGAATTGTATTGCTACAGCTTGGCAGTGGATCAAGCAGAAGAGCTCCTACACAATAGATACAGCTCCCCAGCGTGTGGTAGAGCTGCTCCAGAGCCAGGAAATAGCCTGCAAAGTGAGGAAGAGGACGAGAAGGAAGTGGAGAAGAGTTCCACTTTCTCGCTCCATACCCAGCTATAAGCACAGACACACAGCTGGCCCGGGTGAGCACACACATCACTTCTGATTTAGACAGGCACAGGCCCCACGATATCAGTAAAACAATTTCCTGTTATTACTCCTTCATCATGGCTCTGTCTGTTTCTCCATGGGATTCTTTATTGGGGTAGTTGTGAACCTCTGCATTCATGTCTGAAAACAAACAGGAGTGTGATAAGACCAAAATGACAAAATGGTCCCCCCCCCTCCTCTTTCTATTCCTGTAGTTTGAGGCCAGCAGAACAACCATACTGGACATTAATGAAAAGTGTCCTGACACAGCTAGTTGAATGTCATCAAGTATTTATGGTCAACTACACCTCTAATTTTTGTGGCATGTCCCACATCAGTGTTGCCAACTCTGTTCAGGGGAAAGTAGCTAATGCATGCTCAAAAAGTCACTAGAATTCACCCCATACCAATTTGCATATTTATCAAATCATGATGATCCTTTGCATATTAAAGAGAATTTAATATGAACCAAGATGTGCACACAAACAATGGGGATCAGTGATTGGTGGATGGGAACAATGGTGATCAGTAATTGGTTGATGGGGACAATATTGAACAGTGATTGGTTGTTGTGAACAATGGTGATCAGTGATTGGCTGTTGGGAACAATGATGATTAGAGATTGGTTGATGGGAACAATGGTGATCAGCAACTAGTTGTTGGAATAATGGTGATCAAAGTGATTGTTTGTTGGGAACAATGGTGATCAGTGATTGGTCGTTGGGAACAATGGTGATCAGTGATTGGTCGTTGGGAACAATGGTGATCAGTGATTGGTCGTTGGGAACAATGGTGATCTGGTTGTTGAACATGCTGATTTTACACACTAGTGGTGACTCGACTGAAACTGCTTATCAACTTGTATAACCAGCAGCTGTGTGTCAGCTGAAAAGCTCTATCAAGTGCAGGACAGTTGCTAACGTCTTCTCAAAAAGTCACTAAATTTGTTACTAGGCTCTTATTTGAAATAAAGTCACCAAAGGAGTCTACAAAGACACCAAATCTAGCAACAATGTGGCTACGTTGGCAACACTGTGAATTGCATTCAGAGGCATGATAGAACGGCCTCTAATTGGCTATTCAGCCTAGCAAATCAGTGTAGAAGAATAAAAACCAAAGTCAGCAAAACAATCAAACAACTCTTAAGAGGACACACATTGTATACCAGACAAAACTTTTAAACATATTGAGAACGGGGTGAAAATGATAGCTAGGCTAGTTTTGTTTGGCTACATCCAAATCCACATTCCTCTGCACTAAACTGTGTGTCAAAATGGTACACAACTATGGACAGCGATACCGGTAGCAAGCGACTATTTTGACATAATACTGTATCTTCTGTTTTTAAATAAACAATTTAAAGTTACTGTAAAGTTTTTTACACCAGTACAGAATGTCAGTGCATGCCAGCAGTGTCTGAGAGCAACTTGTTACAGAAGACATGAGGCAACGGGAGATGAACCTCAGTCGCTCCTGTTGGAGTTTGTTCTTCGGTGTTGGTTTGGTTTCATTTCTCATCCACTTCCTTCACCTTGACTCTGCTCAAGTGCACAATGACCTGCTGTAGTGCACACTATAGGGTGTGAGGGATCCGTGGGGTTGGAAGAGCAGGAAACTCCATCCCCATTTGGGGACGCACAGAAGGGGTCAAACCCCACAGAGTAGAAATGCTGTGTCCAGCCTTGGACTCCTTCCATAACTTACCACTATGAGAGAGAGAGAGAGAGAGACAGCAAGTGAGTGAGTGCACCCATAAAGCACAGCTGGATAAGGAATGGGCTTCTCATGCGGAGGGAGGGAGCTCGGCACTGCGTCTTTCTCTCTCATGGGGAAGAGCACCATAAATCTCCTGCCTCTTATCCTGCTGGTGTATTGATAAGCTCTGCTCCGGTGTAGGAAGTGCGAAGACGAGGGGGAAGGAGAACAGAGGCTGTGTATAATCACACAGACACAGGGCAATCAGGGTCAGGGGGGTAAACCGGACAACCACCTTCAGGAGGTGTTTGAGATAAAAGATGATTTCGCAATAAAACAGAAAGGGATTTTAATAAGAAGAAAACACACAATGTAGAATAAGATGGATAAAGATGGAGAGATTACCTCATGGGATATTGTGCAGCACAAGTGTCCCATGCCAGCTTTGGCAACTTATCACAGACGCAGGGGAATGGACTAAATCTATTTCCACATCCCTGAGCTGAGCTGTGCATGCTGTGGCAAGGACACTGCAGTTTGTAAAAGATGCACACACACACACACACACACACACACACACACACACAGTGGGTGCAGTCTGACAGGCCAATGCAGCAATCACTTGAGTGTGATGAAGTGGCTGACTCCATTGGAGGTTGTATTAATGACGGCGAGAGTGAGCCAGTGGACGCAGACCAGCAGACGCACTCTAGTGAAATTGAAGGAGGACTTGACATTGCACTGACACGGATTTGTCTGAAGATCAGAGAGGTGAAAATGCGCACACTTTTCACACGAGAAGCCTCAGCATGTGATAACATCTTTCGTACCTGCTATTGTACTATATTAGTAATGCAAAACTGCAACCAGGACAGATAGGTAAAACTTTATTTACATCATTTAAATAACAAAGACAAAACAGAAGGTCTTAAAGAAATAGTTCAGAAAGAAAAATGGTTTCCCTCTTGCCAAATAATGGACGTGACCGAAAATCTAACTCAATATACTGTCCATAAATAGTATATGCACTGTTCAGCATAACTTCCAGCTTCCCAGGAGGTTTACATGGAATCATACCAAACTTTACTAAGACATTTTGCATTGCTGGTTACGTAATAACAGAGTTTGTAGATGACAGTCTCATAGTGTCATGTGTGTGTGATATCACTGGAGTCTGAGGTGGATAATTAAATAAATCTGATTTCCATTGCACAACTATTATATAGGATGAACTGTATTCTGCTGCTCAGAGTCAGATGAAAGAAGGATGGATGGTGAGGGCGAGAGGAGACGCAGGAATGAAGGTGGGCTTATCCACTTTGGAGAACACAAGCTTAACATATTGTAGTCTCTATTTACAATCCTCAGCAGTCCAAACACACACACACACACTCTGTCTCACTCACTCTCTCAGTCTCTGTGTCTCACACTCTCTCTCTCACACACACACACACACACACATACTCTCTCTCACACTCTCTCTAACTCTCACACACACACTCTGTGTCTCACTCACTGTGTCTCACTCACTCACTGTGTCTCACTCAGTGTCTCACTCAGTGTCTCACTCACTCACTGTGTCTCACTCACTCACTGAGTGAGACACAGTGAGTGAGTGAGACACACTCACTCACTGTGTCTCACTCACTCACTGTGTCTCACTCACTCACTCACTGTGTCTCACTCACTGTGTCTCACTCACTCACTGTGTCTCACTCACTCACTGTGTCTCACTCACTGTGTCTCACTCACTGTGTCTCACTCACTCACTGTGTCTCACTCACTCACTGTGTCTCACTCACTCACTGTGTCTCACTCACTCACTCACTCACTCACTCACTCACTCACTGTGTCTCACTCACTCACTCACTCACTGTGTCTCACGCACTCACTCACTCAGTCTCACTCACTCACTCACACAGGGAGGTGTCTGGCATGTCAATGTGTCTTCCCAGTTGAAAAGAGGAAAAGCTGAGATTTATATGACACAATCCTGGACGTCAGGTTTTCGTCCTGTCCTCTCCATCCACCTACAAGTAGAGAAAGGAAAAACTTAGTTATGTTTGGACGCGGGTCCAGAGTAACAAACACTGGGAAGATAAATGTGTTTTTTCCACAAGTTGGAAGACACACACATGGATAGGGATGACTCCCATGCTAAAAATGTATCGTATTTTTATTTTTTTTCCCTTTTGTGAGAAAAAAAAACATCTTCACATGGAGCTCTTGACTCACTTTCATCCTCTGGGTAAACACTGAAAAACTAGCTCTGACAGGCAGGAATTAAAATTGAAACCCGAATCTATTGTAAGTTTGAGAGGTCTGTAGGATCTCTTTGTTCTCAGGAATTCAGGCCCAGGCCCTCTGCTCTTCTTAAATTAAAACTGTGGCTCCAATGCGTTTAAGGGTATAGATTAGAGAGCCATAAAGACTACCAGGAATTATAGACATTAAAGATAGAGACAGAAGCAGAAAGAGAGACAAAGAGAAGTGCAGAGAAAGAGGAGGGGCCACTCAAACCAGCTATAGACACTATAGAGCTCCTAATGGCCACCAGATGTGATGGTTCCACATGTCCCTGCCATTAGTAATGATGCAGCTAACACTAACCAGGGAGAGAGGGAGAGAGGAAGAACAAAAAAGTTTGAACAGAGAAAGATTGTTTTGGTTCTGATTGGTTAGAAGGTGGTGATTGATCTTCTAGAAGCACAGCTCTGACAGTAGTGCTGGCTGTGATTCAAACCACGGGTTTATATTAATGCACTCGATCTAATAGACTATCATTTCCATAGTAACGACTTATACAGGGACTTGCACAGTGGACGCACCACATGAACAAATCTAAAAGTGTGCAACTGTTGATATGCTCGAGTTTTCTGTAAGGAGAAATGTATGGAAGGTTTGGAAGAAGTTTCCAGTGTCAGCATTTGTAACAGGAAAGCTGTAACTAAGTTTTATATCACTGGAAATCTATCACAACTGAAGAGTTTGTGCTTTCTGGTTTCTCAGTAACATGACGAGCTGCATTCGTTTCTTATTAGCTTCAAGATAGAGAAAAGAAAGAGAGATTGGTGAGGGAGAAGCTGGTGACGGTTTACAGCTGCTAGAACGTATACGGTTGGTAAACTGCTGTGGTGTAATAGGAAGGAAACACGTCAGGGTGTGCGATTATAGGAAAATAATCAATTTCATGGTGGTAAAATAACTCTGCTTCACATCAGGCCACATCACATCACCGCATCGATTAGTTTTCTATAATACTCACGCACCACTGTGTTTTTATTTACTCACAACAGAAGAGGTTATGTTTACGAATAGCCAGCAAAAGGAATTTTTCGGACTTAAGGATGGGACCAAAATCCTTGATGCTTTTGCATTAGCACTGTTAAAACTATAAGTGCCCTATGCATAGCTCTGGAGATTATGGTAATACGTGTAATGTCACAGCCCTGTCATGCTTTCCCAGAGCCTGATATTTAATCACTCATCCCCTGAGTGAGGCTCCTTATAAGGGACAGAGTGCGGGGGACGATGCAGGACACCAGGAAGCAGCACAGGTGACCGTGTCCTTGCTCTGCCAGTTTGCTTTCATTCCCCAGGAGGTCACTTTCCTGCCCCGACCTTAACAAATTTCCTCTAGCAGACTCTCTCCTAAAGAACCTTCCTCACAAGCCCATTGCTTTCCCACGAGCCTCCAAAAACCTGGCTCTATGACCCTGTTTCATGTAATGGATTTTATCAGTTAAGCCCTGGACAAATAGAGAACAAATGTTTCTTGGCTTTAGGACCTCCTCACCTCCTCAGAGAGAGATCTGTGTACGCCTGTATGTCTCGTTTGTTATGGAGAGCCGTACGAGCCTCGCTCCATAGTAGTCCACGATGTAATCCGAACCGTCAGATGGACCTACGATCTAAAGAAGACAAATTCATATTTAAAGAAAACCAAATGTGCACACAATTTTCTATCGGACTCAAATATAGCAGACATGTTTGGAGTCTGAAATTTCACAGCTAATGTAGCATATAATGAGACAAATATTCACATACATGATGTCATTACACTCTGTAAGTCTGATTTTTAAATACAGTTTTCTTAAACGAGCACAGAAAGTATTTACAACTTTAAGGTCAACTGCTTAACCTTTAGTCTTGGAAGATGGGCCGAAGGAGCAGAACTGACTAAAAACTGCACATCTCTTTCCTAAAATGACCACTCCAATACCGTTACAGGGTTCTGAGACACAGTGAAGTTTTCTACATTTTTAAAGCATATAGCAAGCCATAATGTGTTAAATGATATAATTGATTAAATGCATGCCGTAAGCAACATAAGTCTCGTAGCTCCACTGCACAAATGAGAAAAAAAAGGAAGCGGCAGGAACCAAACAAATCCACATTTGGGGTGAAGGGAAAATTGGATATGATTTTTTTTCTTTAAGTACCCAGACACTAGAGGGAAAAGATTTGTACATGGCAAGGTAAATCTTTGCCTACACTTTGATCAGCTGATCTCAGGTTGAAGTCTTTACAAATTCTTCCAATTTAAGGCGGAGTTTCTTAGTTTCAGCCTGTTGTTAAGTTCTCTGATTTTGGCACTCTTAATGTGTCGAGTCCACAGCCGCTCCTGGGCCTCATCCAGCTCTGAGATCATTGCAGTCGGTTCAGTGTAATGGCTTCCTGCAGGCCTGCACACTCAGCATCCGGCCCAGCCGCCTCTGCTCTGATTCCGACTGATAATGAGAACACATTCTGGAAGTGGGTGAAGGTGCTCGCCGAAACACACACACACACACACACACACACAGCACAGATTCTGTGTTCCACCATGTCCAGATAAGACCTCATCTGATCAAGAGCAGTCATTTCCTCCTGGCCCGACCGAGCATGATGGAAAGGGCTTTGACTTCTCCGCTTGTTTGGGGATTATGAGATAACACACGTGTGCAAACACACTCTCTCCTGTTTCATTCAGATTTATCCAAGCAAACTGCAAAGTTACATATCATTTATCTTCAGGCATTAAAACGCAAAGACCCCCATGAATCCGGGCTCAAGGGACACAATCGATGAATATAAATAATAACAACATGTTCGAGGTGTTTATTCATTAGTTCTGAGAGACGCATTCCCTGGCCAACGCTGCTCTTAGCAGAGGTAGCCGGAGTTAAAATATGGTGCTGTAACGTGGAGAGCTGGGCGTAAATGGGCTCTCGGGGGAAGAGATACTCTTTATCAAAAGTGTCATGCTTTAAAAACGGAGCTCCCGGACAAGCTTACAGCTAATTGAGAGTGTAAGTGTGCGGCAGCTCTCTGTGCCAGCCGCACTTCTTAAAAGCATTGCTCTCTCAGGGCCTTCAATAAGACATTAAGAGAACAATAAACGCTTGGAGAGCCCCTGTTAATCAAAGTGCTGGAGCCATTTTAAAAAAAACATGAACTAAAAAAAGCTTGCTCCATTTTCTCTGCTGGTAGAACAGCATATCAGAGGAGAGGACGCAAAGGAAGCTGTTCTTACCTCTGAATGAAATTCAACAAATTTCAAGGAGATTCCCCAAACAGGCGTCACTTACAAATAAAGGAAAATGTCAGCACTTTTTACAAATCGAATCAATTTTTACAAATCTAATCTCCAGCTACCCAATCTGTAGCATATGTACGACTATCACAAGACCAAGGCACATTTCCCCTTCACCCGTCTGTGTAAAAAACAGAAAACATGTTTACCTCAAACTTATTTATAACAGAAGTCTAAGGGCAGCTGCTGAACGCATATTTTTGTATAATGTTCTCATGAATTCTTGGAGTAAATCTATTTGTAAATGAAACTGTAAATCTGCAGAACACATCCTTTTAGAAAAGGGACTACTTTCTGAGAAGGAAAGATTTGTGATTACATTTGACTACTTTACAAAGCTATGCCAGACTGAATACACATGGATACTACATAACCTAAAAAAAAGTAGTTACAGTTAATAAATCTGCACCAATGTATAAATGTTAGCTAAAACCTCTATTTAAAACCTTCAAAGAAGATGTAAAGAGAATTTAAAGCCCATAAGGGTTCTTCGGTTCTACCTATGTGGGAAATATTGTATGTAGAACTCTACACCCGAGTGTTTCCCCATCAGAAAGGGTTAGTAAAATCTTTTTAGAAAGCTCTGAACCCTTAATTATCCAAAGAACTCTAAGAACCCTTTAGTAAGACTTTGTTTGAATATAATGGTTATTGTTTTTCATCAGCTACTTAGTCATGTGCTCATTGAAGGTGCACTACAACCACCCTTACACCACAGCACTGCTGAATCCTTGATTCTGATTGCTCGAGTGTTGATTCATTTGTGTAACGGCAGGTCTGACGGTAGTTCTGTCATCATCATAGCGTAATAATTCAAATCACAGGTTTATATTAACATGCTTGTTCTAATGTGTTATTCTTTCTATATTAACAACTAACGCAGGGACTTGTATGGTGGTTATTCCACATACAAATGCGTTTAATGTTTTTGTGAGATGTTTTCTGTGAGAAGACGTTTATTACATATTTATGAAAGGAGTCTCCAGTGGCAGTGCTTTGCAACAGTTGGAGCTGTAGCGAAGTTATCCGACACAGGAATGTCTTCAGGATGGTGGGCTTTGCTCCTGGTGAGGGAACAACTGTTTATAGTTGCTATAACATAAGCTGTATATAGCACACATACTGTACTATCCAAAGGCAGAATAAAACATTAGTCTAGACTTGACAAGATTTTCAATGGAGACAATGAACAGTGTGTGTTTAGAGGAATGGGCTGTTATGAGCTCTACTACAGCACATATCTCTATGAATGTGTGGTGTACATTACACAATCGGAACAAGTGTGTGCTTGCACTACATGCCTGCTTCAGTCCGTCTGTAATATGAATAACGCTGGCCGGCCAACTTGTAGGCAGGAAATGCTAAATTAAATCATTTACATGTAGGGTTTCACCACCAGCCGGAGTGACAGCATGTTTCTGAACATTACGGAAGTCTCTACAGTATTCCCCGATTCTAATAGTTATTCCCAGAGTCATCACTCATCATGTGCACAAGCGTTTGATGAATATCCGTCCAGGAGGCGGGTGAGTGTGGGGGCCGAGCACATGCTTCTCCTATGTATAGCTTCATTCAGGCCTGGAGAGCTTAATGAGGATGGAGAGGGTGAGGTTAGGCCTAACGAGATGACAAATGGACTGGCTTTCTTACTCTCCCATCAGACTCAGGGGGCCTTAACGCAAGTTTGGGGGGAGGCTCGGGGGAACATGTGCCCGTACGGAGCAGGGGGAAAAGGGGGAGAAAACAAACCGCACACTCATTAGCCTCTCACACAGAGCACGATCCCCCAGAGGAGACGGCACAGAGACACAGGTGCTACCGAGCACAAAAACACAAACTCGCACACACACAAAAGAAGCATTATTGGGGCTTTATGGCTATAGAGTTTAAAGTGGTCTCTCTGTTTGCATATCATACCCTACTCCTTCCTGAAAACTTATCACAGAAATCAAGTGAAGATTATTTTTGGAAATTGATAGCTAATCAATATGCATCTGGGAACTTGTTTTGTTTTGTTCGTTTCGTTGACTGATGATTTGGATCTATTTTTAGCGTAGCCTGAAAAAGGTTGTCCCGGGGGAAATTTATATGCAGTTTTCGTCTACCCAAAGGACGGAGGGACGCCTGATACTGAGCTGATGATTATCGTTATTTACAAAAAGGTTATTCAAAAAGTGTTGCTGGGAGAAAACACCATTTGCCATTATTCTCTTTTAACTAATGATCTGATTAAGACAGAACAATGATCCTGACTAAGGTGCATAGCATAAAAAGAGTACAACTCTCAATCATCTCACAGAATTTATTAAAAGAAAAAAAAAAGAAAAGTCTAATCTAAGTTATATACCAATCAGTACAAGGCATATACTCAGTATTGAGATACAATACATGTAAGGAAAATACCCTGTTGTTTGATTACTACTATAATCAAGATGATCAGTTGTAAATAAGAAGCATGAATAAGTCATACATACCTGCATGGATATCAATATGAAATCCACCAGACTTCCAATTCCACAGAAACCCACAGTGCAGAACTTCAGTAGCCCTGGAAAGACACACAGTATCTTATATCAACTGCTACAGGTCTCTCAACCACCCACTGCCGGTGTGCTCTATTCTCTGTCAGGCCGTATGAGGTCCACATCAAGTGTTGGGCTACACAAAGCAGTACTTGGAGGTCATACTCGCCCATGAAGAGGGTTTATTTGATTGCGGCAGGTTTTCTGGTCAGAGAAATCAGACAAGCCTTTACGGCTGAAATAAGAGAGAGTGAATAAAGCCAGAACTGCAGACAATAAACAGCTTGTGGCCCAGGGTCCCGTTTTGTTGAAAACATTTTCAAAAAGGCGACCATGTGAAGAGCCAAAACAGCATTTGTCATTGTTTGCGATAATGATGTGTAAACTTGTTTCCATAAATGGAAAAAAAAAAAAGTCACTATTTTGCATTCCAGTCATAGCCATTTGCATGCAGAGTGAATAACTAGTTTGGCTTAAGCCATTAGGGGTCTGAGAGAATTGCAATTAATTAATCCTCCCCCATCTAGTAATTTAAACATAATTACTGTTAATCATTAGTAATAGCACTGATAATTGGTCATTGAGCGGCTTAATAGTGTTGATTCCAGCACTGATATCAAAAGAGAACCCGTTCAGCTGTGCCAGGTCGTGTGTTAAGAGCTGAAAAGCGCAGCGGCTCGCAGGTCAGAGCAGTCCAGGTGCAAATCTCAGCTCCAGCACCGTGTGGGCCTGCCTCTCACAAAAAGCCAGTGAAGAAAGGAAGTGTTTAGCTACCATCGTGCTTTGTACTTTTGCAGGTGCTTAATTGATAGGAATGCTCTTAATACATGGAGAGAGGAAGAAAAGGAGCCTTATGCTGTCCCACTTCACAGTGGCTGTAATGTATTAAGCATCGGCTCCTCTACGTGAGATAATGTTAATGTTAAATTTCTCAAAGAAAATTCACCCGGGCTTTATTCGCTAGCCTGGATCTGGATCAACAGCGGTAACACGCTAGCAATTTAGTGGACTCTTGCGGATATGTTTTGTTAGTAATTACACAGTGAGGAAGGGAAGAAGTTGGAGGAGCCTGGATACTTGCTTGAAAAAAGAAAGAAAGAAAAAAGAACTTTGATAAAATTTTATACTCAATGACCTTTTCTCCTTTATAAACATTACATTTATTTACATTTATTCATTTAACATACGCTTTTATCCAAAGCGACATACAAATGAGGAAATATAAGCAAAGCGATATATCAAGAGGAGAACAATACAAGTAGTGCTACCATGCAAGATCTTTAATTGAGTTCTAGAAGAAGCAAAGTGCACAGGGTAAGGTGTTTATTTATTTATTTGTTTGTTTTTTAGGGGTTAGTTACGTGTTCATGGAAGAGGTGGGTCTTTATCTGTTACTTTGACTAAAAGTTTTAGAGAAACCACTTTTAAATGTTAGGGTCTTATATACTGCATATTTGTATGCAGTGGACTTCCTTTTTAACAATGTGTCTTTTTTTGAGCCTAAAATTAAACAAGTCATTACTATCCTGCATAAATATTACATTTTAAATTTGGGTACATTTATTTTTCTGTGATTGCTGTGGAAAACAAATGAAATGTGTGTGCTTCCTGTATAGCCCTTACAACATGTAATGCATAAATACTACATTATATTTTTATATTAATTTATACCACAACATTGTTGAATTTTACTTTCTGATTTTTCAGAAGGTGTTGATAATTTATGACAGGAGTGCCAGCTGTAATTCACATCACAGCTTTATATAAAGGTGCCGTAGACCGAGACTTGTATAGCAGTTGCTTCACATAATCTAAGGCTAATAATTAGTGGATTAAAAAGTTATTGAACAAAAAAATCACCACATAATTGTTGATAAATGTTGTATAATTGTTAGGAGAAAGGAGTCTCCAGTGTTAAACCCTTTGTAACAGTTAGCAAGTTGTTTGACAATGGAAATTCTCAGAACAAGTTGCATTTTTTAGTTGCCTTGTTTTTTAAAAAAGGCTGTTGAGGGAATGACTGATTATAGCTGCTGCTGATAAACATTATGATATGGGGTTCGTTAATGAATAAAGTTGTAATTGTTGTCAAATTGCTGTGGTATAAGAGGAATAAAATACGTGGGGCGGGGGGGACTTCATTGTCTGGCTGGATCATACCATCCAGTCACTGATTATATTACTATAACATGTATGCACATTATGTTTCATTCCATACATATGGATGTCCTCAATTCAATTATTTTCTGTCAGCTGAACGCTGGTGTTCTGGACTATACCAGTACAACACTGAGGTAAATAGCAATTGGGTAAAATAAAATTGAGTAATAAAATAAACAGAGAAAGGGGAGGTTCATTCTGTCAAGTGATCTCAAAATCATTATTTTGAGATCTTCTGTATTTATTTGTAATGCCTTGTAATAGCAAAATAACGACTGAAGTGTGACATAAAATCACAGTCATAACGAGAGTTTAGGGTCTAGGAAAATCAATAATGGTAATGTCTACCTGAAATACAATAATGTAGGAAAATCGAATGACAAATGTTGTTGGGCACTGAATGACTTGGAAAGTGACCTGCCTCAAACGTGGATAGTATGCACATTAGAGCTGCCAAATATGAACAAATATTATAGATAGATAGATAGATATTATATATAGGCGAAGATTCCTCAGGAACGCTGCCAGAAGCTATGCATCTCGCTTGCAGCAGGTCATAACACCAAAAGGGTGCTCTACTAAGTACTAAAGATGCTTGCCATGAAGGGGTTGAATAATTTTGAAACTGGAGAAATCATTAAAAGCTGCATTTTTAGATGAATTTGGGGAAACCACTTGAAGGATTCATTGTGTTGAACTGTGTCAATTGCTTTTGTTTGATTTGTTCATTGCAAATGGCTGAAAGTCTGTAAATTGAATAAGTTTGATTGCAACTGTATATAGAGTAGAATAATAGTTCTACATTTGAAGATTAATTTGCATTATTTTAACCAAAATCATTTACACTAGTTGTATCATCTAGAGCATTTAAAATGGATTTGTTCAAGGGGCTCATTTGTATATTACAGCTTCTTCACTACTTGTATTGCAAAGTCCAATAGTGAGAAAACACATGTTTTGTGCAGCTATACAGCATATATCAGCAAAAACATCATAGTAGGTGTCTGATCCTTGCTTTTGGATTTAATAAAACAATAAACCGACAAAAATATGAATACCTATTAGCAAATAACTTATTCACTACCCTCGGTTAAAGAGTGGCTCATTACATCTGGATTCTGAGAGGCTTACCGAGAGCTGGATAACCCAAATAGAAGCGATCTGCACCCAGCCATCCCAGGAACAGGGACAAAGCCACAGCCACTTTATACGAATAGCCAGTCCTAACAGAGGAGGAAACATGATATTACTTGTATTAACTAGTCAATATGGGCAGAAACTGAGTTGCTGAGTTTAGTATATAGCTAGGCAAAGTGAGGGTGGTTTGACCTACACATTCCGACATGGGATGCTTTTATTAAATCCAACCTCCTCCCCGCTGAACTTGAACCTGGTCCCATTTGCTAGTAAGCAGCTGATGTTTGGTGCAGGAAGGCATTCCACTAAAACAATGAAATGAATGGTTTACAAGTATGAAATATAATAAAACATCACAACAAAAAAAGAACAAAAAACACAAAATAACAGAAATTTGTACATGCTGAAAGATATCGTACACAGTAGGAGATTACCATGATTTACTTACCCCATGCCACTAGATCCTTGCAGTTCTCAGGTTCTTGAGTCGCATCATCTATTTTAGGGGTTTTGCAAAGATACTTAGACAATGTCAAGGAGAAAGCTGCAATGTTTTTGTTAAAGATGATGAGGAGTCTTTATCTCCTTTTTTTTTTGGTCACATATACATTACAGCACAGTGAAATTCTTTTTTCTTCATATATCCCAGCATGTTAGGAAATTGGGGTTAGAGAGCGGGGTCAGACCGCAGGGTAAGCCATGATACAGCGCCCCTGGAGCAGAGAGGGTTAAGGGCCTTGCTCAAGGGCCCAACAATGGCAGCCTGGCAGTGCTGGGGCTTGAACCCTCGACCTTCCGATCAGTAAGCCAGAAGTAGTTACATTTCATCTGCGAACAGAGTAGCAAGATGTCCTGCGTTCGTCTGGAACAGAACAGTCAGACTAGTAGCCAGTTATATTATTATCTCTCGTGTAAATATTTAGATAGAAGTCTGGATTGCATTTAAACATAATGAAACCCAGCAAGAAGGTTGAGAGTAAGAAGATAAGCTCATTAACCAACTAACATGCTGACTAAACCCAGCTGCTTAGTAGGAAAATATATCAATTCCCAGACAAATACACGACAAAAACATGTATGTAACATATGTTATCTATCATGTTTTATAAACCATTCTTATCATTTTGATAATCTCATTAGCTATCATTAATCACAAGGCTGTATCCCAAACGACCTCCTTTGTCCTGCATAATGGCACTTCAGAGAGTATAATTTATACTCTTCTATTAATAGAAGACATTAAAACTGTGTAGTACACTATATACATCCGGGTGTCATTTGGGATGAGGTCGCTAGCTAGCGTTCTGACTAGCAATAATCCGAACAGACAAAATGCACCAGTGTCGTATTCATTTGAGGGGGGAAAAGGATATTGTCCCAGTCGGAGGTTGTAGCAACTTTCAACATCATTTACAGAGCTCTGAATTAAAGTCCAGCAAAAAGAGAAGAAAAATATCGCTCGCTGTATAGACCGGGAGCAAAACAAACCATCCCGAGTAGACGCCATGATGGAAAGGACACGATCACATGACTATCACGTGACGCCAAAAGATTTTTTTTTTTTAAAGAGACAAACTAACGAATTTTTTTTTTCTCTGAAGATATTTTATTCGTGTGAAGTTCTAACTATTTTAAGCGTGCTGCTGGCTACTTTCATCCACGTTGTGAACGAAATGGAGTTAACCATGTGGTTGGATAAACTCTGGCGTAAACGTGTCTCCTGTGAAACTTGTTAATTCATTTGCTTTGCTCTGAGCAAACTTTCAACACTACTTTCCACTGATGTTGTTTATCAAAGCTAGCTAGCTGAAGCGGCTAAACGGTTTATTATTATTTATTTTTTTTGTAACAGCATTTATGTTTCAGTTTTTACGTGAGTAAGAAACACACGGTTAGTGCATTAATAACTAGTAAACTTTGTATAAGCAGTGTATACGTGTTTGAGAAGAGTTTCCATGTAGTTAAAGTTAAAAAGCGCGAGAGTGAAAGATGCACCTGTTAGGGTTAGTCTGTATTTGAACAAGAGCTTTGTTTTTTAAAAAAATACTTTAACATTTTAACAAACTGTGTTGGAGGATTCTGTGGCGGTGTAGATTATTTTGCCTTGAGTGTGTATGAATAATGTTATTTAAACGCTGTTAGTTTGGGTGTGTGAACTTGCTTCCTGGTTTAAGGTGAAGTGACGGAACCTCCTCTCACTTCCGGCCGACAGGTAAACCCTGAACACGGCCAAATCTCAGCTGAAACTTCGCTTCCAGAAGCCCAAACGCCCTGAATACACAGACTATCCTGACTGTTGGACTGAAGCTGTTAAACATCATCTGTAAGTAGTTCGTTTTTATTTATTAGTATTGTTATTTTTTTAGAATAAGCGTTGCTAACACACTGGCTCATCGCGCTAACTGAAACCTGTACTGATAACGACTGTATGTGAAATGACCCACTCCCCTTATAACCTTTAACCTCTGGAAGTTGATTACAAATAATTGATATTATAAAATGAGTCGGTGCTCAGTAAGTACTCAGTAACATGTATTTTGTTGTACGTGTTAGTTTATTCATTAATTCTCAGTTTTGTGTGTGTAATATGTAAGGATGAGCACCTGGTTTCTTTTTGATGATCAGAATATGTAGAGTTGTGTGAAAGATTTGAAGCTTCCTTTGATAAACAGTCTATGCCCAAGTCTCACCCTTGCTTCACTGGATAATAGCCTGGACACGTACCTATTAGCTGCTGCTGGAATCATGAAGTCTGTCCTGTGCTCATGTGCTCATCCCTTTGCTCTTTTACATAATCTGTGCATACTGAACATCCTTTCTACACACTTTCTTCTGTCTGAATTTATATTGTGCAGCTGTAAAAGAGTGATGATCTATAATTCCACTATCCGCTGACACCCAGAAGGAGATAGGGTCCCTTTAGACGCTGGTTCCTCCCCTGGTTTTTTCCCCGTCACATCACGGAGATTTTCTTTGCCACTGTTGCCTCTGGCTTGTTCATTACGGATCTAAATATATACGTCCGGATTTCTGCAAAGCTGCTCTGTGTGATTTTTTATTTTTTTTGGGTATTGTTAAAAGCGCTATACTAATTGAATTTGTATATTTGAGTGGTTTTGAACTGAATGGAATGCAAGATTATACTTGTATTCATATTCTTTCTAGGTATTACCCTGACTGAATCCTTGACTTCAGGCTCTTCAGTAAAGAGCGATGTATGAAAATGTGCCTACAGGTATTACAGATCGTCACCTGTTCATTTTTTAGATATTGTTAATGCTGGTAGTGTATTCACTCTGTGAGGGGTGTGTGTGTGTGTGTGTGTGTTAAGTGTCAGCGACTGAGCAGCAGCAGGTGCTTCAGGCTGTGGAGAGGCTGCAGTCTAAGCTGGCTCAGCGTGAGGAATGGACTCACAGCGAAAGGCTGGGAGCACTAAAGGAAGCACTACAGAGCCCTCTACTCGGGCGTATCCTCACCCTGCAGCACTCTCTCAAACAGCTTAAAGACCAGGTCAGACGTCTCTGCCATCACACGGCCCACACAACTCGCAGCACACTACGCTCCAGCATCCAGCTTTCATCCAGCCTAGGCCATAACGTAACACTTTATTTAAATAGCATCTTCCACCATTCCCAACAAGATCTCAAAGTGCTTTATATAAACCAGAACAAATTCAATAAAGTGAACTTAAAAATAAAATTAACTAGAAGGTAAATCAGCCAAAAAAATACACACAAGACAAATGATCACACTTGGCTAAGATCCATAATAGATAAATGGGCTTTTAATCTGGACCTCATGATAAGTGTTTGTGCCCTTCAAACAAAATGACTGTACCTCGGATTTGTTGCCTTTTTTTTCTTTCCAATTCACAATTTCTATCATAATATTTAATTTTGCTTAGGTTAAAATGAAAGCAAACGCACAAACCACTACGTAGAAGAATATGTAAAGCGATAGACAAATTCCAGTGGTTTGTATTCAAATACATTCCAGACATAAACTGTTTTTGAAGAACAATACACTTTTTCCAACTTCTTGATAATGAGTATCAGTGGAGTTGTAGAAATACTGACAATAATTTCAGGAAAGTGTATCGTGACATAATTTACTGCATTGCAGTGATATCATATTGTGTTGGCTGTTCCACCTGTCTTTTATCCTTTTCTGTCACTTTAAAAAGCCCATGTATTTGTATAAGTGAAAGAACCATCACTGGGCTCACCGTTACAAACTTGTCTACTAGATTTATTGGTAATGACTGTGTTATGCTTAGTTAATAATTAAATTATTGGTATCTACTAATTAAAAAGAACAGTTAATGTATCTACTGCAGCGTTCTCTGGTTATACATGCGTGCATCACACTTCTGTACTGCCAAGACACTGAGACTCTGAAACCTCTGTGTTGCAATTTGTATTCAGCCTGAGTTTTTATTGACACAAGAACCTTCTCCACAATAAACAATCCACATTTCAAATTAAGATAATGGCAATAAGGAAAGCTTCATATTCTAAGTGCTAGGAAGGTCAGACGAGTGCCTATGAATGCGTCAGGTGAAAACCTATCGTATATACAGAGACGAGTGGCGGTGAATTTCTTTTTTGTGGATCTATCAAGCCTTAATATCTACTGTCTTGGTTTGAGTAACTGCCTTGTCTGAGATGTATTGATGAAATGGCCAGGAACTTGCTCCGTCAGCCCGGGCTAAATAAGCAGAAGACTGATAAGTTTCCACAATGCGAGTCTAAAGGTCATTAATACATTACCTGTTTGGGAGTAGGGAGAGCTGCAGAGGAATGTATTGATTTTCCCTCCTGCTTTTCGTTTTTTGTACTCTAGGCTGTGGGCCATGATCACTCTCCCTGTATTGCTTTATGTTGTACTGTATCAAACACTTCCACTTGATATGTAAAGTGCATTTTAAAAGTCAGGTGCAATGCAACATATTGCACAACCAACAAAAAAGAAAATATCTTATATTTATAGGCTTGGCTTACTGTCTGTTTTATCTTTCTCGTATATAATAGTAGAATAATGCACACACCTCAATGCTGTTTTTTTTTTTTTATATTTTTTTATTGTGGTTCTGCAGCTGAACTGTATACCTCCAGATGCATGCAGTGAGTTCAGTTTCTCCAAGAAAGGCCAGTTAATTGTGAGTGCTAGTCGTCCTGCAAGCAGTCTGGGCTCCGTAGTGTCCAATGGCACAGCCGTGTCTTCAGCATCCTCTGAGCAGCTCCAGAGATGGCTCCATACGACAGCAAAGGTGAGAGCTGATGACACCGGTGATGTATTATAAATGACCTCTTATTTGACTGCATATGCCAGACTTTGATTCTTCACATCTGTTCATCTAATAAATTCAAATTATTTAAAAGTTGAACAGTACAGACTTATTACATCTCTGTGAGCTCTGTTTAGGGAAGACGGCTGGAGCATGTGAACCTGCTGAGGCCTTTGACAGGAGGTCTAGGCTTCAGTGTGGTGGGACTGAAGCCGGATGGAGTTGGCGCTCATGGAGTTTTCGTTAAACAGGTGCAGCTGGGGAGTGTGGCAGACAGGTGAGTTAGTAAAATGCAACAATTCCTTTAGGAAAAAAGCATAGTGATATCCAGCAAATGCTTTCCCCCAATAAAAGCATGGGTTTTGTGAAGGCTAATATATGCTTCCTCTGAGAGACGCAAAGCCAGTAAGCCACATCATTTCAAACTGCTCACAAGACAGCGTAACACACTCTGAGAGAAGTCCTCTATGCCCTCTTTTGCATACGTGAGCTTGCCATCCCTCCCACCATGACATCACAGCAAATTTTTGGTAAACCCTTTCAGATGAATTAATTTGAGTGTGCAGGCTGGTCAAAGTGTGTGTTTACGCGGTCACCAGGAAAATTAAAATCCTGACTATTGCACAGCTGTTCATGGCCGGGGAATTGGCCTTGTTCTCTGTTTGGGAGGGACGGTGTTACTCGCTCCGCTATCAATCAAAGCGACACTAGCCAATCATGGGTATCTATGAGCTCACGTATGTGGAAGGGGCCGATAATGCTTTGCTCCGAGTGTGTTCAGCTACTCTGAGATGTACTGTGGACATCATTTCTAAAGGATAAGTGGCTAGTTTCACATGTCTTCATGGAAGCACATGCTAGCCTTCACGCTCCCTTGCTGATAGCTTTTGCACTTTAGGAGAGAGCTTGTGGGTGGAAACAGCAAATGACCAAATTGGGAGAAAATGAGGTAAAAAAACAAATGATCATATCAGAGTTAATACTGAACATGTGATGGGCAGTCATGAGCTTATGTTACAATATGCATATACAGGCTATACAACACCAGAGGTTTATCAGGGGAATGTGTGAGCCTATGTAGGGTTGGGGTTGTGTCCAGATTGCATATTCATAGAATCTGGATTATTTTGGAGGAATGTAAAATCATAGGCACCTTTTTGAATTTTTATCAAAGCAATGCATTAGTCAATGCCGAATAATTGCTTTTATCAAAATATGACATGGTTTATTAATCACAATAAATGGTACCACTCTCTCGGTCAATGCTCAGAGATGGCAGATTGCAGGAGAATGACCAGATTCTGGCCATCAACGGGATTCCCCTGGACCAGAATGTTACCCAACAGCAGGCTGTTGCTTATCTGCAGCAGCAGAGGGACAGAGTGGAGCTCGTAGTGGCCAAAGACTCTTCACTCAAACCACACCTCCCCCCATCTGGATCCATTCAGACAGTAAGGCCATTTCCGGTGATTTCGCCACAGTGAGGCTTTTTGTACTGACTACAGCGGGGACTTGAAGCATTTCTTTTAGTTTTGCTCTAATCTGTATTTGTGTTTCTAAATGAACTATTTCTCACGATGTACATTCCTCCCCGTTCCTGTTCTCCGATTACACCGGATTATGTTGGTCCTCATCTCAAGTCCTCATTACTGTGTGTTTTAATTAGACATTCCCGCTTTAAAAAAAAAAAATAATAATTCCAACACCTAGAGAGCTGAAAAACATGCAGGTAATTTTCTCCCTCTACCTGAGCTGGAGGAGAAACAAAATGTTTGTTGTGATTGCCTGAGTGATCCTCTTCCTCCTCTCCATACACACATACACACACACAGAGAAAGAGAGAGAGAGAAATAAAATAAAATCTTTCAGAGGGATAATGAGCTTGGTAAAGATCAACAGCCATGAGATGAAGCTGATTAACTCAAGCCTCTAACAATAAACGCAATCGTTCCCCCTCGTCCACTTTAATTAAATACAGCTCAAGTGAAGGTCTTAGTGTGAATACACATGGAGGACTTGAGGAGAGAGATCTTTAATGGCAGATACATTAAGTTATTTAGATTTATTTTAGCCTGCTTAGTTGTGTGTGTTTTTGTGCCTTTTAATGTGCTTCTTTACCGCTCGTTTTGTTTTAATACCCTTGGATCGATGCCATATTGTGCTTATCAAAACCAGGCCCTTGCCTTGTTGCCCAACCCCCCCCCCCCCCCCCCCCCCCAAATCAGGTCATGTTTAACGGAGCACTTGGCATAGTCTGGGTTTTATTTGATTGCTTGTTGGCCAGCTTAACTACCGTCATCGAATGTCATGACTGGCTGTAACAGGGTAATTTCCAGCAATAGCATGTTGAATCAGGAGAAAATTTGATTTAGTGACAAAATGACAGTGAAAATAAAAGTTGAGGAAGTACTGTAGACAGAACATAACATTCATTGTAACATTGATGCTTCCCTATTTTAAATACTTAGCTGCGTTCCTCCGAAGTAGAAACCTAGGGGGAAAAAATCAGTTTTACACACTACAGTTATATAAGTACACGGATAAATTTATTTTAACAAGCGTAAATAAAATGATTTTAACAAAGCCACATCATGTTCTGTTTGTAATGCCTATATTTAAACAATCCCCCAAATCCCCTTTCCTGCCTCAGTGTATTTCTTTCTTTATCGGGTCCAGCTGAAGAAATATTATTCTATGCAAGATGGTCCAGGCTTCAGGGGATCACCGCTTCATGGTTCTGTGCCTTAAAAGGCATAGCACACAGGCTAACGATATGTTTTCCCTTACTTCCTGTGACCTGGTGCCTGTGCCTCTCCATGAACCT
Organism: Ictalurus furcatus; assembly: GCF_023375685.1. Taxonomy (NCBI): domain Eukaryota; kingdom Metazoa; phylum Chordata; class Actinopteri; order Siluriformes; family Ictaluridae; genus Ictalurus; species Ictalurus furcatus. The sequence goes on from NC_071264.1 coordinate 15,267,864, forward strand.
GATCTCTGAAGCCTTTAAAAAAAATCTCTAGAATCTTAATTATAGTGCATGAAAACATTTCAGTATAGGAGTGACTCGTGGGTCTAGGAGGAATAACAAGGAAGCAATGTGAACGGAGTAATTTTCCTTCATACATTTTGATCCCAGCATAATTTTATAATTAAAGCTGTTATTAAAATACATGTGCTCATGTTCTAGACTTCAGTATACATGCTATTTGTGTTAAAATTAAAATATATTGTTTGACTTCATAAAAACACAGGTAATAATTAATTTACCAATTTTATAATTTAGGTAATAATGAATCCCAGCATAATTTTATAATTAAAGCTGTTATTAAAATACATGTGCTCATGTTCTAGACTTCAGTATACATGCTATTTGTATTAAAATATATTGTTTGACTTCATAAAAACACAGGTAATAATTAATTTACCAATTTTATAATTTAGGTAATAATGAAGTTGCCAAATTTATAACCTACTGAATTTTCAGCACCACGTTATTAAAAAAAAAAAACCCCACTGGATTTTTCCTAGTTTGATCATTTAAAACACCAGTAGTCCTTTATATGCTATTTAATCTACACACATCGGCATGTATAGCTGCAGGTTGTTCGCCAGTTTAAACACAGTCCAGTGGTGCTTAACTATAACAGCAAGTTGCAAAAGTAAAAATCTATAAAAAGCTTATACCACAACATTATTCAATTCTGTATTCTGATTGTCCAGCAGATATTGATTTTCTTTTTCTATAACTGCAGCTCAGACTGTAGTGCCACCTACAACTAAATCATAGGTTTTATTTTTTATTTGCTAGTTCTAATATGTTCTATAGTAACAGCTACTTCAGAGACATGCAGTTTTTGGAAAATAATCCACTCCGACATGGTAATAGAACTCAGCTTTATGTTGGGTCGCACGACTCCACCCCATCATGGATTATTTTTTCTATAACCTCATGTGCTGTTTTATTCCTTGTGTAACTTTGCAAAATAATGTGTGGGTTATTTATTTATTTAATTATTTATTTATTTAGATTAATTGTTTAAATCAATTGACAGCCCCTAGTTATCCCCCAGTTATCCCACATCCCATCTAATCTCAGTTAAATTAGTATATGTGTCCCTGTACTTCAAGAGTCAGGTGTATTAACTGGGTTTTACTAAAATTCTTTGACCGCTTATTTACCCCTGAGAAGTTAATGTAAAAATAGCAGAAATCAGTGCAACCCTCTAGACGATTGCAAGCATATAGAATCAGGTGCTTAAGTTCTCATCTCAGAAATGGCTGTTGTCTATTGTTGCGTTAGTGTAACACCTTGTCTCCTGAGAGGGGTGCGATGGATACGGCAGAGGGTGGGTTTCACAGGACAGCAGGGTGCTGAGGAAGTCACCCATCAGATAAAGGACCTGGTAATAAGAGAAACGAAGTGTTCTGATTGCAGGTCATTAATAAGTGCCCAAGGAGAGCATGGTGATTAGAAGCCTGGCCGATGTGGGACAGCGGGTTAGAACGGCCACAGAAAGACACTCGTGGGGCTTCTTGACCCTGATGTTGATTAGTGACGTGCTTGTGTGACACCTAGATAGTAAGGACTTTATATGATGTATGCATTCAGGTCATGCTTGCTCTCATCTGATGAAGCTATTTGTCCAGTCAGTGCTGATCTATTGAAAGTTTATTTTCAGATTCTTCATTTTAAGTATGTAGTTAAGAGATTAAACTGGATCATAACTGAGGTTGGTTGACCTCTGTTGTCCAAAAGTCATTTAAAATGTATGCACAAGAAGAATAAGAAGATTAGCATACAAAACGGTTCTGCTCAATTTCAGGTTACTTGAGATTACAGTATATTAGTCAAAATTGTTAATGTATATTTATTTTCTGTGTGTGTGTTTTTACAGGAACAATGGGGGCATATGGAGGAGATTGAGCTGATGAATGATGGTTCAGGTCTCGGTTTTGGAATTGTGGGTGGAAAGGCTGCTGGGGTGGTCGTACGCACTCTGGTGCCAAACAGCGTTGCGGATAAGGTTTGTGTTTATGTTCTATGCCCTCATCTGACATCGCTGAACCCACATGCACAGTCTTCTTAATGCAAACGCTAAGGTGTGATGACCTCCTGTAGTGAAGCTGATGTCTTGTCACATGCCATTTATAATAATCATCTCATTTGTTCTTGTCTGGTTTTGGTTTCCTTTTCAGTTTATTTGAGACAAAGTAAGATGTTAATATATGATATGATTTGGTCTTGTATTAAACAAAAAAAGGCATAATATGATGCATTGGCAGGGGTGCCACCTTAAAACTTAGTATTTCTGCTTTTTCAGCTAAAGCAGTACTCATACCAAATACAAATACAGCTCAGCCAGCTGAAAAGCCAGTTCAGTGAATGGGAAAAGACCTGCGTTAGCTTCTAGTAGCACTTGCTTTCGCTTTTTCTTCTTCTTTTTTTTTTCCTTCTTGTAAACCAATAGAAACCAAGAAAGGTTGGATAATGATCTCTTTGTTCTGTATATATATATATAAAAAAAGGCTGCTAATTATTAATTAGTAGTTACACTGAACTCTTGCCTCACTGTTTTCTTACTGGTGCTCGGTGCAGAGCTGAAAAAGAGCTGGTTCATCTAGTCAAGTTATGTGGGTTTTTTTTTCCTCCGCTTTCTAGGATTATCTTGTTAGCCATGTTGGTGAATTTTTTTTATTATTATTATTTTTTTTTTTTATGCTTTCGCCCTCATTTAAAAATAAAAATCTTAACCATGAAAGCAGTAGTAATCCCAATTAGATTTGTTGATCTTGGCTGTTTTGTTAGTTTGGTCATTACTAGTCAAAACCTAACATGGGAGCAGTTGATGTGCGTTTCACCTATTTGAATGACTTTGTACAAAAGCGATAGCGATTAGTAAAAGAACACTGTCCCCTTTTTAGAAACACACACACACACTTTCAGCTTTTTCCCCCCTCTTGTCAGTGTCCAGAGACCAGGCAACAAAACCCTTCTTGTTCAAAAGCCACAGCTCTTGCATTTCACACATCACTGGACCTTATGCTCCAAAAAAGCTGTCAAAATCGGGGCTTTGTTATCCTTAGCGTTTGCCATTTCAGCCTTTAATGGCTGCACCAGGCCTCAATGCGCTCCTGCTGTCCCACACACACGGGCTCGACCAGAAATTGGAGATTTGCCGTGCATGTTTGAGCATCGAAATGCCTTTCATGTCCCTTTTTTTTCTCTTCTCCCCCCCACAAAGGCTCCTGTTCTCTTCTCCTGTCTGTGTGTAATGATGCTTTTCCTCTTGTGCTTCATCCTGCCTGAAGTCTTTAGCTGAAGGAAATGTCACTTGGTTCAGTCATGGAAAGGAAAGGCTTTGTGAGCAGTGTGTTAACTATGCAGTTATTACTGTTATACACGGTCTCTGGCACCTGCTGATGCATCAGTGAAATTAGGTTGTAAATCTGAGCTTTTGCTCTTGTCTGCCTTGAATTGTTAATTTCAAGGTGTCTTATTTTATTTTGATGATATTAAAGTCTGGAGCCAACTAACCATTATGACTGCATTAGTGTTAACCCTGGGACATTCACTTTGTTTCAAGTGTCGTAAATAAATTCAGTTTACTGTAAAACAAGAAGTTTTAGTTTTATGTCAATTTTGGTTACTTGCTTTCTTACTTTTTGTTAACAATATTTTCTTTATGCTAGCCCTGGGTATTTTTGTTTGCTGTGTTCTACTACAGTTTTTAGCCCATAACTTCTGTGCAGTGAAGGAAAGGCAGTCATTTTCTTCTGTGTCTCTTTCTCAGACTTAATCCACAAATCCAGACTTCAGTGCAGAATGCTTTCCGCTAGTCCCACTGATTACTCACTAATTTATTTATTCATTCACTTCCTCTTTTGCTTCCTAACTATTCATCTAAGGATGGGCGACTGAGGACTGGTGACCATATCCTACGGATTGGGGATACGCCCACGCAGGGGCTGACCAGTGAGCAGGTTGTGCAGGTGCTGCAGGCCTGTGGTATCCGAGTCCGCATGCTAATCGCCCGAGACCCTCGGGGCAACGCACATCCTCCCCCACCACCCCCACACGCTCCTACAACAGCACCCATTGCCTCCGTGCATCCTCCCATACCAGCACGCAGAGCCAGCAAAACGGTAGGGTCATGTAGATAATGCTTTCGTGTAAAGAGACTTTCTTCAAGAGATGTTTCTGCAAATCTACTCTTTGAGTTGTGAATTCTTTTTTTATTTAAAAATAACCTTTATATGATTCTGTAAGTAGAATGTTACCAATACATAATGTCACCAATTTTAAGGAACTAATATTCAGATAATTAATATCAAACAATGTAATTTAATGTTAATCACCCATGGTTTTGCTGAAATGACTTAAATTTGTCATACATGATAATCTAAACAGTAGTATACATATAAACAGGAAGTAACTCTCATGAAAGCAATTGTATGTTATTGTGTGACACAACTGTCTAAGGTTTCACATTCTGTTCTGTAGTTGTACATTTTAAATATATTTCTTATAGCACCACATAGGCTGCTAAAATGGTTCTGTCTGCTGTTTGATAATCTTTAGCTCTGGCATCTTTTTTTGTTGTTGTTGTTGATTATCTTATGCTTTGATTGTGGTGTTAATGCAGATAAACCTTGAGGGCCATGAGATTCATGAAGTGTCACTGAAGAAGAAAGATGGCCAGAGTCTGGGAATTTCTATTGTTGGCTGCAACACTTCAACCAGCGACGGTAAAAAAAACAACAACAAAACCACAATATCAACATATTTACTGTATTTAGCTACAAACCAGACAGCTTTGCATTAACTGACACCACACACAATTCTGAAACTAGTTCCCTAATTTTTCTCCATGTCTCCTGCTTCTTTTATGCCTTACCTTTTGCAGACGGATTAGGGGTTTCTGTGAAGAGCGTCATCCCTGGCAGTGCTGCCGAAAAGTGCGGGAATGTCATGGTCCATGACAGAATAATAGCGGTAGTCTGCTAATTACTTTTTAATGAGCTCTTCTTTAATTAGCCCTGCACATCTATGAATACACACACACACACAGATATGGACACCAGCTGAGCAAGATGTCTCTTTCTTCTCATATTTGTTTGGGGTTTAATAAGGATGGGGCAAACAGAGGATAAGGCAGCTGTCATGTTGAGCTTTAGATTGGGCTAATGCGATTTACACTTGGCACTTGTTACTTTAAGTTGTAAATAGTTGCTCTATTTAGTTGTACATATGATGGCTTTTTGTTTCTGGATGTTTCTCAGTCACAGTCAGTTATTTTTATATACGTATGTGTGTGTGTGTGTGTGTGTGTGTGTGTGTGTGTGTGTGTGTATGTATGTATGTATGTATGTATGTATATATATATATATATATATATATATATAGAGAGAGAGAGAGAGAGATAGATAGATATATAGAGAGAGATAGATAGATATATAGAGAGAGATAGATAGATATAGTGTGTGTGTGTATATATATATATATATATATATGTGTGTGTGTGTGTGTATATATATATATATTATATATATATATATATATATGTATGTATGTATGTATTTTTATATATTAATATATATAATATTATAATTTGTGTGTGTGTATATATAAAATATGTTTCTTTCTGAACAGCTGAATGGCGTTAACCTGCAGGGCTTCACCAGCCAGGAGGTCCTGGATGTGATGAGGCAGACAGGTCAGACTGTGAACCTCACTCTGGTTCGCAAAATCGCCTCGCCCAAGAAATCTGCCGTGGAGATATCTTTGGATAAAGGTGAGCAACATTCTCTGTATTGATTATGATCACTGAAGATTGACACGCTGATCTTGCATCACTTCTTATATATTCTATAAAACCGTTAGACATGCTGCATGCTAAGCGAAACGGTACTCGTAAGTTGAGTAGGGAAATACTTTATAAAGTAGTGAAAAAACTTCCTTGTCCTTCTGAACCTTGTAAATATTCTGTAAATCTTACAGTGATTATGGGGAAACAGTTTGAGCATTTTGTGAAACACTGCCATGATTTGTATTGTCAACTTGCAAAAGAATGGTCCGGCAAAAACTCAAGCTTACCCAGTTTTCTCCAATTTACCTTAAATATTAACTGTTGGATATGTTTGATATCCAACATCATCTCCTTTAGTTTTGCACTGAAGCTGCAAGGCTAATGCAGCTAACAAGTAATAGTGTCTCTATAAAAAATGTTTCAGCCTCAAACTGCTTCAGTGATGTTACATTGTTCTGCCAGTATGGCTTAGGACACAATGAACAGAACTTCACAGAATAGCTGAATGCTGTAGTGTTATGGAGGCCACCATCTTGAGTAACCAGAATCACTTCATTCCTTGTATCATTCCTTGTCCTGAAACACCATAGGAAGGCTTGGGTGCAGCACCTAAGTAAGGAAAACCCTGTAATGTAGCTCGGAGTTAAGATGCTAAAAGAATTTAGCCACATTAGCCTTGTAGTTTACTTGCTAACCTAAAGACGGAAATGTCAAACACCAAATTTTGGTTGATGGATCACACTTAGGATCAGTAAACAAAAAACCCCAGCTGAAATCAAAATCTTTTGAGGTTTTTTTAAATGTTTTTATTTTATTTTTTTAACATCGTATATTAGTGAAAAGTAGTCTCTGCTCCTGAAACACCTGACTCTCTTTAGTTTTTTAAACAATACTTTCACCTGTTTTTAAACCAGCGACATCAGACCGGTTTTCCGAGACCACCACACATGCGGTTCTGCTTTGTATCTGATCTGATTTGCACTGGCTGTCTAGCTATTCATACAGATTTTATTAGTCAGTGAGTATGAGATGCTTCAATATGGTTAGATGTTGAGTGGGAAGATGTTATAATTATAACATGATGCAGTACGCACACTCCAAACTAACCAATGCTGCTCATTAATAAAATAGGGAAGGGAAATGTTTTTGACATTAACAACTTTTGTTAATCATTTTGTCTTGAATCCAGGTGACATATTTAATTTGGCTTTATAACATTCCTGTTTTCTCACTGTCAGGACCCATAATGTAAATGTATATCTGTGATATCTGGCATGTGTGATATTTGCTTTGGGAGTCTCGTATCATATTGAGAGAGGTGTAAAAGCAGAGAAGTCTTTTATAGGGACAGTGGAGCTGGTTGGAATGAGATGATTATTTATTTATTTATTTATTTATTTATTATATATATATATATATATATATATATATATATATATATATATATATATATATATATATATTTTTTTACCACATAATGAAATGTAGATTAGTTTCCTTGACTTTGTATCCCGTCAAAAACATGCAGTGTCTTGGCAACAGCCTAAAGCACAAGTACCAAAGCCAAATTTGTATCTGATTGCGGTTTGTGTGTGTGCGCGCAGTCCAAACAGAGTCATCCCGAGTGTCTCTGAGGAGATCTGCAGAGATCAAGGTGAGGGCAGATGTTCAGATGGCCTCCGTGATGGAGCCAGTGGACACGAGTCAGACTGCGATCAAACAGCAGACGTCTGCAAGAGGTGAGCTGCTTGTGATATTCGCTAATTAGATGTACATCACCATTTCTCTAGAATAGATGCATGAATGTCCATCGCCTGTGGGGGCACTGTTGACATTTGGAAATCCTATCCAGTGATACTTCCCTCGAGGCAGGGGTCAGTTTCAGGCCATTCCTATCATTGCTGTACCCCCCATCCCCTCCCCATCTTTCCTTCCCTTCCTTTCCGCATATTTGACCCTTATATACAGGACATGGATTCGGTCATGCTAGCCGCTGGCTATAAATATGGAAGCAGGCAGGCTGGGAGCAGAAGAGCGATCCTGCTTGAGACATTAAACCAGCAAACGGCTTGAGTTACACTCTGACCTAATTAAACTAGACAAGCCCTGATACCTGCCAAACTTCTAAATAAAGTGTTCTGTTGCAGTGGGGCAGTACAAGCCCTGGATAACAATGATTGCTTGTCAGGGCTTATTTCCCAGTGGGGGCAACTGTAGTACTTGTAAAACGATAGCTGCCTTAAACCAAAACAATCTCTCGTTTAATCTCGCTCTCACATTGTATTATTCCCTCGTTTTTTATGCTGTAAAGAATTGATGTCGCTGTTATGAGACAGGAGCACCTAGGTACGTGGTGAACGTTTCCTCTGCAGGAAATGGCTTGGACGTTTGACTTTTTGGGTGCTGGGATGGTTTCTTGAACTGCGTGCCTTTCTGTGTGTTATGTGACTTTAAAAGTCTGTGAGAATACATGTTGAACAGGTTTCAGCCCTGCCGTGAAATCATGATTAGGCTGTTGGGTTCCTTTCACTCTCAACCAGCTTTTGCTTGAATTTTATACACTGAACCACTGAAGTCACATAATAGTGGGAGCTTTTTAAAAAACAAAACAAAAAAACCCAATACCATAAGCTTTTGATAGCCTGATTGTGAAATTCCAAATATCATGTTGGTTGATTTGTCATGTACGTATGTTTAGGATTCTTTTCCTCTATATTTTTTTTTTTATACTTTGTTATAGGTCCACACTATAAAGTGTAGAACTGAAGGGTTTAAAGTGATGTAGTAGAAAAGCATTTATTATAAGTCCGTTTCTTTACTTGCTGCTGCACCTGGCCTGCAGCTGTTGGCTGGAGTTTGACATTCGAAACGTGAAAGCGATGCATTGCTGTATTAATATAGTCAAACACTTATGATAAATGGTGTTGTGAGCAGTGGTGTAGAAATGCTAATTTAATCAGGTCTATGTGCTAGGGCCCTTCATCTTTGTGTGTGTGTGATTAATTTTGTTCTCACTCGCTCTCTCCAAGTTGTCAGAGTGAGATGATTGGAATGACTACATGTGTAAAGGAAGGAGGTTGCTTGTCATCCTGGGGGGCTTAAATTACAGTAGGAACATTATTACACTTGTCTGTACTAGTCTTTCCCCCCAACTTTTGGTTGTGCATGTTCTCTAAAACGTGTCCATTAATAGACTTCTCAACCTGTCTGATTCTTCGCCCTCTCTGTTTGTATCTGTTTGGTGTTGGACAGAAGCCTAGTGTTTTTGCTGTATTGTCACTCATAAAGTTTGTCAGTCAGCATGATGTGAGCCTTCTAACATTAAGGTCATGTGATTTCCCCCATCCCCCCCCCACACACAGCATCCTCTGTTCTAGACACCAAAAATCAATAAAGTTATTGTTTGCTTGAAACGCAGCTTTTTTTCTGTTTTTAGTTCGAGAGTCCGTTCCACTGACAGAGATGGAGTTGCGTACCAAATGGGAGCAGGCACTAGGACCTCAGTATGATGTTATGGTAAGGAATGAGAAATGAGAAAGTAAAATGGAAAGCAAACAGGGAAAAGTAATTCTAAGTAATAACACACGTTCAGCTTATTCAGCTTTGTAACTTTTGGCTGCAATGTTCCTTCAAGGAAAGATAAATAGAAAATTTCCAAAACAAAAAATCCAAAAAAGCCATTATCCCTTCTACATTAGCACATATAGTCATTAATGTTTTCACTGAAATGGTATTTTGTGATGATTTTTTCCAGGTTGTTGAACTAGACCCTGTCATTGAGGATGATGCTGAGCTACAGAAATATTCTAAGGTATTACAGTAGTGCATACGTTGACAGATATCTGTTTGCCAGCAAAAATGAGATTGCTTTTCTCTTGATGCTCCAGTGTGATTTGAGGTGATTTTTTTTTTTTTTGGTCTAGTTGCTCCCAATACACACCATGCGTCTAGGTGTGGAGCTGGATTCATTTGATGGTCACCACTACATCTCTACTGTGGCCCCTGATGGTCCTGTGGCCAAGCATGGTTTACTGCGACCAGAAGATGAACTTCTTGAGGTACAAAAAGGAAATGGGAACACTTATTCGCATTTCAACTTGCCATTTTACATTTGCCATTAATCGTTCTCCTGTTGGCATTATGGTGAGGAGGTATGGTCAGGTGGTCCCATGGCTTGGCCGGCCTACAGATTATCTTTTTGGCGGGCTTTGGTGCGGCTCCTGTCTGTTCCTCTAATAACACAGTGACCTTTGCATCCTGCCAGCCCTAGGTGTCCAGGAAGGCATGCTGCTGCCACCACTGTTGGCACGTAGATGTTTTAGCAGGAGGGCTTCTGAATCTGACCGAGGCCATCTGCATGCCAGGCCGTGTCTCTGACTCCCCCACTGCCTCTGCTTCCTTCCCCTCCGCTGTCCCTTCGGCCCCACCTGGTCCAATGGCCGCGAGCTGCTGTACTCTCAGCCTGTTGCTCTTGGCAGCAACTCTGACAGAACACAAACCCACTGCACTGGTGCATTGGAGCATGGTGTTTCCCAAGGCTCCATGCTAGGCTCATTGAGTATCTAAAGGGCTCTTTTACATATATGTTTGAAATGCCATGCTTCAGTACAACTGTACTGCAAACAACTCCTTATGGATACTTCCTGAAGAGACATCATGGGCAGATGTGAGCTCAGTGGTATATAATGGTGCTGGGGTGATCAGAAAGGGGGCTAGAGCATCCTTAGTCTGGGACAGATGGCACAGTGCTGCCCTGGCTTCCTTTAGGTCTAAGTGAACGCCAGAAAAATGGCCTGGTGAAAGAGAGGTGCTTAGCAATATGACAACCTGTATTTATGAACGATGGCTGGTAATCTGTGTGCTATTTTGTGTGTTGTCTTGTCCTGTGTAGTGGCGAAGGTAGGCCTGCTTGCATGTCCTCTTTGGTTTAGTAATTATGTGAGCAGAGCAGGCAATTTGGACATGGAAAATTTGTGAGGTATATTTTTAGTAAGGCCAATATAACCAGTCATGGTTCTGAACATTTTTGGCAGTAACAACAGCAACTAAAATTAGAGAGTTTTTAGATGAAGAAATGAGACAAGTACACTCCTTCCCAAGAATTGTGAAATCTTTTTGGACCTACCTTCGTACTGTTTTAATTTGGATGACAAAGAAGTGCCTTAAAGCAGAACCAAATGGCAAAAAACAAACCTATAATTTGATTTGGTTGGTCAAACAGAGTTGGTCCGTAGAAATTACATTTGAAAAATTACCCTGCAAATCTCTTAAATGGGGAAAAATGTGCCATTTTAAAGACTTCTTTTGATGAAAGGAAAAAGGTTGCAAGGAAACCTTGCAATTGCAAAAAAAAGGGGAAGAACTTCTTATAATTGCTGTATGTTGTGTGTAGGTAAATGGTGTGCAGTTGTATGGAAAGACAAGGCGAGAGGCTGTAGCGTTCTTGCGAGAGGTTCCTCCTCCCTTCACTCTTGTGTGCTGTAGACGCCTCACTGAAGAGGGCACTGAATACCAGCCCGATGATGATGATGATGATGATGATGATGATGATAATGATGATAATGATGAATGGCGCTCCAGCAACCCTACAGCTAGCTTACAAGATCAGGTAACACGCACACACACAAACACATCAGTAACTGAGTTAATTTCAGAACTAACGTGTCTACTTAGGACTAACTAGCTTTCTTGTCCATGTATGTTGGCTGCTTCAGTGGTGCATTTAAAATCCTTCTGCATGTGTTGTATTACCAATCACAATGCTCACAGCACACAGGCGTACCGTCTAATCAGAAGTCAACTTAAAGGAAGCCCATCCCCCATTTGCATATTGAAGCATGAAATGCTTAAATAAGTGCATCAATATATCCATCAATAAAACATAAAATAAATATTAAGTAAAGCATTGACATGTATTAATTAACGAAGCTATTGATTTATTTATGTATTTAAGGATGTATTGATGGATTTAATTATGCACATATATTTTAATTTGTCACTCTCTGTCCTCTGTAGCACAGGTTCCCAAACCCTGGCCATGGAGTACCCTCTATTTTCATTGTTTTTTCCCCGTTCCTAATAAACCTAATTCAGCTAATTAACAACCCGTCCTTAGTTGAACTGGTTGTGTTCGAGTAGGGAAAGCAGTAAACTTGGTATGTAAGTCCATACTGAAATGTACATCACTTTATAGGATTTGCAAAAATGTTTATACTTCTGAATTTGGAACAGAGGATGACTGACTGAAGGTGTAAGCAATAAATGGCAGTGTGAAGAAATACAAAGCACTGCTATCTTGGGTATTGTTTGAAGAGGTACGTCTTTGTGGAAGTAAAGGAAGGGCTCTGGAACTGAAGATCTCAGTTGTTGGTCAAATGTTCCTTGGTACAGTATTATTCATGTGCAAGTAATTCCCATTAATCATAAGTTTTACATAATAAAGATAAGACTGGAAAAGAGCATCCTCTGAGATTGCTGTTTTACAGGCCTGATGGAGCATCGGTAGGGAGCATACCTGAAATCTGATATCAATTATTACTGACTTCAGCCAGTGAGCAAAATACATTTAAATCTTATGTTAATAATAAGATTTAACTTGCATTATTTATATAAGTTCTTATAACTCTGTCTCTGACTTTTGCCTATGGTTCACTCTAAAAGGTTCTCAAATATCTGTGGACAGCACTGTATGTTGTATAGTTCAGAGGAGCTAAAGTGCTGACTGTATTGAAGTTAGGCCTTAACCTGCTTTTTTTAATGTTATTTATTTTCAGAGCAACTTTTACTTCTTTGCAGAGCTGAACATCGCCTACACACAGTTTAAATAAAACTCAAATGTTGGACACACCACTCAAATGTTGTTTGCTTCTCCATCAGACACAAGTGATCCAGAAGGAGGATGCTGGGCAGAGAACAGCTCCAGAGCAGATCTTTGCTGAGAGGGAGGAGGACGAGAATAGGGAGAGCGGAGATGAAGAGCATGAAGAGGAAGAGTTGGCTCTCTGGTCTCCAGAAGTGCATGTGCTGGAGTTAGAGAAAGGCGAGCGAGGCCTCGGTTTCAGTGTTCTGGATTACCAGGTTTGTCTCTCTAGGTCCGTCTTCTCAAAGAACAAACACACAGCCTTTCCTCAAAACTCGATAAATATAAATGTTGCAGGGGAGAATTGTAAGTGCATCATTCAACTAATCACTTTTAGTTCACGATAAATAGACCTTCCTCGATGAGGGGAAAAATCTGACCTGATTTAATTATTCCTGCTTGATTCTTCTTGATCCTTATTACAAAAAATGTGTGTTGATGTTACAAATCATTGGGCAGAGAACAAAGGGAAGCTGCGATATGCCTCTGGAAAGACTTACCACTATTTATCTGGCACCGGGCCAAACATCAGAATTCTTTGCTTTCCTCGCTTGCTGCGATAAGCTGCTTTTATATCCTCTCTTCATTAGCTCTCTAATCACTGTGTACAAAACCCCCACTTAGGTGGCTTGTCTGAAATCGGCAATAATCAGGCCACAGCGACGTTCGTCGATCAAAACCACTGCTTCTCACATTTTATATAAACTCACCTTTGTCAGCTGAAAAAATGTAAGTTCAGTGCTTTCACAGTGTTATCGAGGAGATAATAAATGCTTGTGGGTTTATTGGTGCGGCTCACGAAATGGATGAAAATGAAGTGCGATCACGTTTTTAATGGCAAGGCATGCTTCTTTCCTTGTCAGGGGCCTCTCTGAGTGATAGTGCTGCAGTTTCCATACACGGAATGACACTGCTGCTTAATAGCAGTCACCTGAGCAGTGATCCCTTAAATTCTGCCTTAGTCCTCACCTCTGTGAGGGACAGAGAAATGAAGACAAAAAAGCACCATTGGAGCGGCACTCACAATCCATACGTTATGTGTGTGTGAATTAAGACCAAGTGATTTGCTGACTCAGGACTCTTATGTATTCAAAGGGATTTTTTTTTTTTAAATGATATTGCAACTGCAGTCACAGGAGATGTGTTGTGGTGCCAGGTTCTAAGTTGCTTAACACATTTAGATGTCAAAAGCTGAAATTCTGATCTTATCGTCTCCTCTTCATCTTTTGAGCTCGAACCTAAATGTCTTCAGTCTATTGCAAAACCAAAAGAATTGGCCTTGCCGCTCCAATACTTTCAGATGGGACTGTAAGTAGTACGTTGATATCTCGATCACTAAACATTAACATTCTTTATAAAAAAGAATTACAAAAATAACTCCTAGTAGGTCAGTTCAATCCAATTCGGTTATTTGTCCAGCGCTTTTAATTATAGACGTTTTCACAAACCAGCTTTACAGAAATCCAGCGAGATAATACTTCCTCAGACGGCATGAGGAAGAATCCTGGAGTAGAACCTTCTCCAGGACATCATCTTTTGGGTCACAACGAATAGTGCAGATATAATGACCAAGTCAAACAGTAAGTGTGTTGAAAGGATGTTCACAATGAGTTGAATGTGAACAATACTCTTGTGATGAGGGAACCTCCATTTTAAGGGGTCTTTCCTTGCCATGGTCACTAATGTTGGCAAAAAAATGCTTTAAGACAATAAAAAGCCCTAATAAAATACAAGCATATTTCTTGTCAGCAAATTAAGGAGCAGAATAATTTTATTGCGCATATAAATAAATATAAAACATTGTGCATCATAAGCCTATATTCCTTCACAAATATAAATCTCTGAGTTAATGTAAGTTCCTTATTCACATGAGTTTTGTGTGTTGTTTAAATGATGAAAACTGAATTAGATATTGATGAATAAATATGCCACCACAGCATATACCTGAGCTCTTGATTTTAAAGCATGAATTGGCAGTAAACAGTGTTGACTAATATTAGATAATTAGTTATCACCATTATTTCAAATGTTTAATGAATGAAATTAATTTAAATAATTGAAGCCAAAAATCATGTTTCAAATGTGGTTAATTGTGTAATCATATTGTAAGAGTAGTGATCTTGGGTCTGTAAATTATGTTCATCAGTAGTAAAAAAAAAAAAAATTTATTTTTTTTTCCTGGGCCAGCATTGTTACTTGGTGAAATTAGGTAAACGCAGGCAAGTTTTTGTGAACCCTATTCACCCAAGAGCAATCATAAGTTTCCATATTGATTTTTGGTTCTGAAACCCTCATCAAAGAGAAGTGAGGAGAATGTGCGTCGCAGATGATTTGGTTCTCTGTGTATCTTGGGCTTTGACGGAGGCCGTATTGACCTGTGTGCACCCCTCTCAGTCATGAACTCTCTATCTCTCCTCTGAGCGCCAGCTGAGCCCCTCTCACCTAGTGCTGTCTGCCTGCTTTTCTTCCGCACTGCCTTCGCTTCTCTGCCCATAGGCCTGAGCGTAAGCTGAGTAGCCTATGGGAATTTATTTACTGTGTGTATGTGTGTGTGTGCAAAATGTACAGTATTTGTCTCTAGTGCTGTAGAAGTATCTCGACATTAGATGTTCGGTATGTTTAATAATAGAGCGCCTAAAATGTACAGAGTAGAAGGAAGGATTGATTCTGTAGAGGAGTCTTATTTCCTTTTTCATTTATTCTCTTTCTCAAACTCCCTTTCATTTGTGCTGTAGCACAAAGGGTGTGTGTGGAGAGGGGTGGGGGGGGGGGGTTGATTTTGATATAGTGTCTTCAGTAAGAAGCTTGAGCTGGTAAGGCTGAGTGGCTAGGAGTAGGATCTGCAGACATGCCTGCAGTGTTCCCGTAGCCTCTCCATGGACCCTGGCATTCAGATTTATACTCTTCCCTTTCCTTTTACTCTCTCTCTTTCTCTGTTTTAATCTGCGTTCCTATTCTTTGTCCCCCCCCTTTACCTGTTCTGCTAAAGTTACCTCAAAGTCTCAGGTCATGCAAGCCAACCCCGTAACTGTAGCTTGATCGATGGTTGCCCACCACCAGACTGACAGCTGAACTCCGGGTGTATTTCTCTCCAAAATGACACCCCTAGTGCCAAAAAGTGATTATAAAACGATTTTGCAGCGGTCTTTGTTCTTTGTAGTTTGAACTCCAGGAGGATCCCAAAGTGAGGAGCATGATGCTATGGTTTTCAGCAACTTGTGAATTAATGTGAAAGGGCCTCTTGGTAACGTGTGCTATGCGGTTAATGGAGATTAATGAAGCCCCCTCGAGCTAAACACCTGATCTAAAGGTTCGTGTCAGGGCGACTTCACCATAAGTAAGATTGGATTTGTGTAATCATTTAAACTTTACTACAGTGAATTTCTTTGACGACGACTGGAGGTTATGCATGAAGTCACATTTGTAATACTGCTCTGAAAAGGAGAATGATTGACGAGCTTTCCCGTGGTAGAGGATTTTAACCAGACCTCATTACATTCTGTTTGCAAGAACTACAGCAGTGTTAGCAGTTTAAAATGTTCCTGTTTTTATTTTAATAATTAATTAATTATTTATTTTGTATAAATATATGCCAATACTGCTAGATGTTTTGCACAAAAGAACCGGTGTAAACAGAGGACATGTTCAGTATTGGATATTTCTTGGTAAACGTAGTTACCCTTCAGTGTTAAGCTTATACTATATTATTTATGTGTGCTCCACTGTATCCATGGCTCAAGTCATTTCTAGCACTTCCTGCCTGCCAAGAAAAAGAATTTTAAAGTCTTAAGAGAATAGATTTTATGGCAGTAAAAATGGTCTTACCTGCACATCAATGCACCATTTAGCGGGAATATTCTGGCAGGTAGGCATAGATCATGTCTGTGATTTATTATTTTATTTACTCTTTGTTTATTTATCCGCTGCCCCTGTAGAACCAGAATCTGACTGAGGAGAAATTTTATCGCCATGGCAGCAAAGGAAATTGATCAAATAGTGTGTAAATCTAAAAGCAGATGCTTTTAGAAGGCAGTTGAATCAGTTTCCTTCACTGTAACTGAGCATTCAGTTCCAGCATGTTGTATATGATGAAGGCCAGTGAAGGTGATGGATTTACTGATGTTATCTGTTCTGTATTGTTCATGCTACAAAGCCTAGATCAAATCTTCCAGCTTTATTATAAACAGAGTTCCCATGTTTCTTTTTCTGCCTTAGACAACCTTATAAATGACCTGATTTGTAGGAACGTGCTGGAACGCCTGATGCGGTGCGTTTTTCATTAGTACCCAAGTTTTACCCAAGTATTTTATACAGTTTTATAATTTTCACCGTTCGAGATCCTCTGCAGTAAGCAATACTAAAACGTTTGAAAAGTTCAGTCTTAATGAAAACGATGTAGACCATGACCTTGGATCTTCAGCAGAGAAATACTTGAGAGATTTCAGATTCTTGTGATCATGTCAGTTTGTCACTGCGAGTCATTTGGTTGTCCACGCCGTGAGAACAGCGTCCCATCAAGACCTCAGTTTCCCCCAGAGACAAGCACAGGGAGAAAAGGAAGGGGAGGGCTGTCGACAAAGTGATGGAAATAGTTCCTGGAATTTGGTTCAGCAAGATTTAATGATAAGGTGAAGTGACTGTGCAGATGATTCCAGCACAAACTGTAGATTTACTGCCCACCTGAAACACAAGAATTTGAACCTCTCGACATGCAGGGCTGGCCCACTGAGCAGTCACAGCTTAGAGAGGATGCTTTTATCTTCTAAGGCAAATAACTGCACAGAGGCTTAACTGTCCCCCTACCCTTTTCCAGCAACAACAACAAAATACATTGAGCTAGTTCAGTAGTCGGCATTAGTATAATACAGCCTGGGTCTCTGTCTGTGTATATGCAAAATGCAAACTATGAGAGTGTTTGTGAAATGTTTTTGTTTAGTCTACATTTAGGTCGCTATATTCAGCTAGGTAAATTAACAGATTTTATAATGTCCACAGGTTTTCTGAGCAGCAGCAGCATGTTGAGGGTGTCCTTGTTTGTATACAGTAGCTGTTCTGCCTGGATTGTTGTCATTGGTTGTCCTGAAAGCTCTTGCACTCAGAAAGCAGCTGTACTCTGTAATAAGCTCTGGTTTATATGAACTCTTAAAGTTGAAGCTTGCAAATGCTTCACTCAGGCCAAAACATAAACAAGTAATGGGACACTTGCTCTTTCATTTTTTTCTCTCTAGCTCTCTCTCCTTCTTTGTTTGGCTTTCTCTCTCTCTCTCTCTCTCTCTCTCTCTCTCTCTCTCTCACTCTCTCTCTCTCTCTCTCTCTCCCCCCCCCCCCCCCACACACACATTGTAGCTGACAGGCTTGTGAATTTGTCCACAGCTGCCTGTCTGTTTCTGGTGCCATACTTGGTTGCGTGTCGAGCTTTGGTGCTGTTCAGCCCCCTGCGCTGTCCCAGCGTGGCCCCACCAGCCCAGCTCTGCTTCTCGTGCTTTTTTCCAGCTGCACCGCTGACATCACTGGCCATGTGGGATGAGAGAGGCCTTGGAAAGAGGAGTGCACTTGGCTGTAACTCGGCATCTGGACAATGCAGCCAGTGTCCTCTAAAAGGGCCAGCTGGGGTGGAACCTCAAATCCCCTCTCCCAACTTTTTCCCATTTGCTTTTTTCCTTACTTCTGTTACACCAAGTTCTCTCTCTCTCTCTCTCTCTCTCTCTCTCTCTCTCTCTGTGTCTTTGTTCTTCTTTCTTCATTAACATGTCTCTTTTGCCTTCTCCATTTTTGTGTTTATATTCTCTCCCAGCAGCCTTCAGTTTATTGCATTTCCCCAGCTCTTCTGCTTACTCGGCAGTACCTCTGCATTGTTTAATCAGAGGTCTGTAATGGCTCTGGACACTAAGCCAGCTGTTTCCTGTTCTCCACTGCTGTCTAGCAGAGTGAAACTCACCCAATCTTGAGCCTAATTGACCAGTCTGAAAATCTGGTCCTAGCATAAGACCTCTCCTGCTGTTCTGTGCAGGAAGGAAAGATCCAGATTGCTCTTGAAGGCAATACTTTCAGTAGACCGCAATTAGTTTCCAGTTCATTTATGTGTAGTATCACTTGGTGTTGCGTCGTCGTGCATTTATTCCTTCACACTTTCAATGGGAAGTACTAGCATAGGGACGCACAACTGCTTGCGTACTCATGTGATGTGGAAAGGAAAGTATTTGTACTGTAAATGCACTGCTACTGCGTTTCTATATTTCTGACAAATAAATCTTGACACTTTATGACCTGTTGCAGCACTCAGCACCCAGTCAGTTTCTAAATCTCAACACGAATTAATCAAACCGTTTCGGTGCGATCTTGATGTTGAAGCAGTGCTGAGTGACATCACAGGTCATAAAGTTTAGTTCTTCAAAGAAAAAAAAAAGTTGATTTTTATGGCAGCAGTGCAACTATTCATTTTCTGATCACACATCGTGCCAACTTTACACAGACCACGTTGTACGTGTGTGTGTGTGTTTCACATTATTTCCGGCTGTATGCGGTAAAAATAAGATGGAAAAATTTCTTCCTGCAGCCGTCCTCTTAATAAATGTTGTTTGAAATTTAGTTCAAGTTTGACAAATGTATACTAAAGTATAATTGCTTTTGTGAAGAAAACAAAATCTAGTAAAATGGACTCGCATAAGTCAACAACTAAAGATTGACTAAATGTCAAAGTTTTTTCCCACAACAGACTAAAAAAAGTGTTTGTTTGGGTTTTTTTTGCTGAGGTTTTGAATTACTCTGGTGTCTACTGTCCGTTCCTGTTCCCTCAGAGTGGATTATAGTCATAAATATTTCTCCTCATCATGGTCAGACGAATGTGCTTGCTAATACAGCTCCGGCTCTTTTTAGCTTTCATACTAAACCAACCACTTGTTAATCACTTTTATATTGTCACTCGTCACATAAAAGCCGCCCATACGGGTCATCAAATACATTGTCAGAGACATCAAATTGGAGCTGAATTGCAGTTTTATAGCATAAGCTTGCTGGGACAGTGATTGATGCCTGGACACATGGTCTCTTGGAGAGAGAACGAGAGAGAGTGGAGTTTGCTTTGTGTTCATTCAGCTCTCTGCCTCTGCTTTCTCCTTTAGTTATGGCTGGAATGTGGCCTTCTTATCTTCTGACTTTCTTTACATCCTGTGCAGGTGATGTGAGGGTTCTGAATACATGCTGCAGCTGTGTGAAGGCCTACAGAAATTACATTGTTTTTCAGTAAAGATCTAGAGTGTAAGAATAACACGTTCAGTCCTGCTAGCATTACTGAATTACTTACCTTGTTATTTGAGACTTCATCCTTCGTGGAAGGTCTCTGTCTGTCGCTGTCTCTCTCTGATCTATGTGTGTATGTTTGTATGCATCATCCTGTGTTTTTGTGCGCGTGAGTATATTTACTGTGGTCTGTGTTGCCCTCTGCAGGACCCTCTGGACACTACACGCTCTGTGATAGTCATTCGCTCGCTGGTAGCCAGAGGTGTTGCAGAGAGTCATGGCGGCCTTCTGCCTGGAGATCAGCTGGTCTTTGTTAATGACACCTACCTGGACACCTGCACTCTATCCCAGGCGGTAGATGTCCTCAAGGCTGCACCACCAGGCATGGTATTCCTAGGCATCAGGAAACCTCTAGGGGTAAGATTTTACTCAGAGAGGGGTTATGATTTTATCTCCGCTAATTGTGCACCAATTTTCTATGTTAATAAAGAAATTCGATAATTTGTCTAACTTTGTATAATGGTTTTTGTCAAATATTGGCAAGAGAGTGTTTTAAAACTGAGGTATTTCATCTTTTAGGATTCTCTTTATAAAGTGATATAAGTGAAGATTGTGGGGATGTATTCACATATTTTTATGATAAATTAGTACTGGATGCCCCAACAGTCAAAGGAGTAGTTTGTGTAATTTTGTGCGCTGCCTGTAAGCGGTGTTGCAGTTGCAACTGACAGACCTATGTTAAAACTAATATAAGCAAAGGGACAGCGTTAATCTACTCTGTTCCAGTGCTTGAGCAAATTATTTCTGAGTTCTGTGTAAACTCTCGAGGCTGTTGCGTGTGAAAATCCCAGGATTGACAGTTTCTGAAATACTCAAGCCAGCCTGTCTGTCACCAACGACTATACCGCAGTTAAAGTTATTGAGATCAAATTTTTTCCCTCATTCTGATGTTTGCTGCGAACTGAAGCTTGTGATCTGTATGGTTTTATGCACTGCTATACAATTGGCTGATTGAGCTATTGGCTATACAACTGCATGAATGAGCAGGTGTACAGGTGTTTGTATTAAAGTGGCCAATAAGTGAATAATTATTAATTAGAATATGTAACCAAATTTATGATTTAGAGACATCTGAACAAACTTTAAAAAGTGTGTCCTGTCATCCCATGGACTGTTGAAAAAGAATGGCAGCTGATCCAGGTTCTTGTGTAATTGCAGGAGATTTAAAAAAAATAAAATAAAAAAAAAACCCTGTATGAGTATCGCTTCCTTTTGGCAGCAGTTATGACCTTTTTCTAAGTACCAGATTCTCAAGACTTTTTGCCATTCATAACTAAATCCTGAAAGTTTAGGTTTTTTTTGTATTTTATTTCCACAATGATAAATTGAGCACTGAGTGTTAAAAACTCATAATGTTATCATTTTTAAATGGCTTAACTTTCTCCACCTTCTCAAGCACACCAGATGCATCCCATGGAGGCATTGGTGAATTAGCTGAGGAGTTGAATCATGTATTAAATGAAGTAAAATGATAACTCAGCACAGTGGCCTTCTAAGACTTGAGTTTCACACGCCTACATCACACGCATGCCCTTGATGGTGGTCGTAATAGACATTAATATTAACTACATGACCAGTTATGGCTCCTGTTGGCAAGACACTTAAGATATGATATGTTCAAGTAGGTTATGACTATGCTGAGTGCTTTGAGAATCCAGGCCTGGCATAACATATGTGACAAATCGCAAATCTTCCAATTCAGCCTAGTGACGAGCTTCATGGATGAATTTATTACAGAAAAGAGGCTGCTGAAAACTGTCACCACCTCTGACGATGCAGAGTAACACTAATCAGTCCACTTACTGCTAAATAACCCACCATTATGCATATTGATATTAGCCTAAAGGTTTTTGGTCATATGTCGTGATTTATTCTTTTATCACAAATTCAAAATGTCATCAGTTTCTGTTAGTAGTTGAAATATTTACAATTGTAATCATGAATTACAATATTACAACAACAATGATAAAATTATAAGTAAGTGCCCTATTACTTCTGGAACTTCTTGTGTCAAATTCCGAAAAAGTTGGGACAGTATGGAATATTCATTTGAACATTCGATTCACCCTGTAATATATTGGAAACACATTATTTGATGTTTTACTTTGTGAATTTAATTTATTTTTTAAAATATACACTTGTTTCAAATCTCATGACGGCAACACACTCTTAAAAAAAAAGTTGGGACAGTCGACTGTTTACCACTGTAATATCACCTTTTCTTTTAATAATACTTATTAAGCGTTTAGACGCTACCAGTTGGTTAAGTTTAGCAAACGGATTTTCCCTCCATTCATCCATTATGCATTTCTTCAGCTGCGCAACTGTACGGGGCCTTCGTTGGGGGTCTTCGTAATCTGGGCAGAATGTGGTTTGCTGCTGTTCTGCTCTGGATGGGAGCATATGTTGCTCCAAAATGTGTACATATCTTTCTGCATTAATGGTGACCGCACAGATGTGCAAGTTACCCATGCCATGGCACTGACACACCCCCATACCATACCATGGTATTTGGACCTGACGCTGATAACAGCTCGGTTGGTCCTTTTCCTCTTTGGCCTGGAGAACTCGACAGTCTGAGGGATCGGAGATCACGGGCATTCAGAAGTGGTTTTCTGCCTCAACCTTTACGCACTGAGATCTGACCGGATTTCTTGAATCTTTTAATTATATTGTACACTGTAGAAGGAGAAATGCCCAAAATCCTACCGATTTATCTTTGAGGAATCTTGATCTCAAAGTGTTTGATTAATCGCTGAAGCATCTTTTAGCAGATTGGCGAGCCTCGACCCATCCTTGCTCTTGAAGGACTAGGCCTTTTCTGGAGACTCCTTATATACTATGATTAAAGGATTGCCTCACCTGTTTCACATCACCACCTTATTTCAACTTGTCACATCACTGTTCGTCCTAAATTGCCCCGTCCCAACTTTTTTAGAACATGTTGCATGCATCAATTTCAAAATATACATTTATCTTAAAAAAAAAAAAACTATGCAGTTGATTAGGTAAAACATTAAATACCTTGTCTTTATACGGTTTACAAATATATATATATATATATATATATATATATATATATATATATATATATATATATATATATATATATTTTTTACAAATCACTCCTCTTGTTTTTATTAGCATTTTCCATACTGTCCCATCTTTTTCGGAATTGGGGTTGTAATTGGGTATTGGGTCACGTTCTTTCTGTCGCATGTTAATTTGGATTTGTTATGAATTTAGTTTGACTGATTAGAGATTAAAAAATGTGAAGTACAGGTTTTGTCCCTGATCTTATTTTGTGGCATCGTGTGTGTGTGTGTGCGCGTATTTGACCCTAGGCAGAGGACAGGAGCACTGTGGAGAATCCTGCAGATCTTGATGTGCAAGAACACACCCCCACCCATCCTCAGCTACCTGTGTCTAAGGTACTGACTCTGAGAACTAAAGCTAAATTTGTGATCAATCAACATAGAGAACAGCTTTATTTCATTGTGCCATTACTTAGGGTTGGAAGTTCAGTTACATGACGAATGGCACTTAGATGATATTAGAACACTCAGTTCCTCCCATATGTGCTAGCCTGTTGGACTCGGCACCAAATGCAAAAACCTGGCACTTGAGTGGAGACTGTTAAATAGGAGAGAGAGAGAAGGTTTGCCTAAAAGAGGTGTATGAATAGAAATAAAGACATGATGGGGCGAGCACAGACCAAGCAACTAGTCCTCAAGACGAGGAACTTTTAGAGGTGATGTCCAGTTCACTCTCTCTGAGCTCTTCAGACACATGACCGTGTTATCCTTGAATTTTTAGCAAAGATGTAGTTGAAGCACCAGAGTCAAGTGCTGCCGTAAATCTACCCAAAACGAGACTAATTGCGCCATTAAGATTTTAGACTCTGCACATTTTTCATGGTAAATTGGTTCTGGGCTGTACGAGGGGAGGGGTGTGAAAGGTGCTGAATCGGCTGATGAGAGAGCAGCATGGGGAAAAGTGCACTTTCAGCTCTTATGATATTTAAGAGCGTGTGTATATGCATGTTATGGGCAAAAGAGGACAAGCAGAAACCCTGTTGCTGAGATGAAGGCCGGCTTTGTTTGTGAAAAACTAACCAGAGCTTTGTCTTTCTTACTGTAAAAAATACAAACTGGGGAGGAGTAAATATGGAGATGGTGAATGCTTTAGGTCCTGTTCAGACTCTGTATTAACCACCAGTCCTGGTTCACAAAAGGACATGCAAGACAGAGAGTTGTTCACACCTGATATTTTCAAGCATGTCTAATGAAGCAACTTGACATCACTTAAAAACCAGCCCTAAACGTTTTAGTTCAATATATTTAGCCTGTTGCTCAGATTGTCTGAGGAAAGCTATACTCACGCTGTCAGTCGTAGACTGTCCAGCATTTGGTACAGATTTTGCTCAGATTTCAACAGCCATGCAAACAAAAAGTAGTAAATAAAAACCAACGTAAAGTGTGAGTCGTAGACAAATTTAGCCACTGTCTAGTAGGAGGAAGGGAGCAAGGGATTGAAATAAAATATCAGTTCATCACACACAGCTCTAATGAACTTGATCACAGTGCACAAGGCTATAAATTCAAAGTCCATGTAATAATACCTTTTTGACACTCTTGACACAATGAATCACGTTACGCTCCGTTTGTTCGTATGAATCTCTCACACTGTTACAGAGGCACTTCTCATTATGCTGTATTACGTGTTTGTGTAATCTAGAGCTCCGGAGTGCTTTTAAAACTGGATACATTAATAACAGTGTCTTTTTCTTTTGTACCTGCACATATTGTTCAGTGCAACACATCCAACAGACAGGAATTTCAATCTCAAAACCAGAATGCTATAAATCCCATGAACGTGATCACATCTCTAGCATTATTTGATTGGCTGGAATGAAAGCACTCTTTATACTTTTATCATATTCCATCGCAGTGTCTCTCTGTATCGAGGTGATAGAATTATCTAAGCAAATATCAGGGCTAATGATCTGTTTGACTGCAACAGGGCTTTGGGGATGATGCTGTCCTTCCAGAAGACATTGATGATGATGACCCAGAGCTGATTCTGGATAGTAACATTCGTTATGCCAAATCTCGAATCACTCTGGAGCTCCTGACAGGTGAAGAGAGAGAGATGGCCGTGGATGAGGAGGAAGATGAAGAGGAGGAAAGAAACAGTTTGAGAAGTGATCGGGACAGTCCACCGTCGTACCACAATGAGCAGTCACCTTTCAGGGAAGAGGAAGCTATATCAAACCCCTACCAGACCTTTACCCAAGCTGAAATACAGCAGCAGGTATGACTGTGTGTGAGTCAGAGAACTGACCATCTATTTGTAGAAAGTTCATCCCTTAGAGCAGATTTGTGCAAAAGAAAAGAACCTTGATTAAATGATTTGGAAGAAGAAAGAATAAAAAATTCTGTCTAAATATCAGAGAGGCATTTTTGTGACTAATGTGAGTTGTGGTAGGTGTGTTCACTCGGACCCATCATTCTGAGACGATTCAATGTGTAAAAGTATATGTGACCACCAGCAATGTAACGTGGGACAGTTTGGTACTCTTTTGAGTCAGTGAACTACAGTGCAATGTGTTGTTCATTCCTTCCTTTATTAATACATTCATTTATTCACTTATCTTCAGTAACTGCTTTATCCTGATCAGGGTCGTGGTGGATCCTGGGAAAACTTGGTGTGAGACAGGATTATTATACCTTGAATGGGATGCACCATGCACACATGTTCACACACTCATTCATACATGGGGCAGTTTTGTGTAGCCAATCCATCTTTTTGGGAGGAGGGAGGAAACCGCAGACCCGGAAGAAACCAGCACGTGGACCGGGAGACACTGCGAAACGCCACACACATAAACCTGATCGACCCCTGGAGCTGTGAGGAGGCACTTGTAGCATTGAGGAAGTCCATGCCTCTTTGGCTGGGACTTACTGGCACAGAAAAGCACCGAGGCGGGGGGTCCAAAACCTGTTGGACAGTGTTTTTAAAACTACCAGGGCTAGATTTTTTTTTTTAAAAAACATTGTCAAATGTTTTAATTTTAATTACTAAAACACTAGTAGTAAAGCAACACTCTTGTGCTGTACTATCACGTTTTTGGGCATTGCTTCAGTTGGGATTAACTACCAATTTCCCCCTTTTCATTTATTTGTGGATTTGGAATGATATTTCACATCCCTTACTGTAAATCCTGAGACCGATGCACTACACTAACCAGCATGGTTTATTCCATGATTACATTGTCGATACAATTACGACCAAATATCTTTTTTTTTTTTTTATTATTATTATTATTTTATTCCTGCTGTAGGTGGGGGAGGACAGTGCTGCAAATAAAGAGGACTTTGAAACAGAACTGGAGTCAAGTATAAATCTCCATCAGCGTCCCCTCAGTGAGTGTGTGTCTGTTTTCACTGATGGAGTTATGTGTTTCTAATGTAGCTTTGTGTTTTATGTATGCAGTATTTGATTGAACTGCAGCCACAGACATCTTAATCTACGTGCATATGAAACAGGAATAACATTTAAATAGGTTAGCTTGTGTAGTTGTAATCGTCTCTCAGTCAGCCGAGGCCATTTCATATATTAGAAACTCAAGTTCGATCATAAGCATGCTCCTCAGTTTCATAGCGTTTGAGAACTGGTGAGTAGTCTAGTGATCAGACTTGATCATTTTCCTTTTAATCAGCCTGTGTTGGCTTTAACAGCTTTGGCAGCATGAACATGTCTCAACCCAGATAGTCACAGCAGTGGGAGACAGGCTAGCTGGCAACGTCCTAATCAGTGTCAAGTCTGTCACGTCACTGTCACTATTATAAGATGGTCTAGCTTCCACTAAAAATTCACTGTCAAAATGTCAAGCTATTTATATCAAACATAAATTTTCTTGCCTAATACTTTTGCTTTGCAGATAGGAACTCATTTATATCATAGCCCCAGGCCTTTGTGGTGTTTTCAGATGGCTTGCTTGGCCAGTCTGACTTTGACAGCAGATTTATTAAGCTAGGCTTGACAAACTGCCAAAGGCAGACAAATATTGATCTCCTGACAAGCTATTTAGTTTATTTGGATTAAATCTTTTTGTAGCACCAGTATGTGCTTACTGTTTGTTACCGTATTATTGGTAAAGGGTTGTTCACCATTTCTGGTATTTCCTAGAAAGATGGAAATAAATCCCAAAATATGAAGATTACAAATGCTTCTGGAAAAAACTCTCTCTCCCTAACCACTGCCCCCATTCTAGCTCTGTCTGTGAGACTGTGAGTTTAGGTTTGTAGCCTTTTGTGATTGCAAAATTGATATCCACTTAATGGTACTTGCCTTTCAGCTGCTGAGCTTAAGGTGTAGGCTATGTGTGGGCATACTGCAGCTTTATTTAGCTAAGGTAACACAAATGCAAATTAATGGACACACACACACACGTTGGTTTAACTACATTTGTGAGCTACGTCTGTGATTTCAGGTCAATCGGCAAGGACATGGCTGGAGTTAGCAGAGAGCGAGGTGGACTCAGATTCCAGGAACGAAGGCTCAGAACTCACTCTGACTGACACGGACACAGAGTGAGTGATACTCATATCTCTATCATGTTTAGCAAACTGCACATAGAAAATCCTGCCTGTAGGCAGGATTTGCCAATTAGGCATTTTAGGATTAGTCTGCTCTGAGAGTTTGGTCTGAAGTGTGAGAACACATGCTGCTGCTGGTACTTAGGTACTCACTGAGCACTTTATTAGGAACACTGTACGAATACTCTGTAGGGCCTACCTTTACTCACAAAACATTCCTTTGAGATTCTGGTCCATGTTGACATGATTGCATCATGCAATTCCTGCAGATTTTTCAGGTGCACTTTCATGCTGTGAATCTCCTGTTCTAAAAACATCTCAATGGTGTCAGATGCAGTGACTGGGAAAGCAACTGAAGAACAGTCATCTAGTTATCTTAGTTACTGGTGCCTTTCTGTCGGCTCAAACCAGTCTGGCCATTCTCATCAACAAGGCGTTTCCAGCCACAGAACTGCCACTAACTGGATCTTTTTTTTCTTTATTGCACCATTCGGAGTAAACTCTAAAGACTATTGTGTGTGTGTGTGTGTGTGTGTGTGTGTGTGTGTGTGTGTGTGAAAAGTTACAAAAATACTCAAACCAATTCGTCTGGCACCAACAGTCAAAATCACTAAGATCCCATTTTTCCCCATTCTGATGGCTGATATGAACATCACCCAAATCTGCTGGCCTGTATCTGTATGATTTTATGCATTGCACTGCTACCATGCCATTGGATGATTTAGATAATTGCATGAATGAGTAGGTGTACAGGTGTTCCTAATATAGCTCTATGGTGTGTATCTGTAACAGGAATTGCTTGGTGTGGTGTGTGTTGTGTTGTATCCCCACCTACTGGACTAAAGACAGTATTACAGAATGACCTACACAGGAATCCATCAGTACCATCACAGACATGGTTAAGAGTATAATCACAGCTAAAACGGTATTCAAATGGTGCTGTAGCTAAGTTTACAAAAACAATGGCAATAGGGTCAAAGATGACTAAATAAATTTTTTTAATGTGTTTATACTATACTTCAGAATATGTTCTATACAGTTGTATTATTTTATTCAGTATTATTGTGAAAATACATTTAAATTAACAGAATCTGAACCTTTTAAAGTGTCAATATAATCAAACATAAGGAAAGTCTTTAACAGTACTACTTGAATATTATTTACAAAACCACACTGCAATAAAATATTTTATTTTGAAATGGAGATTTGTTGCAATTGGACTTGTATTTACTTCTTTGTCCTATTTATTTATAAGGGTATACATGTAATATGTGTTATGCTTTTATGATTTAAGTCAATTAAAGTGTTGCTTTTTTTTTGTTAGTCTTGCAAGTCAGACTGGTGCAAACACTGGTACCTTTTGTAATAAGACGCTGTTTGATTCAGATTTCAGGGTTTTT